>NC_050583.1:46713963-47031463 GCF_013368585.1 Megalops cyprinoides
TGCCGGTCTCCGTGCCCCCCTCGCTGGCCCGCACCCACCGGCAGACGTCCCGGTCCGACTGCCCCGCCGACCGCCTCAAGTTCTTCGAGACGCTGCGTCTCCTGCTGCGCCTCACCTCCATGTCATCCAAAAAGAAGGAGCGGGAGCAGCGGGGCCCCGAGCCTTCGGGCGTCCCGGGACACAGCACCGAGGTGGTGTGGCTGGAGCTGCAGGCCTGGCACGCCCGCCGCAGCGTGCCCGACCAGGACCTGTTCCTCTACAACGCCCGCAAGGACATCCCGGATACCATCGAGCGCGTGCTCACCTTCAGGGTGGACTACCGCGGGCTGGGGGCGCCGCCGCGGGCGGAGGGTGGGGCGTGGCCCGGGGGGGCGCACCTGCAGCGGCAGCGGCTGGCGCTGGAGCAGGTGAAGCGGGTGATGGGGCTGCTGGAGTCGGTGGAGGCACTGTACCCGTCCCTGCAGACCCTGCAGAGGGACTACGAGGGGTATGCCGCGCGGGACTTCCAGGCCAGGGTGCAGGCGCTCTGCCTGTGGCTGAACATCACGCAGGACCTCAACCAGAAGCTGTGGCTGATGGGGACAGTGCTGGGGCTGCGAGACCCGTCCCGCCTGGGCTGGCCCGTCTTCCAGAACCCCTCCCCGCGCTGCTCGCGGGCCGACGAGGACGAGGAGGAAGAGGAGGACGAAGCGGAGGAGGAAGAGGGAGACACGCTGGCCAATCTGGGCACTGCACTGTCGCCCTGCTCCCTGCACGAGCTCACCCGGCTACTTTCGGAGGAGGGGCTGGCCTGCCCGACGGGTAGCCCCGCCCCAGAGAGCGTCGGCCGGCCCGGGCCTCGCCCCTTCTCCATCTACCGGCCCTTCGTGGACAAAGCGCTAAAGCAGATGGGGCTTCGCAAGCTCATCCTGAGGCTGCACAAGCTGATGGGCCGCTCCCTGCAGAGGGCACGGGCGGCACTGCTCAGCCACGCCCCCACACAGGAGGTGAGGGCAGAGCTGGGGGTGGGGTGGGGCTGGAGGGCGGGGCGGTGGGGGGCTGGGGTGGGGTGTGGATGTGGGTTAGGGGGAGTGTCCAGAAGGAGAGAGTACAGTGAGGAGGCAAACAGTGGGGCTGGTGATACATGTGGAGGAGTGGAGTCCTTAGCTTAGACTAGGAGCACAAAGGGAGTGAGCTGGGTGTGGGTTGGTACAGGAGTGAAAAGGATCATGGGAGTTAGTTTTTTTTTAAATGTGTTTTTCTTTGCATGAGCTGAAGGTGTTGGTTTATATTAATGTGTCCTGGTGTTGATTCTCATTACCAAACTGCTCTGCTCTGAGGAATCTTTATTCTAGTGCCACTGGATCGGGTAGGGAGGGTGTGAAACAGGACCCAAGTGAAGCACCAGCTGGTCTTTCCGGATAGGAGCTCATTGATATTAACAACGGAAGATGCTGTTTGAAAGAGAGTGCATTCTGTGTTGTGGCCAACTTCAGCAACAGTCATATCCCACTCTCCCTTTGCATGAAACTGAAATTTTAGGTTTTCTCTCAAGCAGGTGGTTACTGTATTCATACACCTCATTTTTCCGTATTCAGTCAATAGATTGATGAGAGACACAAAATATGCGCTCATTTGAAATGCTTTTCTGTTGTTCTGAGGCCGAGCATTAAGCTACTCAGTAGAATGCACCAGTCAGTCAGATCAGAGGAAGATCAGAATGACTGTTTCTTCCCCCACAAGGAAACGGAGGGCATCATGGTTTCACTTTTACATTGGTTTCTGTGGTTTCTCTGAAAATGTGCCAGAACAGAGTGTTGTACACACTGCAGTTTTTACCACAGCAAGGAGCGGCTGTCTGATCGTTACCTTAAAAAGATGTGATAAAAAACACCCTTATCTGCATGCGATTTTTGGCCTCTTGTGAGCTGCTGAAGGAGTGGGAAACTCCAGTAGGGAGCGCTTTTTCTGTGGAGGCTTTCTTCTATCAGGAATGGCATCTTGGAGGAGGTGAGAGGGCCTCTCGAGAACTGAAAGCGTTTTAACCGCATAGCGAGGCGGATGACCTTCAATGACCTTTCTCGAGCAGCCTCAGCTGGCCCATTAGAGGTTGTCAGTTCTGTTTGGTTTAGTCCAAAAGCCGCTGCTGGATGGTTAGGACCGCCAGCCAATCGTTCTCTCTCTGGTTTTATTTGCATTTCATCAGTTTTGCCAATTATCACTTTTGACTTTCTCAATTGACAGTTACTGTAGGAGCCAAATGTTGCTGATAATTCAGTTGTAATTTTCTTTCTGTACACTGGATGTCACTGTTATTAATTGGGGTGCTCAGGTATATAGGTAGCCAAGTTCAATGTTGTGGTTAGGTGTTTGACCCCGGAAGGGCAAAGGGTTTGACCACTAGGTTCACGCTGGGCTCACGCCTGCTGTAGGCTGTACCGCGAGTTTGTTTGGTGTGGTGTTTTGTGAATGGACATTGAGCTTTATCTGTGGCTGCCAGGGAATAAATGAAGATTGCTTTGCCACTAAAGAACTGTCTGCGGACTCTTTGCTGAACAAACTGGTAGGCTTAGCAAATTTAGCAACGTCAAGTTGAGCGCGTCAGCCAGGTCATTCCTGGGGTTAAAACACTTCAGAAGTTCCGTATTAGACCGAACTTCTTTAACACTTACATTATGAATTGGCGTAGCGGCCGTCCTTAACGAGGACTGATTTGGAAGCTTTGCGACTCCATTCTCTGTCTCCTGTCTCTGATGCGCAGTTTTCGGAGTTCCCCGACCCGCTGCTCTACAGCGATTACCTGCCGGAACTGTCCCCTCACCTGGCCCACAGCACCCCTGGGTGCGAGGAGGCGGGGCCGGAGCGAGTCTCGTGGGAGGAGCTCCTGGCCATGGACCTGCCCTCTTTCCAGCCGGCGTTCCTGGTGCTGTGCCGAGTTCTGCTCAACGTCATCCATGAATGCCTGAAGCTCCGCCTCGAACAGAGACCTGCAGGAGAGCCATCGCTACTCAGCATCAAACAGGTCCGAAACTCACTCACTACTCGCTAACTCACTCATCCTCACTGCTCAGTGTCAAACAGGTCTGAAACTCACAAACTCACTCAGTCTCCCTGTGTCTCCCTGTCTGTGTGTGTGTGTGTGTGTGTGCGCGCGCGTGTGTATGTGTGTGTGTGTGTGTGCACGTATGTGTGTATGTGTGTGTGCGCTCCTTGCAGCTGGTGCGTGAGTGTAAGGAGGTTCTGAAGGGCGGTGCTCTGATGAAGCAGTATTACCAGTTCATGCTATGTGGCGTCGTCACCGACCCCCTGCAGGCCAATGGCAACATTGATGACTTCGAGGAGGACCTGCACAAGATGCTGATGGTAGGACCTGCAGACCAAGCGCCACCGCTGTCCACCTGCACAGACATACCAGTCCACCTGCGCAGACATACCAGTCCACCTGCGCAGACATACCTGTCCACCTACACAGACATACTGTACCTGTCCACCAGCACCACACCAGTCCACCTGCACAGACATACCTGTCCACCTGCGCAGACATACCTGTCCACCTGCGCAGACATACTGTACCTGTCCACCAGCACCACACCAGTACCCCTGCGCAGACATACCAGTCCACCTGCGCAGACATACCTGTCCACCTGCACAGACATACTGTACCTGTCCACCAGCACCACACCAGTACACCTGTGCAGACATTACAGTGCCCTGTGCCTCCACAGGTGTATTTTGACTACATGCGCAGCTGGATCCAGATGCTGCAGCAGCTGCCACAGGCGTCTCACAGCCTGAAGAACCTGCTGGAGGTGGAGTGGAGCTTCACCAAGGTCATCACTCCCTACATCCGCGGGGGAGAGGCCCAGTCTGGACGCCTCTTCTGGTCAGCATCTCTTTAGAGTCCCAGTTTAAGCCCCCCCACTATATCTGTCTTTCTCCCTATCCCTTCATTACTTTTCTCCTCCACCTCCCATCCTCCTTATCTCTCTCCCTCTCTGTCTTTCTCTCTCTGTCCACTCCCTTCCCGCTCTTTCTTTCATTTCTTTCATCTCCATTTTAACTCTCTTCCCCTAGCTAATAGCTATCCATTCCTTTCTCTCACCCTCCCTCTCTCCTTCTCTTTCTCTCCCTCCCCCCTCTATCTCTCTCTCTCTCTCTCTCCGTCCCTAACTATTTAATTCGGTTAATTCCACTGGGCCTTTTCACTGTCAGAATTTTTGTCAGCTTTTTATCAGTCACTTCAATTAACAAGTAACTTATACTCACTCAGTCACTCACTGACTCATTCAGTCACCCCCCCCGCCTCTCTCTCTTTGCCCACAGTGACATTGCGAGGATGCTGCTTAAGTCTACAGGAGACTTCCTGGAGGCGGGGCTACAGAGGAGTGGCAATGAATTCTGGGAAAGTGCAGATGACATTTCGCCCTTGGGAGAGATCAGGTGAGCTGGGCTGTACAATGTGGACCTCTGGAATGTATGCGTCGAACACTGATGATGTCATAATGGATTCCTGTGGAATGATGTCATAATAAACTGTCAAATGTCACGTCACGTGCAGGCGCTCGGTCATCGAGACGAGCCGCTCACTGAAGGAGCTCTTCCATGAGGCGAGGGAGAGGGCGTCCAAAGCGCTGGGCTTCGCCAAGATGCTCCGCAAGGTGAGGGTCACTGTCAGCCGCCACCCCCGTGCCCCCCCGCCCCCACCCTCCTCATCCTCACTGCTCCTCTCTGCAGGACCTGGAGATCGCCGCCGAGTTCACCTTCTCTGCCAGCCTGCCCACCTTCCTTGAGGCTCTGAAAGAGAGGAACTATGTAAAGGTGAGCTGCTTCTCTTCTTATCTCTCGTTTGCGCTGCTGTTCCTGACTCTCTGGTTGTGCTGTTTTCCTCTGTCATGTGGACCAGCTGTCTCTATTTGTTTAATGTCCATTCCACACATCTTTCTCTCCCACCCCTCTCTGCTCCTGTCTATTTCTTGCTTTCTACCTCTTTCTCTCCCTCTCTATCCCTCTCCTTCCTGCTCTTTCCTCCTGTCTCTCCCTCTCTTCCCCCTCCCTCCCGCTATATCCCTCTCTCTCCTCCCCTCTTTCCCTCTCTCCCTCTCTATCCCTCCCTCTGTGTCCCTCTCCCTACCTCCCTCCCTGCCCCTGTATCCCTCTCCCTCCCTCTCCCTCTCTCTGATCTTCTCTCTCTCCCTCCCTCCCTCTGTCCCTCTTTCCAGGTGCAGATTCCAGGGCTGGATGAGCTGCAGGTGTTCATTCCGAGCCGCCTGGCCCCGCAGCGTGACATTGTCCTGCAGCTGCTGAGGGCGGCGGCCGGGAAGGACTGTTCTAAGGAGCCGGACGAGATCCTGGACGAGATCTCCGATGAGGCCTACCTGCTGCTGAGCAAGCATGGAGCCTGGGACTCGCCTGCGGAGGCCAGCTGGCCGCAGTGGGAGGGCAGCCTGCTAAAGCTGCTCCCTCAGGTGGAGACTGTGGACACCCTCCGGGCCATGAAGGTGGGCTGCGCATTTATGTGTCATATGATACAAGGTTTTTTTTTAACTCTCAGCAAGCGCCTGCTAGTAATTAACTTTTGAGTTTTAGGGGTGGCAGTGTAGCATAGTGATAAGGAGCACGGCTTGAAACTGAAAGGTTGCTGGTTCAATTCCCTGCTGGGGTACTGCTGCTGTGTCCTTAGGCAGGGTATTTAACCCAAAATTGCCTCAGCGAAATATCCAGCTGTATAGAAGATGGATAAAATGTAAAAATTGTAACCTATGTAAGTGGCTCTGGATAAGAGCATCTGCTAAATGCCACTAATCTAATACAACATTTCAGTTTAGGTGTGAGTACATTCTGAACTATACATACAGTTATTATCTGTGTTCCTTTGAAGCCAGTCTGTAAAGAAAGCAATTTTGAAATGTGTCACTACACGGTGACGGTTGGATGTGTATTCTGGGAAAATGAGTGAGTCGTCTTGTTAAATATTAAATGCAGTGATTCATAATCACTCCGCCTCTCCCCCATCTGACCCCCCTCACTCCCTGTCTCTCAGGTGGAGAACCTGCTGCTGATAGTGATGCAGTCGTCCAGCTTGTCAGCCCAGCGCAGGGCGTTCCAGCGCCCCCTGGAGGACCTGGTGACCCTGCGGAGCGAGCAGACATCCAGCCAGCCGGTCATTGCAGGAGCTCTGGAGCAGCTGAAGGTAATGCTGCCCCACGGTCTCTCTGCCATACTGCTGACCAGGTGCTCTCACTACACTTTGGTCAACTGCACAGTCTCTCTGTCATACTGTTGCCAATTGGCAAGTGGTCTTACTCTCCTGTGGTCGACCGCATAGTGTGGTTCTCCCAGAATCATCCATGTGGTCTCACAATCCAACCACCAACCATGCTGTCTCTCTCTGTCATTCATGTGGTTGACTGTGTGGTCTGTCATGACATGAAAAAATTGTAACCTATGTAAGTCACTGTGATTAAGAGCGTCTGGTGAATGACAATAATTTAATGCAATGTCTCCTAGAGTCGACTGCATGGTCTCCAGCTACCAGCCAGGCTGTCTGTCTGTTCCTCTGTCAGTTATATAGCTGTGAAATCTTGAAATCTTGCTCTACACCGTCAACCATGCGGTCTCTCTCTCCTCTGTGATGTTAATCATGTGGTTTCACTGTTTGGTCTCCTCGATCTCTAGAATGAATCTCCTGTGAATTGCGAGGGTGTTGCATGCATTGCATCACATTTTGAATGTCTCATATTCAGTGTGACTTGCAGACCTTATACCATACATGCTTTGCAGTGTATTAATAGAGCTAGATCTTAACTGGAGTAGTGCAACTGAAGGCCCTTCATTAGGCAGTGGAGTTCCAGGTGGGATTGGAACCCGTGGAAACTTTTGCTTAGAATGAGTGTGTGTTAAGTAACTGTGATCTGAGACAGTGGTGTGTCCCCCATCCCCCCAGAATGAGGCCCTGCAGCTTTGCATCAAGATCAGCGCAGCCATTGACCGGGTGGAGTACATGTTCACCTCCGAATTCGAGGCGGAGGTGGAGGAGTCCGAGTCACCCACCCTGCAGCAGTACTACAGAGAGGCCATGATCCAGAGCTTCAACTTTGCCTTCGAGGTCAGGAGTCAAGACGTTAATATATTTATTGCAACAACCCTTATGCATACACATTTACAGAGTTTTGCATAGCTCCCTTGTAGGCATGCTCCATGCTCAACAAATCAGGGTTTCAGGGTAGAACATACTTCAGAGCAGTGAAAAGTATTGGCCAAATCTCTGTCACCATAGCTGGTGCATGTCACTGGGTCAGTGTCATATTTACATGTCATTTGAGTATGTGGGAGAACCTGTATGAAGTTGTACAGCTCTCAGGAAGCTACAGTGTTTCGCCGTGGCCTTGATTATGTGTTTAGACTGTGTTTCAGTCTCCAAGAGATTAATTGGTTAATTGAGTGGCAAGTCCTCTACAATTTTGAAATCAGAGACAAAGCAGTGATGGAGGCAGCTCGGGACAATGTTTGACCTGCTGACTGCAACCAGTCATAGTGTTTAGTAAAGCCTGTTCATTGGTTCCTACGAGTCAGTGATTGACAGCACATAGTAGCTCCACCCATTATGGGGGGACATGAATAGAGCTGGACCTTCTTTGTCTGTAGCCAAACTAGAAAAATCAGATTCATATTTTTATTTAGCTCTTGCATGCCACTCTTTCTTTACTTGGTTAATTAAGGTGGTGGAACACTTTGCTGTGCTCTAATTGAAAATAAGGTTCAGCTGCTTTGAATTGTCCCAGATGCAGTGAAATAAAATGTGTTTGACAGAAAATGGAAACCACTGTGGGAAATGTGACATCTTTAACAGTTGCTTAATCACGATAGCCTTTGGCTGCCTATCCAGCTGTGTGAGGGGAGATCAGACATCAGACAGGATAAAATGCATTTGACAGAAAATGGAAAGCATTGTGGGAAATATGATATTTTTAACAGTAGGTGGTTGTGTGAGCTGAGGTCAGTCAGCAGGCTAACGGCCTTCGGGGTCCCTCTCTGCCTCAGTACCATAAGGAGGTGGTGCGGCTGATGTCTGGGGAGTTCCGGCAGAGAATCGGGGAGCGCTACATCACCTGTGCCCGGAAGTGGATGATCCATGTCCTGACCAAGTGCGAGAGTGGGCGGGGCACACGGCCTAGGTGGGATGGCCGTCGCTAGGGGCAACGGGGGGAGTGGAGGAGGAAGCGTGTGTGATTTTGCTGAGTTATTATTGTTGCAGAAATATATGACCGTTTCCGTCTTTGTTTTCAGGTGGGCCACTCAAGGCTTCGACTTCCTGCAGTCCATTGAGCCGGCGTTTATTTCCATTCTGCCAGAGGAAGACTTTCTGGTAAACCACGCTAAGAAGCTGCCATAATTAGTACACTGTAATTAATGATTGCTATTCTTTGTAGAAATGTTGTTTCTTTGTGTGTGCGTGTAAGAGAGTTTCCAGGTTTCCCAGTGTGTGTATGTGTGTTTATGTCTGTGTGCTTGTGAAAATGAGTTTGCAGATTGCATGGTCTGCTTGTGTGGATGAGTTTGCTTGTATGAGGTTTTAAAGGAGTCCGTTTACTGCAGTACCTTCGCTATGTCTGCCTCACAGCCTGTGACTTCAGTGTGTGAGTGTGTGAGTGTGTGTGTGTATATGTGTGTGTGCGTGTGTGTGTGCGTGCGTGTGTGCGTGTGTGTGTGTGCGTGTGCGTGTGTGTGTGTGCGTGTGTGTGTGTGCGCGTGTGTGTGTGTGTGTATGCGCGTGTGTGTGTGTGCGCGTGTGTGTGTGTGTGTGTATATCCACATATTAATTTGAACCTGCAACATATGTAAGTCACTCTGGATAAGAGTGTCTGCTAAATGAGAAAAATGTAATGAAATCATATAGCCTGATTTTGGGGCAGCAGTGTATGATATTGTTTAAGGAGCACGGTAATTAACCCACAATTGCTTCAGTAAATATCCAGCCGTATAAATAGCTAACATTGTACAAAAAAAATGTACCCAGTGTAAGCTGCTGTAGCTAAGTGTGAGTGCTAAATGCCAATAGTGTAATGAAATGTGTTTTTGTTTGTTTGCATGCTGCTTATATCTTGCATGTTATATGTATTACTGTCTATGTGATACTGGCTGTATGTATTGCACGTTGTGTGTTTTATGCTGTATGATGTATGAAATGATGTGTGTATGTTATATGTTGTGTAAAAGTGTATGATTCTCTCTCAGAGTCTGCAGGCTTTGATGAACGAGTGTATTGGTCATGTGATCGGGAAACCTCACAGTCCAGTCAGTGGCCTGTACATCGGTAAGAGCTTTAGCCCAACTTCCTGTCCAACAGCCTAACTTCCTGTCCAACAGCCCAACTTCCTGTGTAACACCATAGTCATGCTTTAATTACACATCCAAACTTCCTATCCATTAACCCTACCTCCTGTCCAACACCTTACGTTACATTATTGTCATTTAGTAGATGCTCTTAGCCAGAGCAACTTACACAGGTTATAATTTTATCCATGGGTGTAGGTGGATATTTACTGACACAATTTACTGGGTTAAGTACCATGCCAATGGATACAACAGCAGTGTCCCAGCGGGGAATCAAACCAGCAGTTTTTCAGTTATGAGCCCTTCTCCTTGCTGTTATGTCATACACCTCCGCCCTTCTGTAACTGAACAACCCAACTTCCTGTCCAACACCAAGATTACTGGGCCCATGTGTTGGGTGGTGTTGGGGGGTGGGTGAATGAGCTCATGTGTTGGGTGGTGTTGGGGAGTGGATGAGTGGGTTCATGGTTTGGGTGATGACATCACAGATGTTGTTATTTTGTGTCCTCAGCCACGAGAAACAGCCCTCGGCCCATTAAGGTTCCCCGTTGTCATAGCGACCCCCCAAACCCCAACCTGTTCATGCCCAACACCGACGGCTTCAGGTAGGCGGAGTTCAACCCTGGAAATGACAAACCAGGAACAGACACTTCCCTCTTCTACAAGGGTCATTCAGTGTGTGTGAATCTGAATCTGTGTGTGAATGAGTGTGCATATGTCTGTGTGTGTGTGTGTGTGTGCGCGTGCGCGCGTGTGTGTTTGTGTGTCTGTCTGTGTGTGTATGTGTGTACCTGTATGTGTGTATGCTCTTGCCTCCATGGTCCCTGGTAGCATCTTCTTAGCCTTGAACAGGATTGAACAGCGTGCGGAGAAGTCCACCTCTGGTAATTAGCAAAGTTTCTTTAAAAATGGCTGAAGGCCTTCATTCAGTATCTGAACAATGGAATCTAGTTCATTCTCCGGACCTTTGTTTGCGTGTGTGTGTGTGTGCGTGTGTGGATGTGTCTGGCAGGTCCTTCCCTCCCCTGTGTACCTAAAGTTGAATCTCTCAGTGTGTGTTTCTGCCACAGCTCTAGGAGTCTCCCCTGTGACCTTCGGACCTCCCCCCGCCCCGCCCCCCAGGGCGTTGGGGAGCCCAGTCACCCCAAACCCATCAGCGTCCCCTCTGACCTCAGGTAGCCCACTGATATCCCAGAGTATTGTTTTCCCCCCTACTATGACCTCATGAGGGAGTCCCTCCTCCCTTTCTATGACCTCATAAAGTAGTCAATCCACCCCCACTGCCATCTGATAGCATTGTCTCCTTCCCCTCTATGACCTCATAAAGCAGTCTATGGCATCATAAACCAGTGACGGCAGTTACCTAAGACAGCATTGACTTCCCTCACTGATGTCAACAACAGTTGCCCTTGCCCACAGTGGCACTGCGCCCACCTCATATTACCTTATATGGTCTAAGCCACACCCCTTCACCCCCTCCTCCACCAGTCCCCTGTCTCTGAGCATGGGTCTGCTCCACTGCATTCTGTTAACATTTGATCATGTGACTTGATCATGTGACTAATGTATGTTGCGTTTTGCACTGATAGCTGAAATTGGATCGGGAGAGAACAGGAAATCGTTTCATTTTCTGTTTGAATGCCTGAAAAGCTAGCCTTTGAAATGAAGACCTGCTTACACTGCAATGCATCTGTTTATCTGGCAGACCTTTTTATGAATAGCATCTTCCGAAGACCGCTTACGGTTCTGGTTCTCCCTCTGCACGCGTTGAGGCTGCTTGCTGTGCCTGTGGGACAGAACCAAGCCGAACGGGTAGCAATCAGAATCAGAATTCATCAGAATCAGAATCAGAATTCATTCCATCCTCACCCCGTTTTATGTGTGTGTCCTGCACTACTCTTGTTGTTAGTTGTTACAGTACTGTTGGATGGTATTTGTTGTCACCATGTAAATCATTGTGTGAACGCACTACGAGAGACACTGGAACCGGAGTCAAATTCCTTGTATTTGTAAAGCCATACTTGGCCAATAAACACTGATTCTGATTCTACAGAAAAGACCCCCTGCCTCATGGGTTGCTCCAGTAGTTCTGTCTGAGTGATCCCTTTTTCAGCGGAGCGAGCGGGATTTAAAGTGCCAGGGGTGTAAACAAATGCTACCATGGGTTGCAGGGAGATGAATGGGGTAATAAGTAATCCTGTTAAACTTTTGTTGCATGTTTCTGATGGTACCGTCTGCAGGTGTCTCTGCATCCTTTCTGGAGGGAAAGCATGTCTTTCAGTGTTATGACATGACTTTGTGTGTATAGTTCTGATTGGCTGATTCGAATGTTGTGAGAGGCAAGTAATGTTCGTACATACGGTATTCCACTGTAGAGCTGGAACCAGGCTGACTCATACCCCTTTTCCACTGTAGAGCTGGAACCAGGCTGGCTCATCACTACTGTTTGTCTGTGTCCAACTCTGAGAATGAACGAGAGGGAGAGGTGTGTGTGAGAGAGTGTGAATACAAATGCATTTGTCTAATGAGTCCTCCTGCTTGAGCTGGTCCCCTTACATTCCCAACATGTGGAGATACATTTTCTTTCATTGTTAGCAACAGGCAGGAATGTGCTAGAAGGATTACCTTGTTGAACGCATCTTTGGCTAACTGGGGTGACAGATGGGGGAGATAGATACTGACTGTAGGATGGGGAGAGGGAGACTCTTGGCTCAGAGCAATTGGGCCTTGGAGCGGCGAGTGTATGGGTGAGCCTGCGTGGGTGTGTGTGTGTGTGTGCATGTGTGTCCAAGTGTGTGTTTGACGGTACTCAACGCTGTCCCCTACACAGAGGCTCCAATCTCCATGACAACGACCGGCTGTCGTCGGGGGCACCTGAACAGCAGTTTAAGTCGCTTAGCCGCCACTCCAGCCCCACAGAGGACAGGGAAGGTAGGAGCAGCTGCCCTGTCCGTATGTCTGTCTGTCCATCTCACTCAGCTTTCCATCCTCTGTCCAGCCACCTTCTCTCCCTCCCTTTCTTTCTTTGTCAGAGAGACACTCAATACAAACTGCTTTATTGTCATGATATACTCCATGTATTGTGCCTCTTGCCAAAGCGTTAAAGTTAATAAGTAAGAATCTGCAATCAACACAGTCATGGAGAGGTTAGTTTCTGCTTAATTGTGTCTGTCATCCTGCACTTTCTCTTCCCTGTCCATGTGTCTGTCTGGCCTGTTTTTCCATCCCCTCGTTCTGTCTGCCACACCTCTGGTTCTGTCTCCGTCTCCTTCTCTCTCCCTTCTTTCTTTCTCCTTCTCTCTCTCTGAACTCCTTCTGCCCCTCTCTCACACATCCTGTCTTTTTCTCATCTGCGTAAGCATGCTTTTTTTTCTGTCAGTCTGTCTGTCACTGCATCTTACTGTCTTGTCTGTCTGTTCTCTGGCCAGAGCCCTATTACCCAAAGGTGGACCCAAATGCCACTGCAAGACGCAGCTGGGAGCTTCGAAACTTCATCAGTCAGTCTAAAGGTAAGAGAGAAGCGACTGTGGAATTAGCCCTCTTTGGCAGTGGGGGTGGGTGGAGTTAGCCCTCTTTGGCAGTGGGAGTGGGTGGAGTTAGCCCTCTTTGGCAGTGGGGGTGGGTGGAGTTAGCCCTCTTTGGCAGTGGGAGTGGGTGGAGTTAGCCCTCTTTGGCAGTGGGGGTGGGTGGAGTTAGCCCTCTTTGGCAGTGGGAGTGGGTGGAGTTAGCATTCATTGGCAACAGGTGTCACTTTTTATGTTGCTGTGAGGTTTGCTTTTGTCGGCACAGTTTATAGGGTGGGTGCAGTCATTGACCATCAGGGGGCAGCATTGTCAATCTGTGGACGTTTCCCCCGCCACAGACACGGCAGCGAGGCAGAGCCCCATGGAGGCGGTCCGGCGCTCAATCCGCTCGTTTGAGGAGCAGCGCTATGCTCTCATGAAGCAGCGCAACATCATCGGCCAGGTGTGCCACACGCCCAAGTCCTACGACACCGTCATGCATGTTGGCCTCCGCAAGGTCACCTTCAAGTGGCAGAGAGGCAACAAGATCGGTACGCTGCCCCTCATTGGTCCCTTTTGCTTTCCTCTCATAATAATGTGCGCTGAGCACCCATTCTCTATCCCCCCACTCTCTCTCTCTGACCCCCTCTGTCTGCACCTGTAAATCTGACAACACTCACTGTGCTGCACCCACTTCTCACCACTTCTGTCCTCTCCCTGACCCCCCTCCAGCCCTTCCCCCTGACCCCCTTCCAGCTCCCCTCTGTCCCCTCCCCCACCCCCTAATTTGATGTTTCACCTGAATCTGTTCTCATTCACACGGTGAAACACATGTGTGGCTGTTGCTGTTCCTGATGAATAGCTGGGCAGACAGGTGGGAGAGCTAGTCTCTGGCTGCAGGAGTGTTTTCAGTGTTCAGTTCTGACTGGGCGTGTCCGCAGGTGAGGGGCAGTATGGGAAGGTGTACACCTGCATCAATGTGGACACTGGAGAGCTCATGGCCATGAAAGAGGTGGGTGTGGTCTGTGTGTGTTTACCTGTTGAGAGGTGAGTGTGGTGTGTGTGTTTACATGGAGTAACTGTTTGGATTCAAGTCTGTCTGTCTGGCATTGTCCTCAAAAAGAAACAATTCAACAGAATCTGCTTCACCACAGCGGCAGAGAAGTACTAAGTGAAGTCAATGCCATAGTAATGTCATAAATTATGTTATTATTTATTGATATATTGGTTGCTGTTGTTTATCTGTGTTAATATCTTTGTTAAATACTTTGTTAAATACTCTTGATCTATCCCAGTTGAAAGGGGTAATTTTGGTGGTGGCCAAACTGTGTTGTTTTTGATTGTGAGTCAAATGTGTCGATTGACTCCAGCTGTTTGTTTTGCTCTGTGTTGTGAGTCCAGATCAGGTTTCAGCCCAACGACCATAAAACAATAAAGGAGACAGCAGATGAGCTGAAAATCTTTGAGGGAATAAAACACCCCAACCTGGTGCGCTACTTTGGGGTGGAGCTACATCGGGTGAGGAAGTGTATGTGTGTATGTGTGTATGTGTGTGTGTGTGTGTGTGTGTGTATGTGTGTGTATGTGTGTGGACTTTTAAAGAGACTTTCAAAGAGATCTGAAACTCACTGACTCACTTGACTGACTCCCTTTATGTCTGTGTGTGTGTGTGTAGGAGGAGATGTACATCTTCATGGAGTTCTGTGATGAGGGAACTCTGGAGGAGGTGTCCAGACTCGGACTGCAGGAGCATGTCATCCGCCTCTACAGCAAACAGATCACCACGGCAACCAACGTGCTCCATGAGCACGGCATCGTGCACCGTGACATCAAGGGTGAGTGCTTTTCTCTGCCCCTCTCTGTCATTCCCCACCCAGCAATTATTCTCCACCCACTTCTGCTAGTACCCGCCCACTTTGAGGCACTCCCATCTGCTCTCCGCCCCTCTCCCCGATAAATGCCTGATCCAGGCAGCCCCTTCTGACCTCTGACTTTTGACCCCCGTTAAGGAGCCAACATCTTCCTCACGTCGTCGGGCCTGATCAAATTGGGCGATTTTGGCTGTTCAGTGAAACTAAAGAACAACGCCCAGACCATGCCAGGGGAGGTGAACAGCACCCTAGGAACGGCAGGTGAGTGTTGGCAGGGGGCGGGGTTTGGGTTTAAATCCCAAGTTGGGTGCTGTTTCTGCTTTGAGCATACTGCCTCACCTGGACTTTTTCAGTCAATACCTAACTATATGAATGAGAAATGGGCGGCTAAGCAAGTTAATACTGTGGTGTTGTAGTCTTAATGAAGGGACACAGAGAGAAATGGTTAAACTCAAAGTGTTTCTTAGCCATGGCCATGTGGGTGATTGCATCTAAATAACACTAATTATTCAGTAGTACTTCATTGCACTGATGACCCCAAACAGGTTTGTAGGAGATGGTGGCTGCACTGCCCTGTTGCATGTGTCCAGGAGGTGGAGCCATTGTGCCACGTTTTGCTTTTTGAAATACGCTGTAATTCCTAAGTATTATAATGGATATTGGCATTAATGCCCTCCCTTCTTGTGTGTGATTAGAATTGAGGGTCAGAAGGCCTGTTTCTCTGAACATTTTTGATGGCTCCACATGAAGGTGTTGCACATTTTATTTGTGATATTTGGCATTATTTGTCAAGGTTTCCTCAGTTAATTCGTTGCTCTTTCTCTCTCTCTCTCCCTCCCTCTCTCTTGCCCTCTCTCTCTCTGACGGTACCTTTGTCCCATAGCGTACATGGCCCCTGAGGTCATCACGAGGGCGAAGGGCGAAGGTCACGGCCGGGCAGCTGATATCTGGAGTCTGGGCTGTGTCATCATCGAGATGGTGACGGGGAAGGTGCGCTTCTCGACCTCTGACCCCTGACCTCTCTCTGTCCTCCCGCCTTCATCCTCTCTCCGCCCCCTTTCTTTTCTGCAGTATCTCACAGCGACTCCAGACACTGTGTTGGGGTTGAATACCATGCTGGTCACTGTGTCTGCATGTCTCACACATGATCTCTCAGTATAGCAGATGCTACCTCTCACATGCAGTGCTTTATCTGCAGATTTGTCCATATGCACACGCAGCTGTTCACAACATCAAACACACCACCCCTCTATTGTAAGACCAAGCCTCAGCAGAGCTTGATGGTGGTTATTTCACTGACCTCCTGGTCTGACACTGTTGCTCTTTCAACTTGAATGGATACCCTTCTGTTCTCTTGTGCTGGAAGTCACTCTGGATAAGAGCATCTGCTAAAATAAATGTAATGTAACGTAATGTAATCTCAGACCCTGGTGCAGTTAAGTACCCTGCATCTTTAGCTGGTCATGGGTACAGCTGCAACAGACACACTCAGTCAATGTGGGTTAAAAAGTAAACTTAATTATCAAACCTAGATCAATTTTGTGCAGATACTCTGATCTCTACAGTGTGTGGATTTCTTGATGTTACACAGTTGGTGAATAAGGTGAGCTATCCAGGTGTTTAAAGATCAGTGAATCAGTGATCTGAAAGGATACTCCCTCTGTCTTTGTGTCTGTGTTTGTGTGTGTGTGTGACTGCAGAGGCCGTGGCACGAGTACGAACACAACTTCCAGATCATGTACAGGGTGGGCATGGGCCACAAGCCGCCCGTCCCGGAGAAGCTGAGCGCCGAGGGGAAGGACTTCCTGGCGCACTGCCTGGAGAGCGACCCCAAGCAGCGCTGGACTGCCAGCGCGCTGCTGGACCATCCCTTCGTCAAGGTCAGACACGCATAGACGCATGCGCGGGCACACGTCCAGACACCTGCGCAGACACCTGCGCAGACACCTGCGCAGACACCTGCGCAGACACCTCCGCAGACACCTCCGCAGACACATGCGCAGACACATGCACAGACACGTCCAGACACCTGCGCAGACACATGCGCAGACACATGCACAGACACACATCCAGACACCTGCGCAGACACATGCACAGACACATGCAGACACGCACACAGAAGCGTTTGCAGACACATGTGCATCTACATATGTAGGCACAGACCCTCCCATAGTCTGTTTGTCTCTCACATACACTCGCAGACAGACAGACGGACATTGGCTAACCTGATCCTTCGTTCAGCTTCTCATTGGTTACCATGGTCACTGTCCCTGTCATTCTCAGGTGTGCACAGATGAAGAATGAATGGAAAGTTTGGTCCAGCATACCTCGCCGTGTACCTCATACACAAAATACTGTATGTAATATTTACAAGCAAATGTGTTCTGAAGAAACAAGAAGACCCTCAGCCATGATGCCTTTTTAAACAGACGCTCGAGGCCAACCCTTCCCAGCATGCACCTCTGTAGAGAAATCCCAGCAGATGAGCAAGTGGTTTACACACAGCTCTGTGGTGGCATTGTATTCTGTTTTACACGCAATGGGGGGAGGTTGTAAATTCTTGTATATAGAATATTGTAAAGAATTATACCCCATTTTGGAGCTGCTGTGTTATTCTGGATGAATTAAAAGCAACAAGTACAGAGAATTTAAATGAGCACTTTCCCCCGGCCAGGTGTGTAAGGAGAGTTGGGGAGTGGGGGTGGGGGGTCGTGGTTACCTGTGTCGGCAGGTAGGGAGCAGTCTCCACCTGCTTTTCAAGCCCAGCATGTCAAAGCTGCGTGATCTGATCCCAGAATGTTGAGCTAGGTGAAGGGTAAGGGGGAATGTTCCTCTACCTGGCAACCTGCTTCCACATCAAGGGCTGGGAGACTCAGCAGTGAAGAATAAAGTTTTATTCTTTTTTTTTTTTTTTAGGTGAATACCGCATTTCTCTCGCCTTAATGCAAATGCGGTCATTAAGGGCTGCTGTATTTAAGTGTACGTGCGTGTGTGAGTGTGTATGTGTCTGTGTGTGAATTCTGAACTTTCCTGGTCTTACAGTGCCATGTGAATTGTTTCGTTGAGATACATTTTTAAAGGGTTGTGTTGTGGTTCATTAAAAAAAGAATGCTTACTACTGCGCACAGACCACTAAAAGGGTGGACCGCACTCGGCCGCTGTTCTAAAGAATGTTGGGATGGTGACAGCTCCAGCTACACCTTACTGAAACTCTGGTGCCCGACAGTTCTGGAATGTTGTCGTGTTCCGTTCTGGTTCTGTTCCGTTCCGTCTCATCACACCCTGGGCTACCTACCGGCTTCTGTACACTTGCCCACCACACGGTTTCCTCTGTACAATAAACTCCATGTTTCAGGAGATTTTACTCGTGTCAGTTGGATTGTTTGGACTGGTGAGACCTGTAAAGTAGCTGTTGCACAGAGTCTCTCCACAACTTTTCAAAGCAGCCTTGGGTTTGGGTTCCTCATTCCATTCTGTTCCATAGGTTATTGATGTCTGCTCGTACAAACACTCCGCCTCTGTCTCTAATTTGGGTTGATGCTTCTTAAACCTCTTGCAGCCTTTCCATCTGAGTGGATTTATTTGTCTGCCGAAAATCCACTTTTACCATGAACGTTTTATTGTTTGAGTTATTTAGCTATCTCTGGCTGCCCTCTGGCTGCCCCGGTGTTATTTTAAGCTGGAAGAGCTGCAGAGAACCTCAGGAGCTGATCTAAAAGGAGCTGCTGTCTCCCGCACTCACCAGCCGTGGCATTACAGGGTTTCAGTGTTGGTGTTACGAAGCGTAACAAACAGCAGCTGTAATGCTCATCTGACATATTGTACGACTGAAGGTTACAGTTTATGTCACTGTTGAATAATCTGCCCTTTGTAGATTCAGAAAAAGAATTCCATTATAAAAACTGCACACAGCCCACACAAACTGTTCCGTCGATTCCGTCTGTGTGTGTGTGTGCTTGTGTGCGCGTGTGTGCGCGTGTGTGTGCGTGTGTGTGTGTGTGTGTGTGTGCGTGCACTTGCATGAAGCCTCTCAGAGACAGGGGTATTTGCCCCTCAGGTTTTCAGCCCAGCTCTCATGCTGCATTGTGTCTGCAGAATAAAGCCCATTTCATTCCTCACATTCCTGCCTGGCTGTAAACGCCATCAGCGCTGCTGTTTCCCCCATGAGCTCAGGGTGCCTCAGCCGCCCGTTTCCTCTGCTGCTTACTCTCTCATTAGGCTGCCGTTTGACTGCTGCATTTTACTGCTTTCTGTGTAAAAATTAACCCAGTTTATTTGTGTGGGCGGAGCCTCCTTTTATGAGCTAGGATTTAGGCGGCGGCAAAGAGCCGGTCAGCACAGGGGATGCAGGCCAGGGCAGGGTCTGATAAAGTACCACTGCCTCTGGAGCTGGTGATTGCAGATGTGAACTTTTGCTGACTTGTACTTCAAATGCATGAATACATCTGTCATTGCCGAACGCTTGATAATGGACTTGGGGCGGCAGTGTAGCATAGGGTAAGGAACAGGGCTGGTAACCGAAAGGTTGCCAGTTTGATTCCCCACTGGAGCACTGTGGCTGTACCCTTGGGGAAGGTATTTAACCCAGAGTTGCCTCAGTAAATCATTGCCCAGAAGCTGCAACATTTTGATGGGACTCCTTCTGGACCAAGACGTAAGTGCTGGTGTACTGCGTATCTCTTTGCCAGGCCTGCTAGGGTGTCGGGGCTTTGGTGCTGAAACATGAATGGGTGCCCCCTTTCACGCCGGTCCAAATCTGCGCTCCCCTCTCTCTGAATGTCACCCGCTTCCTCGGCAGTCGTCCACATAGATTACATCACCTGATGTTCTTAGCAGACAGCCGAGTATAGCATCTTACATCCATGAGGATTGAGCCTGCGTTGTGCACAGTGTCCGTTCATAGAGCTGGAATCGGGCCGGTCAATCAGGCCCACAACAGCGTTCCTGCTCAATCTGGGTTTGAACTGGACAGAAAGAGCCCACCCAGAACTTGAACCGGTCCAGCACCCATTGTCCAACATAAAATTCAAACCATGGAGGGCATCTCAAATGTGTCAGGATTTATAGTACATAGACAAACACAAACTGACGTTTTGTATCTTTTGTATGTTTACAATGATGGGACTGAGATCCACTTTAACTTCCTTTATCACCCCCCCTGTAGAGAAGCTAGCCACCACTGCTCAAACGAACCCAAAACAAGGGGTTAAAAACAAATAATTTATTTTAAAATCCAAATAGACATAGAAACCAGCCTATACAAGCCCACAGCAGGGACAAAGTGAGCCTTTTTCTGCTTCCCAGCCACACCTGTATTTAATCATCCTTCAATTAGTAGGGTGTGGCTCGTTACCCAATAAGCTGGTTCCCTTACAAATTGCCAACAGGTGAACACAAGTGACAATGAGTGACAATTAACTAGTAACTGACAACACTTGACATTTAGTCCTTAGGGAGAGGTGGTGAAGGCTCTCCTTCACACCCCCCCAAAAGAAAACACCCATTTAAAATATGGAGGTGTGATGTTACATTGCATCCAGCAAAGGGCTGGATCCTTGCTTAAGATCTTGATTCTATCTGTGCTGATGGCCACTGTCAAAGGCTGTATATAAACGTAATCCATTACCATTATTTATTATGAATGAATAATTATATTTATGGCTCATTTCATTGTGATTGCACCAAAAAAGTGTCATAGTTCAACAAACCTGTCAATCGACTCCTTTTCGGTACGCTCTGGCCCGAGATACAGTAGCTGGTGAGCAGAGTTACCAAATGTTACTGTGTAACGCAAGTGACTGCTGGCTAAGTGGCTGCTGGCTACTTGGCCACCAGTCACGTCCAGAGACTTAGCTACTGCTGCTCATAAAATCCTATTTAACCTTACATGCTCTTAAAATGGAGCTGGATTGGACAGACAGCATCCTGTTATACCAGAGTTTTCGAAAGGTTTCTTCTCTCATTTTCATTTTATGCCATCTGCCTCTGTAACTGATCATAGTCATGAGATTGCATCAGTTATTTTGTTTTGTTTATTTTTGATACAGCAGTGATTCGTCAACGCTATTTTATTGTTGAGGCCACAGCCAGAGAACGGCTCTGAAAGAGATCCCAGCGGTAGCCATTCTTTATCAGTCAGTAGGATTTTATTAGCGCTGTTTGCACTATTTGACCACCTTCATGTGACCAGGAGCTGTTTGCACCTGCACACCTTATTGTTGTTATGTGGTTCTGAGCACTGATGTGACCCGCACTGCACCTGCACAGGCTCCACAGCAATTCCCATAAACAAGGTGTCCATCCCTGAGAAAAAGCCCCAAAAGGCCGTCCCTCCACACGAGCCACACCACAGGTCCTTCACAGCCATCAAAACACGCAAAACATCAAAACGCACGTCAGGGGCGTCAGGTGAAATGAATCCGAACTGAAGCCTGTTGTCAAGCCCGAAGAGTTACGGCTCTGTTTTGGAGCTGTTTGTCATCTGGAAGCGATATCCATCGGAAAGTAGGTCGGTATTTTCTCCCCTGTTTCCATGTTGTGATTGGCCGGTTCGCAGGGGCCATCAATCCTCCCCGAGTTCCTGGAAACCTGACTGTGAAATACAGTTCCTCGCTTTTGAAAAGTCTTGTCCTTGGAAGGAATTCCACGGCTTCACCTTACACGGAGGGTGTCCTCCTTTTTAATTACTTATTTATTTGTTTTTATAAACTACTACTTTAAGGAATATTGCAATAATTACAATAAGAAACTAACCGGCCAGATGTGATTAGTCATTAAACGGAAAAGAGAAAATTACTATTCATTAAGTCTAGTGAACTATTTAATAATGGATTTCATTTGCTGAGGCCTATGGAAATTCATCAGCTGGCTTTTTTGGCATTTGCTTGGTGGGAGGGGCTCTATACAGTACTCAGCCATCCAATCACAGAGCTTGCTCAGCAGCGTGCTTACCTGACGGCTCTTGGCTGTGTGACTGTGTACCTCAATTCTTTTTTATCCATACTCAGTAAATAGTGATCTATTTTTGGGGATAAATCATAGATGTTATCTGTGATGAATGCACTCCATCACCAATGCATGCCAGAATAAATTTAATAAATGAAATTTTTGGTTCCATGCAGAGCTTCCATTGTTACACATCCATATGTCAAAGCTTGACATGCAGCCAAATCTTACAAAAGTCTCATATGCAGCGACATTCGAACCTGAGTACAGAGAATTCACAGGGGTTCTTTTCCATTAATTTATGGGGTTAAATCTTTTCAGCTCCTGAGTGACCCTTCTGTGTCCATACTCCACAAACCAATCTCCAAGTAGCTGTCGTTGAACGGCGTAATGATGATGATAAAAAGATGTAATGTTGCAATCAGGTGGTCTGGGAGTTCCCTGAAGCGTGCCGGTGATCTGGCGCGCATGTGAGGTTAGGGGCAGGTGTGGGGAGAGAGGGGAAGATGGTGGAAGATGGAGATGTGATTTATGGCGTATCGGCAAAACCTTTCTATATCGCTGCCACAGCTGCTCGTCTGCTGCGTTCGGCTTGTTTGAACTGAGCGAACCGCAGGGGCTGGCAACCGTCTGTGTTTTTGTTTGGACTAATTCTCTCCCCACTTTTTAAATTTTTTTTTTTTTTGCTTCTCCATGCCTCGTTTTTGGAATCCAATGTGGAGGAGCAGAGAGCTGACATCTGCTGTCTCCTTACAAAGTGGGACATTATAGCCCCCCTGCTCACCCTCCCAAAATAAAGAAGGCACTGATGTTCCTCTGCGCTCCTGGGAAAAAAAGAGGACAGTTCTGTGACCTCTAGTGGCTACTTGTGATAGTTGTCCTGCAGTCATTACAGCCCTCCAGGACCAGGGCAGAGTAGCCCTGCAGGCACTGCGACCCACCAAGACCAGAGTAGAGTAGCCCTGCAGATACTGCGGCTCTCAGGGTTGTTCTTGTAGACAAGCCAAATGCTCCATTGTTATTGCAGGAAGGACTGAAAATATCAGACAACCGAAAAAAGAGAAAGAATGACTCAGAGGGAAGCAGTAGAATATTAGATTTGGTTAAATTAAAAGTGTATCTAGAAGCACTTTTTTCACCTGAAGTCTTAAGCAATGCTCATAATGGCCACTGGCAAGTGTATAGCTTTTTACAGAATTCCCTTTCGCCTCTGACATTTGGCTCACCAACACCTTCAGACACACGTAACCTGCTTTTCGCTGCCTGGCCAGGTGTGAAATGGCCGTCAATAAAAACAGCGACAAAAACAGCATGATTTTCATCTACCATTTGGCCAGTTGTCCTGCAGTCGCCTGCACCCTCAGAGTGAAAGTTCTCCTGATGCTAACCAACATACGCAAATAAGTCCAGCGATACGAGTTATGAAATGTACGTTTGAAGTCCCCTCAGAGGGTGATTCGAAGTAACCTCAGGCTTGCACACACGGAAACGGCCACGTCACCCCAGTGTCACCCAAACACAACGTAACTATTGACTTTACCTCCATGGGGCGCTCTGCCCGTCGCTGGCACATCACTAAAACCGCTAATTAAGAGCATTACCGCTATTTTCCTTGTGGTTCTAAAAGCCATGCCAGCTGGTCTTCACAGGCCACAAAAGCCCTTTCGGATGCTTACGGTCTGAACACTCAGGGTAATAACTCAGACACGCTGACAGACATCTTGCACCTCCAACAACTTTCAGAGCCTAATTACTTTTAGAAAGCAAGCAAAACCGTGGTTTTCCGACCGTTGTGCCAAAATATATTTTCCACATGTTTAATGGAGTCTGTGAACAAAGGTGCGTGTGGCAGCTGAAACATTTCAAGTGAGAAATAAATAAATAAGAATTAAATTCAGTTAAAAAGGCCAGAAGCCAGATGTTGTCCTCACACTTAACAAAGCAATTGTGTTTTTTTCCTACAGGTGTTTTAGATCATTGTCTTGTTAAAGAAACATACAGACATTCATCAAAAGTTAAGATAAAAGACCAGGAAACACTATGAACAAACTACCAAACATTTACCAGAGTATATGTAAAAATACAGACACTTCTACAGACTTACTGTTGAAAAGGCAGTTAACATTACAATTATGTGCATGTGTGTGTCTGTGTGTGTGTGATGTCTATGTCTGTAAGCACATGTGTGCGCTTGTGTGTGTATGTGTGTGTGAGATGTCTATGTCTGTAAGTGTATGTGAGTGCATTTGTGTGCACTTATGATGTCTATGTCAACAACATACAACACACAAACATGAAGGTGTATGCGTGCGTGTGAGTGTGAGCGTGTTTTGATTCTGAAGCCTGTCAGGCCCTCTCTGACACCCCCCCCCCCCCCCCCCCCCCCCCACACACACACACACACACCTCAATGCACCATGGCACTCCTTGCTGCACACTCTGTTCCTGCTCTCTATGTGCTGCTGAGGTCATCTGAGACCCGCTAATGACCGCAGCAAAGGAGGAAACATCGCTCAGGAAACATCAATTAATTTCAGCCAATCAGAGGCAGAGCTGTCAGACAGATCTGGGTCGGGCCAGGCTCCAGCTGGCCCGTCGCGCCTCGGCTCAGAACCTCAGCCATGAAATCACCTGGACCTCTCGCTTCACTGAGCCGAAGCCTGGACGGCACAGCAGGACATAAGGGAGGGGTTATGATTATGATTGCTGGTATTGTTATTGTTACCATATGTTCAGAACATGAACCCTGTTGCACCTGAAGATCTGTCCTCACCTGACAACTCGGACACACCCATCACATGGTCTGCCACATCGCTCTCTCACCAGCACGCATCGTTTCCTTCAATAATGGAAACAGAGAGCAAGGACGACTTCTATGTGGAATACTTTTTTTTCTGAAAAAAAAAAAACTGTTTCATAAGACTCCTTGCACGTTTGTGGCTGACACTTTTCTTACAGCTTTTTCCCTGCTCATAAAGATATACACTATATGGACAAAAGTATTTGGACACCTTATATTGTAATGAGATTTTGGAGTGTTTCAGCGGGAATTTGAAAAGGCCAGGTACAAAGCTGATTGGATGTAAGGTCATTTATTCACAAACTGCTCTGACTACATTCTGAACACACTCTCAGAGTGACATTATAGCCATGCAAAACCAAACCACTGTGGTGACCTTCAGGGAGTCTTTGTGAGTTGTTACAGTGTGCTGTGACATCATCAGCACACTGTAATCAGCACACTTTTTCCTTGAAGCAAAAGTGGTTAAGTTTCAGGTTTTACTTTACTGGTCGCATTAAGTTTATTCATCGTAAAATATACACATGATTTGTATGGGAGGCAAAAGCCTTATGAAAGAACAGTAATTCTGCACTTTATCAGATAAGTGTACATCGTCTGCTGTGAGTTTAGAATGGGCCCTTGTCCTCTGCACAGCGCAGGAGATGTGGTTTAGCTGGCCCTGCCAAAGGCCCTGGGCCTGAAGCTAGACGCATAATCATGATGTCATTAAATGAAAGGAATTTACAGTTGGGTGCATTGGCCTACTTTACTTTAAAGGAAAGAGCAAACTGATGCAATGCGTAGGTGGAGTAAGGTTTGAATATTTTCTTGTCCATGACACAAAAGCTTTTTGTAATTTTCCAGTCATCATTTTGAAATACCTTTGCATTAAAAATAAACTTAAGTAGAAGGATCTGGCAAATTATGTTCTTTTGATTTGTATTCCATGGTCCTTTTTTCCAAAGAGCATCTTTTTGGGCTAAAATGTGGATCTTGCCGAAAAGCCGTCCCGATTTTTTTTTTTTTTATTTAAAATTTAAATTTAAAAAAGGGGGTTCAGTTAACTGAATTTCCAGTTTCATCGAGCTCCCCCAATATCTTCACACTATAGAGAGGGATAATCGTTCCCAAG
The DNA here is from genome assembly GCF_013368585.1 of Megalops cyprinoides. NCBI lineage: Eukaryota > Metazoa > Chordata > Actinopteri > Elopiformes > Megalopidae > Megalops > Megalops cyprinoides. The sequence continues at coordinate 46,739,509 of NC_050583.1, forward strand.
GAAAAAAAAAAATTATTTTCGTCTCTCTGGAGCGGTATTGGTATTTGGTACCACAAGAAAGGGGAATCCGAATAATACATGCAGCCACTTTCTAGCTCCAGACATGTCACGGGGAAACACGTGCTTTTTAGCCTCTCAATAAATGATTTGAAATTAGTGGCTTATTCGCGTAATTTCTAAACAAAAATGTTATGACAGTCGTCAGAACTGCCAAGACCAGCTGTAAAAATGGGGACGATATAGTGGGTACAGAATTAGGCTACTAAGACAGCAGAAGAAATATGTTTCTTTTTTTCCAGACTAATATCAATTACAAATGAAGACTATGAACCGATGGCTTTAATTTCCTTTGAACAAATCACTGTGAAGTTGCACAAATGGGAAACCCCCTCTTGTTCTCGATCAGTGAGCAGTCCCAGACCGACGTCTTGCGCTGTCGTCGCTTCTTAGTCCCGGTTTCCTGTCTTAACCGCATCCCATCCGCATCCCATGTTTTGAATTAGGCTCGTGTTCCGAGTTTGTGGGTTCGTCTCTGAGCAGGATCTTGATCATCTGTTTGGAACATGCCCAAGTCGTGCTCTATCGTCATTGCTTCGGACGGGTCGCCGTTCTTTATAAAGTGGAGGATCGCTGAAATCCCCCAGCCATCCCTCCTCCAAGAGCAAAGATCGCAGTTTTCCCAGGGTAAAAAAAAAACAATACAAACAAACAAAAAAAACCTCGTATTAAGTTCGACCCCGTATTTTACCTGCTTCTCGCCGTTCCTTTGAGATTCCTATATATGTCAAAACCTACACACACGAGGGACGACTGAGCTGCTTTTAATTTAGAGAACCGTGCGTGTTCTTTCACACATCTACATCTGTCACACAGGAAATTCAGGGATGCACACAAGGCACGAACAGAAAACACGACTGTGACATTAGAGTGTCGCGGTGAGATAGAACCAGAACTCCCAAAGCATTTACAATAAATACAAGTCGACATAAAAAACATTTTATTGTTCCTTTTCAGAGTGGACATGTAGATTGTACATATATGTTTTGATCACAGATATCTCCTTGAGGGCGTATGTCGAACACACTGTGGATGCGCCAATGAGCGCGGAATAAACCACTTCGAACTGAGCGACTGCCGTCTTGCGGACGGGGAGACGGCATCAGTTAGTACTTGGGAATATTCCAGGGTCTTTCCCAGGGAAAGTGACTGTGATCTTTCAGATGTTCTTGTTCCCTGGAAGCACGTATGACGGCGCGCACACGTGTTCCACTGACAGACGCACCGGCATATTCATCACCAGCTCCTCGCGCATGAAAAAGCGATCAGAGGCTGCTTCTTTGCCAGGATATCCTCCCCAGACAAAGCAAACGGTAGAGGGGGAAATAAAACCGAGCAAAGAGGATTAAGTCCCCAGTGATCGCTGGCGAGATGTATTGCCATTCGGGAGATGGCTGGTGTTTCCTCAGACGGCACACTCCAAGCAAGCCATAGGTCCTTCCAGTAAGGCCTTATTCTCATCACTGTTTCAGATGCAGGCAGTGAGTGTGTGTGTGTGATGTCTGTGTGTACATGTGTGTACGTGTATGTGCATGTGTGATATGTATGTCATCAACATACAACATGCTAACACATTCTTTTTATAAGTATTTGTTCACCAAAATAAAAATAAGCAATTTATTCATGATACAACTGTATAGTGTTTGTGTTTTCATGTGCATGATATCAGTGGAGCCTTGTCTGCATGTGTGTGCGTGTGTGTATGCATGCGTGTGTGTGTGTGTGTGAAAGAGAGAGTATATCTGTGTGTGTGTGTGTGTGTGTGTGTGTGTGTGTTTGTGACTCTTGCCTCTCATAGGCCAATCACAATCACATGCCACTCAAGTTGTCTCTGCCTCCACATTCCACCAATAGTAGCACATGGTGTCTGACATAAAAGTTCCAGCAAAGGATTGTGGGTTGAATTCACACTTTGCTAAATCAAATGACACCACACACACAAACACACAAACATTTCCTTTAGGTATAACTTTTAAGTGTCAAAAATGTTGGTAATTGCCTTAAGGTCTGGATCTTATGTCACGCCATATGGTTGTGCAATTGAGAGAAGAAAAAAAAAAACAAGTATGTATCAGTGGGACTGACCTACATTCTGGAGCTGTAGAGTAATAAATTAGGTCTGAGTACACACGCATCAGTATCTGTGGCTCTTCCAAGAGTGTGGTATGGATTAGCACAAAGCAACACAAGCCACATTAGCATGAGTGGAAACTTAAAAGGCTCTAAGCAGGAAGGAATATTCATCACCATTGTGATATCACAAGAAAGAAACAGAGATACCCCTGTACACTCCAACCAGTTTTTTTTTTGCCAATTTCTCATAAACTGCATTCATTAAAGAGTCAACATTTAGTTTTTATACCATTCCCTTCACCATAGCACTTGAACCTAAGCGTATTCGCATGCTTAGAGCTTGGACATAATAGTGCTTGCATCTTGGTTCAACTAACACTGAGCTCTAAACTTTAATGCTAGTAAAAACCTTACTATGGCAGTTTTAACAGAAAATGACATGATGTGTAATGACCCTCTACTATCAGACTGTGCCACTTATTATTTAGCATTAGCTCTACTCTCAGCCTAACCTCCCTGTATGCACTTTTGCAAGTTGCTCTGTAAAGGAGCGTCTGCTAAATGGCTAAAAGTAAATGTGGACATAAATGTAACTAAATGTAACTATAGCATTGTGTTATACTATGGCATGGGTCAAATTGTGTTACTTTGTATTATGGTTCATCTAGTCCTATTATATGCAGTAATCCCTATGTCGCTCTGGATAAGAGCATCTGGTAAATGACTAAGAGTAATCTACACAACATTTAAGTAAGTAGAAATGAGACTAAAAGATTCAAATATTTTGATTGTTGCCTTCATTAGTGAAATGGTTCCAACATCAATACACCCTCCTCTAACATGTCGACACAGGTGTATGACTTAATTAGAGAGGAACTGCCCCTACTTTAGCCTACTGTTTTGAAAATGTCTAGTTCACATAAAATGCTTTGGGGCAAAAACTATAATTAGCAGTGTAGTGTGGAATGCTGCTTTTGTTGTTCTTGGTCAATGTTATAAATACAGTCATTTTAACTTTATATAAGCCATAATTTCTTTTTTTTTAAAACATTTCCTTCCGCAACTCCAAAAAATGAGGTCGTCTGTTGATCTGTTCGGTCCTTTTATGGCCAGCTTTCATGTGAGGATGAAGGAGGGAGATATTTTTCTGTGTGGAGAGAAACGGGCAGCTGTTTTCAGTTTCACACCAAAAACTGTCGAGACGGGAGATTCAGCTCTCACTTCATTCCCTGGCTTATTGTTTTTTATACTGAAAAAAAAACTACCACTGACCTTTGAATTTATTTGCCCAAAGGGGATGTGAAATTAAATTCACAACTTCTACATAGAGCCCATGGGACTTTATAAAGACTGGTCATGCAGTATCACTTCATGTGTTGTTCATAGAGAGTTGCACATCACCTTGAATGCGTGGTCACCTTCCACTTTACTGTACAACTCTTCCGTTTCATTGTCAATTTGATATTGACAGGATTACCTCAACAAATACTTTATTTCGTTACATTACAGTAAGGTTTTAACCTCTTCGACACGAAACCTCCATGCACACACACTCACACACACGGCACGCGTGCACACATTGTATTGTTCATTGTAATACGTGTTGCTATACTTCATCTCAGTGTTGACACATCATGTTGGCTGTCGTCACGTACCACATTGCAGCATTGAGTGACCTTATTGGCTGTCGACTCTGAATGGGGGAGGAGGCATGGAGCGTGCACTGTGACTCAGTGATAAGGACTGCGCTGCAGCTGTCTGAAGGCAAAGGACCGCAGTTTTACAGAGTCAGCTGTTTCCTTTCCTCTCGACAGGAGAGAACCGCACTGTAAAACGCGTACAGGTGCGACTCTGAGAGGACATTCTGCAGACTGTCACGCTCTCCAGGCTGTCTGGCAGCTGTGGTTGCTCCACAGCCTAGCTCTGCCCAGGGCCTTCCCCCCTGGTGCCTCCCCTGCACCCTAACAGCCATGTAAAGAGGTTCAGATTGAACTGAAGGTTTTTAATGAGATCTTCACCTTGTGTGCAGTTTACATTAGGAAGTCCACTGTCAGGCCACTGTCACAGGCATATGAAGAGGTGATTATTTTCAGTAGGACATCTTCTCAGACTTGTCAGGGCATGTCAGGGAAGTGCATTTAAATGTCCTGCTACTCCCCACAAAAAGTCATCCTTTGTCAGTGGGCAAAGAAAGAGCAGGAAATTGGGTAAAAGTAGATGTCCAGTGAGGAATTCTGGGAAACAGAGAGAGAGCCGTGTTCAGGAGGGTGAGGGTATTGCATCAGCAGAGTTGGGTTTGTGTGAAATTCTCACTGAGTGGTGAAGTTCTGGAGTGAGGGTGGATCTTCTTGTAAGGCCCTGAGGTTCTTGGACCTCATTTGCATTCCTTTCTACATTCACTTTCAGGTTTAAGATCTTTTCTTGTACAAAGGTAACAGATCTTCTAACAGGGGACAGTCCTCTGAAAAGCCTCCATGAAGATTCTGTCAAGCTGCTCCAGGGGTGGATGACTAACCCACGCAGGCAGAGACCACCAGACAGGGAAGCCGGTCACATGACCAACCTCAGCCCACCCTGGCGCCCTCTCAGTTTCCACATGTGGCACATGTACCAGTCTGGGGCCAAAGCCAGGGCCTCGCGGCGACCCAACACCCAGCCTGTGGCTCCTGCCACGTGGGCACTCCTGCCGCCAGCCAGCCCCCACCAGCCAAACCTCAAAACCGCCTCCTGCTGCTTTCCTCAATCCACATAGAAGCTTGTGTCATTCTAGCACTATTCATTTTACCTCTATTCTCTAACTGCCCCCCCCCCCCCCCACCATCCCTAAAGACCACAACCCAAACTTTCTCTCCATACACTTCTTCCAGAACTTCTCTGTTAGTCCGAAACTCCAGACACCGGGAGCTCTGACATCATTCCATCCTTGGGGTTATGAGTCTGGAACATATGTTAATATGTTAAAGTATGTTCAGTATATAAAAAAGTTACAAAACATGTACTGATAGATCTCTGCCGGGGAGTAAGGTCAAGTATTTGAAGTGTGAATGTAGATTAGATGTAGATTGAAGTGAACATTGATCGTAGCTGGTAGATGCTATTTTCTTCAAGTGAAATTACAGGAAAAACGCTTTGAATGGAGAGCTACATGTGTATTTAGTTGTGCAAATGTGCATGTGGCCCAAGCTTACACACAGTGAAATTAGTTTTGCATTAAGATGGAAATATGCAACAGTATATATGGTGACCTTGTGCAGAATTTCTCAATCTGGCAACCTTGACACCTTCTAAATGACACGTACCAAAATTTTTTGATAACACTAGCAATGTGTTGGAATTTTTTGTAACGCAGCTATTCATAATGCTTTATTAAGCATTTATAACTGCACTGTAGTCTGAGCAGTTAGAGACAGTTTCCAAAGGACATTGTCACATGTTCATTTATTTCTCTTTAAACCCTATGCTCCCTCAAGATCGCTGCACTCTGTATCTAACAGGGTAACTGACTATCCCGACTGACCCAATGGGGTCGTTCTTCTCAGGCACAATCCCTGTCTGTGCTGGTCCCTCAGTGGTGGAACGAACTCCCCACACGGGTCAGGACAGCGGAATCACTGGCCATCTTCCGATGCAGACTGAAGACCCACCTCTTCAGACTGCATCTCGGTTCCACTTCTATCCCCACCCCAACACCTGCTACTCCTAGCATTTAATGGTAATTTTAAGTGTAGTCTTGTAATATATTTTGATTTTGTGTATACTTGGCTTCTGTAAGAGTACACAAGTTAACTTGGGGTAGGGCTTGAATACTGTTATGCTCACACTGTTTCTCGATTAAATTGAATGGATACACTTATGTTCTATTATGCTGGAAGTCGCTCTGGATAAGAGCGTCTGCTAAATCCTTGCATTGTAATGTAATGTAGCCCGAGTCACAGAAAACAGATGTTTAGCAGAAATAAAACTGTACTGCATTTTTCCCCTTTTTCCTGCCCTGCATGTTTGGTGTTAAAATGATCCACTTGGTCATTAAGTGTCATTGACCTGCAGTCCTGCATTGGTCTGTGATGATGATGATGATGATGATGATGATGATGATGATAATGATAATGATGATAATGTTCCCAATAAACTCAAAGCCCTGCTTTAAAGGGTGGATTTTTTTTTCTATACAGCCCATTGATATTGCCCATGAATTTCTGATTTATACATCTAACACAGTTTTCTATCACAGGTTTTAATTGATTGGAAATACTACATCTACAAGCACCCCTGCTACTAACACTGCAACTGCTAATAGATATTAATATAACTTTAATAACAATAATCATAAACAAGGAATAAAAGTATTACATTTTATTTATGAAACATGATAATGCCATTTTGAACACTTACAAATGTTTGTTTTGATACTGTGAATCTGAAACAGTAAGGCGGTTATCAGAAAAGAAATGAACAATTTGCATAAAAAAACATCATGCCAAGCAAATAGTTGGTTATGATAGTTATTAAACATACATAACAATAATGCTACACAGAAGCTGTGGTTGGCCAATCAAATTTCCTCATCAACGTGACCCAGCCCACAAGACGCACAGCACCCTACTTTATTTAAAAAAATAAAACAAATACTTAGGGAAGAGAAATAAAAAAATAATTAAAAAATGAACACAGGAAATGTTTTTGGTTGGATTTGCCAATGGTTCTTGATAAACAGTCAGTCTCCCTGAGATTGATTATCAATTACAGACTGAAAAACTTCCACAAAATGAATTTCAGACTTCATCTCTCTTTCCCTCTCTCTCTCGCTCTCTATGTATGTATATATATACACACACACACATACACAACGGTTAATGTTAACGATAAGGCGAATAACTGTTTTCCAGATCTCCCCAAGCCCTTGAAGAAAAATTTTCCAAGGTCCTTCTCCTGCATCATTGCACCTGGTTTCATTTCCCCGTAAGCGAAAACACTCCTTGACGAGCCGTCAATCACGATGACATCAGCCCCAGACACGCTCGGGTGCAAGTGTTTTCATTATGCCCGTCCTTCCTGGCACGGACCTCGCCACGCATCACAGCCAGAATTTGATTGACAGCGTGGACCGGCAGGATGGCATGCATTGGAGCGCTGGGAACCCTTAAAGTGAGTTAACTTTTTAAACTTTCTGTGCATAATAGCCACAGTGTAATGCTCTTGCCTCATTTGTTTGGCAGATTTTACCCCACTTTCAGCCTATAGACTTTTGCTTTTTGTTGCCATTAACACCACCTGCCTTGCCTTCTGTTGTTGTCATTCTCAGTTTAGGCAGATATTAGTCCACTTTCAGCGTACTGACATTTCTTTTTTCATTCCATTATCATTAGATGTGACTCAACAGCAGAGTTATTAGTTTTTACCCTTTTTTCAGTTTTAAATATTAGTAAAATAATTTTACAAAATTGTTTCTTGCTAAAAAAAAATTGGTGTTTATTGCAATTTACTATTTGAATATGTTTTTCAATGAATGCGCATAAAAACGTATTTGAGTTTTTTTTTTTTGAGATTTTGAGATTTTCTTCAGGAAAAAATCCTCAGAGGAGTTTCTTGTAAGTTCATTTTGAAAAGAGGGGAAAATGGGAGAAAATCGGTTTCCGAAATCTAAATAAAAATGCAAAAATCCAGGAGAAAAATCAGACTTTATTCTGAAAATAGTTGACTTTTTCCAATTGTGAAATTTTGTCCGTGTAAACAAATAAATAATTATTTACAATCTTTGGTAAAAATAAAACAAACAAACAAAACATTGACTCGTAATGTCGGAAGGAATGACAAATAATTTACAGAAGAAACTATAATACAATCTGAATATACACATCTTCATCTCCCAGGCGTCAAACTTTCTCCCTTTCAAAACACCGGGATTAACTACAACACAAACACAAAAAAGACGACTACAACATAAACATAAAGCCTTTAATGGGCTGATCTCAAGAAGGCAAGAAACAACGTGGTAACGATTAAAAGCTATTTGTGCAATTAAGATGGAATGTTACGGTTCAGCCGCGATGCCAAACGCTTCCCTCGGACCAGAAGCGGTACGGGTTTTACCGTGTTGCGGTCACGTGACACGTCACGTGATCGACATCTCTGAAGCTCCTACGTTACTGTGTGAACTCAAGTCAGCGCTGAATACTGTATGAATGAAAATAACCGCGTAGGATAATGACAAATGTTAATTCAGTAAAATCTGAAACCATTACAAAACAATGAGGACACATATAAAGTGGTTTTACAACTTCAAAAAAAATCCCTATCAAAAGGCTGAAAATGTATAATACATAATTCCCCTAAGCGCATATGTGTAGCACATTCTTTTTAAAACAAACAAACAAAAAAACAACAATAAGTTTTGTGAACTTACTTTAAGTTCTGGGTATGTGCTGAGCACAGCTGCAAAAGGCCTCACTTCTGTCCTTTGAGTTACAGGGCCCCTCCCCTTGAGCTGGCATGGAAAGCAGGGTTTTGCCCTGGGAGCTGTGTGAAGGAGGCGCTCCATTTCATTGGTTGAGGCAGCAGAAGTGGGGGAGTGAAAAACCAGGAAGTAACAGGTAAAGGAGTGGCTGATTCTGAAAAGTGCTGCACCATTTTGGTGAAGATGGACAGTGCCCTCAAATCCTGACCCTGAATCAGTCTCAGAATTTGCTGCAGAGGATGGGGGTGTAGGACTAAGGCAGGGATATCTGATCCTGGATCAGTGCTGGGGGGCACTGTTTACCGAGAGCCACCAATTCCACAATGAATGGACCTCAGTTATCTACAAACAAGATGGAAACATCAGTTAAAATGACAGCTTTATTATTAAAAAAAAAAATCAAGTACTCCAAGTGACAAAAAATCATCACAGAAGCTGTGATCTGTAATCAGACGTTCTTATTTTCCCTCCATTGATTCATTGCTGTTTAAGTGAAATCCAAATACATCTGTTGGACAATGGGGCACCTTTAAGAGTGAAATAAACATCCTCTTTTTCAGGCAAGACCTTTAATAAGACTATATAGGCCATTATATTCAGACAGACAGAGTGGTTAAGGGGGTGTGGCAAGCTACAAGCAGAAAGGAAGTGTGGAAGATCACTACAGGGAACACATAACCCCGCCCCTGTGGGGTCTTCTGTCACTTATTTCCATCATTCATCTGCCATCATAAATCAGAAACCCGAGCATATCCCGAGGATCGAAACACAGTTTACATCTTTAAAACCACCTCCTCTGTCTTCCTAAACTGCATTTCAAAATGGTCTCAGATTACTACTGTGCTAAAAAAATAATTCACTGCTAATAATCTGGCCTCAGACAGAATTTCTATCCCACATGCTGTCTCTTTGTACCACATCCTAGATTACCATCAGCATCCCTTTGGGAATTTCTCCTCTGAAGGAGAAACGGATGGATGAAACGGAACGCCCCTTTTCTGTCAGGCCCACAGAGGGGCGTGACTGGCGTTTAGGATGTCCATGGCCTCTCGGGAGACTCACCTCTGCACTGGTATTTGAGGTCGGAGAAGTAGACCAGCTCCTGCGAGAAGACGAACAGCCCTAACCTCCCCCCGGCAAACGTCCTGTCGTAGATGGGACCCGAGTCGGCCATGATCTGCTTCCCCTCATAAACCACCACCCTGGGAAAAGACCGGGAAAAGGAAAAAAAGGCAGGAAAAAGAGCAGAGTTATCTTACTCTGTTGAAGTCATTTTCCTCAAACTTGCGAGCTGGCTGGTAAAGACGGCAGCCAGGAGGGATTTTCCCCATTTCTGTGGCGACCGTGGGAAGATTCCACACCTGATGAAGCCGGTCTTGGGCCTGTGGATCAGGTGCCACCTGTAGGCGGTGTAGTCCTTCCAGCCAATGTTCTTAGGGTCGTGCCACAGAGTGCGCACCTGGACGTGGGAAAGAGAGAACAGGAAGCCTGTTTTAATTAGCCTCGAAGGGCGACCCCCGAGAGAGGACACACACAAACTCCGACTGAGACACTGCATTAGGTCTGTTCACGTTGCATTACGTTATTGTCATTTAGTGGACGTTCTTATCAAGAGCAACTTACATAAGTTACAATTTTATTCATTCATATTGGATATTTATTACTGAGGCAATTTTCAGTTAAGTACCTTGCCCAGGGGTATGACAGCAGCGCCCCAGTGGGGAATTGAAACAGCAACCTTCTGGTTACAAACCCTACTCCCGATCCATCTCAAATCTGCTGCCTCCTTCTATTACGCCAACATTTGTGACACACCACTTCAGGTGCAAGGGTACAGGTGTGACGTCATTTGAAAATAGTCCAATGCGAGGCAAACAACTGTGGTCTTTGGTAGCCAGCAGCAGGCTAAAGGCAAAGCAGCGGAGGGGTTGGGTTTTGAGGTCAAGCTATCCAGTTTCTGCACTGAGGGGGGCTGTGCCTGCTCACCTGCTGCTTGGTGTTGCCCGTGTGCCACAGGGCATTGCGCAGGTTCTCGCCGGTGCCCGTGGTGGAGTTGACCACCTTCAGCGAGACGCCGGAGATGCCGAAGGCCTTGGAGGGCTTCTCCTCCCAGTAGGTCTGCGTTATCTGCTTCCACATTACCACGTAGAAGCGGCGGCTGGACTGGTACCCGAACACAAAGCCAGCATAGTCATCGTCCCGGTCCGTGTTCACATAGAAGGTTCCGCTGAAGTCCACCGCGTTGAATATGTCAAAGCCTGACAAATGCAATATAATCACTATGCGCTTTGCACTTACTTTGAGATACAAACTTTAACACGTATTACATGATTTTTTTCTTTCCTTTCACATGGAAATTGTTTTATTTCAGTAACCATCAAATTCAACTAAAAAAATCCCATTGAAAAATGTAGAATATGATTATTTAAATTAGTGATTCAAAGCTAAAAGCACTGTGATTAGACCATAGTATTTGGCAGTTGATAAATTGACTAGTTTTTATCAATGGTGATCCTTCAGAAGTCCTCCATTTTGCATGAGCAGTGAGCACTCAAACAGGGCTGACCCAATGGCAGATGATTCCTCTTTATTGGACCAATGGAGACCATGTTACTTTTGTTTTAATTGCTTTGTTTTAATTGCAAAGAAAAGAATCATTGTTTTTGGGTAAAAACTGATTTGTAATCTCTGTTTTGCAGCTGAAATCATCAAGGTGAAACACACAAGGGTACCATGCCGCTCCACCTTGGAGTCAGACTGCTATTGGGTGATCCCTATTTTGATCGAAAACCAATCAAAAGCAGGCTCTGGAGAGTGGTCAGTTTAAAGGTCAGTTTAAAGGCTGTGCGTTTGTGAACCTCTGCCTTCTCAATCCACACTGCACACCAGGAGATATGATTGCCTCACCAAGCTAAAGACCCAGGTTACCAGGGAAGGCATGTTTGATGTATACGTGTGCACAAGCACGTTCAGACCGGCCCCTCACCTACTGCGATGCCGGGGTCCGAGTTGGCTGTCTGCACCAGCTCCTTGCCCTGGTTCCGCACCACCCAGTTGGGGTCGATCTGCGTGGTCCCCTTGGGGTCTAGGTGCACCATCTGGAACTTGCGGAAGTCAGTGACGCTGATGGCCTCGTTCTCGGGGCAGGTGTCGAAGATGTCGGGGATGCTGTCATTGTCGAAGTCGTCCTTGCAGGCATCGCCCCGACCGTCCCCTGTGGTGAGCCAGGAGGGGGCGCCAGAGGGTCAGATAAATGAGCTCCACACGTGTTACATTACATTATTGTCATTTAGCATATACTCATACCCAGAGCAACTTACAGCTTTTTAACCATTTATACAGCAGGATATTTACTGAAGTGGTTCTGGGTTAAGTACCTTGCCCGAGGATACAACAGCAGTGCCCCAGTGGGGAATTGAAGCTCCAACCTTTCAGTTGTGAGCCCTGCTCCTTACCACTACACCTCACTGCTGCCCCACCTCTCAGCTAAGTGTTCAAAGAAAAATGACATAAAAGGTATATCATTACTTTTGAGGTGCATGCAGTGTAGCTATTTTTTTCCCCAGATCAAATAGTGCCCCTCCAGTGGATGTTTCGCGCCACACGCACCTTGCATCCCAGTACTGGGTGACACCTGAAGAAGATCTATTCGAAGTGTGTCTGAATGCCACAGAAAGAGCTGGGATGTTTTTCTATGTTTTTGTTTTTCCCTCTTCTGTCATCAACTGCGAACACAATGTTCTTCCAAGCACCTCACGCCTTCCAAGTACTTCAAGGTCACTGGGACCCAGAAGTGTACCTTGCACCAATAAATCACCACTGCTTTTCACTAAGGTGTGCTCCTTTGTGTCTGCCTCCCATATGAGAGCTACTGGATCGCCCTGAATGCCTCATTGAAAGTCTAGCACTTTGAGGACACGTGTTTTTAATTACAGACACGTTAGCGAACACAGCTGCGGAGTAGTGTCATCCAGTATGCGCTAGCCAAGACTGCACGGTGCAAGCAATGGTGGCATGGCAGGGTTCAGCTCCAATGAGGCTTGATGGATGTGAACATATTTCATTAAATATTTCATTAAATCAAATCACAGGTACGAAAAACACAACTGGAGCTATTGCTACTGTAAATCCAACAGTGAACCACAACCCTTTTTGATCGGCCGAATAATCTGAATCAGCCCTGTATTGAAAAGCCTTGCTTTTTTGGCCAAAAGATCAAAGGCATCGGAAAGCAATTGGAAACTTCGGCAATGGCCCAGCGCTGGCCTGCCCAGAGCTTTCCGTTAAACTGAAGGGGGGAAAAAATAAAATATAATATCGATTCAGCACCAGGGTAGCCAAGATCAACACGAGAGCCTGTCCACCTCCTGGTTCTGTGACAAATTCACACAAGTTCTGTGTGTAACTGTCACTAAATATTAACGGCATTAAAACCAGGCCTGGCTCTGAAGGCGGCGGAACCGGAGTCAGACGCTTGCGCAGACGCCAGCACAGAGCGGAGCTCTCTCGAGCCGCGCAGCTGCCGCTGCTGCCGCTCCACACCGCGTCACTCCGACGTGGCACAGACGCGATCGTATCGCAATAATCGCCATCCGACAACACGGGGAACGTGTCTGGGAGCATTTGGAGAGCCTGTTTCCAGTTTAGGGCACAAACAAACACAGCAGGCTTTTGCTAACACCGCTAACACTGCGAACACTGCCAACCCGTTTACCTGCCGCTATGAGGCTAATGATACATCCACGTGCCCATTCCCCCGAGTCTAAAATAGAACAGTTCAACATTTAGAGAATTAATTTGTAGTGTGTGAGAATATTCCAAACTGTCCAAAACTGGCTTTAAAACAGATTTGTATCTTAATGCTTTTCTCTAGACAACATTAATGTCTATGAATATTATGTATTAATTTTTTTCATTGTCATTTTTCTCTAGTCAATGCACTCTAGTCAATATGTGCATTCACCTATATGTAAATTGGGAGCTTTGGGCAGGAGATGCAGATGCAGAGCAGAGGAGCTGGGAACATATTTTGGTGATCTGGTCAATTGATTTCAGTTTTATTCAGAGAGGCAAGAAATCATGCAAGTAAAAACATCTGTCTGCCATTACGCTATTACTCTCAGCAGATGCTCTTATGTAGGGCAGCTCAGTCAGTTTAAATATAGTATAATACATTTATACAGCTGGATGTTTACTGGAGCAGTTGAGGGTGAAGAGCTTGTTTAAGGGTACAAGGCCAGGGCCCACAATGGGAATTTAACATGCTGTCATATTTGGCTCAGTGATACATATAATGGCAAATCAAACTCAGCGGGCTCCAATTCCACAGTGGGAATGGGGTATAAAGAGCCAGCCTGGTTCCAGCTCTACAGAGGGAAAGGGCTATAATGAGCCAGCCTGGTTCCAGCTCTACAGAGGGAAAGGGGTATAATGAGCCAGCCTGGCTGTATCTCTACAGTGGGAAAGGGGTATAAAGAGCCAGCCTGGTTCCAACTCTACAGTGGGAAAGGGGTATAAAGAGCCAGCCTGTCTCCAGCTCTACAGAGGGAAAGGGGCATAATGAGCCAGCCTGGTTCCAGCTCTACAGTGGGAAAGGGGCATAATGAGCCAGGCTGGTTCCAGCTCTACAGAGGGAAAGGGGTATAATGAGCCAGCCTGGCTGTATCTCTACAGTGGGAAAGGGCTACTGGATACAGGAGTGGAAGTGAGTTTTGTGGGGGAGAGGTCAGGGGTGATGGAGGGTCTCGTACACAGCTCCCGGCAGAGCCAGGATGCATCGTGACAGCATGCCATGGAGCTAAGGGAAATTCTGTTAAACCACATGTTTACTGAGGCCCCAGATTCATGGAAAGCAGTTGTTATCTACACCGCTGGTTTTTCCCCGACCCAGGCTGCCCCTGACAGCAAACACATGTGCTTTGATATATGATGTGTCTCTAATTCAATTTGTTTATGTCAAAGGAAATCTGCTGTTTATATCCCATTCAGTTCCTGGAAATAATAATTTCGGACAGCACACCTTAGTACAGTTTGACTATGACAAGCATGCATAGCATTTAGCACTGGCTGACTTCAAAGTTCTTCCCTCATTTTTGGGCAGTGTGTTTAGTTAGACGTTTCTCGCTGTCAAAGTCCAGTTAGTCTGTGCCTGGCAGTGTTCAGCCAGTAGTAATGGACAGGCTTCAGTAAGCAGAACTAAGCAGTGTTCAGTAAGCAGCATGCAGTTGGTATTTTTGAACAGCGTTAAGTAGGCATTGTGCAGTGTGCAGTTGGTGGTAATAAACAGCGTTCAGCAAGCAGTGTTGGATGGTGTTCAATAAGTAGTGTGCAGTTGGGAGTAATTGTAAATGTTCAGTAAGTGTTCAGTAAGCAGTGCTGAGCAGGCAGTGTGCAGCTGGCAGTGTCGGGCAGCGTTGGGCAGGCAGTGTGGTGCTGGCAGTGTTGGGCAGTGTTCAGCATCCTCCTCACCGTCAGAGTCCAGCTGGTCGGTGTTCGGGACGAGCCGGCAGTTGTCCCGGTCGTCCGGTATCCCATCGTTGTCATCGTCATGGTCGCAGGCGTCCCCTTTGCCGTCCTTGTCGTGGTCGGCCTGGTTGGCATTGGGGATGTAGGGGCAGTTGTCCATATTGTTCTGGTGGCCATCCTCATCGATATCCTGGTTATCGTCACACTGGTCTCCCACCAGGTCGTTATCTTTGTCAGCCTGCAGGGGGTGACAGCAGAAGCCTTGTTCATTCCAGGGCATGCCACTCTCAATGGCGTACTCAACTCCGGTCCAGTATGGCTGTGATCATCTGAGTTTTTCATCTCTCTCTAGACCACATACACTCTCAGAACTGTGCGCGAAGCTTAACTGTCCATCTGAATCTGATGGTCCCTTTCCTACCAAAACATCAGTACATTGACATTTTGATAACACTCTGCGGTCACTCCCCTACTCTCCGCCCACCTGCACCCCCCACTCCCCCACCCCCATTACCTGGTCTGGGTTGTGGACGAGCGGGCAGTTGTCGCACTGGTCGCCCACACCGTCCAGGTCGGTGTCTTTCTGGTCAGTGTTGTAAACGTAGGGGCAGTTGTCACGCTCGTTCAAAATCTCTGTGGGCAGAAGAGAAACACACGCACGCACGTACACACCCACATGCACACATGCACCCAACACACATTCGCGCACACACAGGAACAATAATTCAGTCATGTGAGGCAGTCCATCGTATAGGACAACAACGATCCATAACAGAGTCACAGGCAGAGTGTGGGAGAGCTGGGACAGACCCTGGCTGGCTGAAAGATGGCTTGGGTGCCTTGTGTATCCGGCCATGAACACACAAAATCTACTGGCATCAGAGAAACAACAAGCAACATGAGAGTTACTGCTTATCTTAATGACATCAAATAAACTGACTTTCGTTCAATAAAATCTACATCCTCAGACCTCTTCAAAAGCCTTGAGATGCAAGACAGCGTCAAAGAAACCGCTGTGTTGAAATTCACAGCTACTGAGGAGAACGTACAAATGCATATACAAATCGTGTAACGAAAAATCAACATAACATACATAGCAACATAGCGCTCAACAATCCCAGAATATCAAATTCAAAAGAACACATTAGAGCATATGAACAGGTCCAACTCTTACACTAACAATGGCAATCACTGTAAATACTAATAGTAGTTCTACAAACGGGGTTTTGTGCATGTATGAGTGCCTCCACAACCTGTTATGATTATGATAATGATATGGAATGATAACATCTGATATGGCAGATGATGAATGGTGTACTCGTGGCGGGCTGGCATACCGTCTCCATCGATGTCGATGGAGCAGGCATCCCCCTCCCCGTTGCCGTCTGTGTCGGTCTGCGTGGGGTTGTGCTCGTACGGGCAGTTGTCGCACTGGTCGCCGACGTCGTCCTTATCGTAGTCGAACTGGCGTGGGTTGTACTGCAGGGGGCAGTTGTCCTGGGGAGACCACAGGGGGCACAAAACGAGCCTGTTGGTTTTGACTGGTGCGCATTTCCTGTGCAGAGGAGTTTCCCTGCATCAAGCAGAGCCAGAAATTTGCTTCTATGGAAAAAGCCCTCGGGAACGATGACAAGAGCACCACTAAAAGGAGGCAAACACATCTGAGTTTCTATCTGATTATAGAACCATCACGTCAGAGAAGCACTTTTTTAATCTGTATCCTAGTGTCACCTATAGAAGAAATGACCACATTTTTTATGAGGCAGTCATGCAAAATTATGCTATCCCATGATATCCCATGCTTTTTTAGCTCACGAGGATTCCATAGACCTGCTTTGTTAACATGTGATGTAATACGTTGTCTCACCCTCTCGTCTACGATGTCATCGTTGTCATCATCATTGTCACAGGCGTCTCCCTGGCCATCATTGTCAAAGTCTTCCTGCCCAGAGTTGGGCAGCTTGGGGCAGTTGTCCTGAGACAGGAATATTGTAATATTACACCTTAACACTGAGTGAACCTTACTGGTACAGACATTATCCTTCACATTTCTCCCATTTTCTCAAACCATCACAAATATTTCATCACCTGGACATGTTCACACAGACACGATCATTCACAAAGAGAGGCATGTCTTTCTTGTGGGGAGAAAATTTTCTGTTCTTATGTTTTTTTGCCTTTTTAACTGTTCTTTCTGAATTCTTCTTCCCCTTCATAGCACAAAGTTGCTGTTGCTAACTCTTGAAGCACAACAGAAATGTGTGTGTGTTTTTCCATAATCATTGCATAATCATTTACACACTGGTAAAGAAATGTATATGTAATATTCGCACGATATACAGTATATCTGTGAGACTGATCTGGGACTTCCCTCCCCTACAGTTTTCAGTTTTCATACAAGTAGACTGTATACTTGGTTTTATATCCAGATGTTTCCCCCCTGGTTTGTAGCGTCTAGCCACAGTGCTGAGTCAGGAGGGCTAATATCCAGAGAATCAGCTGCTGTGGTTGTGGGGATCAGGAGGTCTAATATCCAGAGAATCAGCGACTGTGGTTTTGTCCACTTCTGTTCTTGCTGGAGCTGACACAGCTTTGCCAGCAGGGTATGCAGAGAGAATTCTGTCCTCACTGACAGCATGTTAGTCCCTTCTGTCAGTTTTAAGGGGACACACAGCGTAAGACTTCCACTGAAGCTTGTGTTTTCACCTCCATAACAGGTCCTGCAGTCATGGTGATTTAAAGCAGGCTGACTGACACAGGGAGCTTTGGCCCAGGGGTAGCCTGGGGTCGGTGGGGGGGTCGGGGGGGATATACCGCTGCATACCTGTCCCTCCACCTGAGTACACTTGTGTGGCTTCTTTAAGAAATGAAAGCTACAGGGAATCTAGCAGCAAGGTTGCAGGGAAACAGAACCTGCTGCTTCTAACTGAACTCTGACTCTTACAGGCAGAAGTCTGTGAATATTCTGCGGCCAATCTGGGGTTGAGAAAAAAAAATAGAAATGTAGCCCATGCCACCAATTAAGAAACACGGACTAAAATTGGATCATTTTTGTCTTGTAATGACACACAAAAAGGGTCATCTGTGGCTTCATTTCATTTTTGTTGGGTTACTGCAATGCTGTTTTTTCCTAAGATTAAATGGTTAGGCTCTTTTAAAACTGCAGCTACAAAAAAGAGGGTTCAGATTACCCCTATTCTGGCCTACTTCCACTGGCTACTGGGTGTCCAGGGTTTAATTTAAGGTACTTCTGCTACATGATCTTGGTTTCAGGATACTTCATGGCATTTCTGATTTTCATCACATTTTTGACTTCATAGCAGACCCGGGTTAATCAGAGGTCTTCAGTACGTAGGCTGGGCAATGCTGTCTCTAGAGAATAAGAGCTGCTGCTTCTGTCTATGGGTAAAAGTCACTATGTAAACCACATCTATTTAGCTTGGCTTTTAAGCAGCTGCTGCAATCTTCTTTTAAAGCTCACTTTTGAGTATACTTGTAATTTTATGTATGTATATTCTTAATTCTTAATTGTACATAATTGTATATTCTTATTTCTCTGTTTTTGTCTTTTTCCCATTACTTTGTTTATAATGGGCGGCAGTGTAGCATAGTGGTTAAGGAGCAGGACTCGTAACCAAAAGGTTGCCGGTTCGATCCCCGCTGGGACACTGCTGCTGTACCCTTGGACAAAGTACTTAACCCACAGTTGCCTCAGTAAATATCCAGCTGTATAAATGGATGACATTGTAAAGAACTGTAACCTATGTAAGTTGCTTTGGATAAAAGTGTCTGATAAATGTATAATGTTGTCAACCTAATCATTTTTTCAGTAAGTTTTTTTGAATTGCTAAAGATTTGTGAATACAATGCATGACAACTGCTACCTAAATACAGTTGTATATTACTGTTATTATTACTATTAATGGTTTAGACACTGAGGACCTGTGTTTTTTAAGCACAACTGTGTTTTAAACACATGAACTGTGTTTTTTTTACCCATCATTACTGCGACAATCCTCACAAAGTCTACATTGTCTCCACACCGATGCAGCAGCGCAGACACACTCACAGCCACCAGAGGGGGCGCTGTCCGAGAGGGGGGATGTACCTTCTTGCAGTGGTAGGTGGCATTGGCGCTGCACACCAGGTCCTGATTGGGCCAGCCGTCCAGGTCGAAGTCCTCCCCACAGACGATGCCGTCACCAGCGTAGCCGATCCGGCATTCGCACCTGTACATGGGGTCGCTGAAGTGGCCCAGGTAGATGCACTCAGCGTACCTGTGACAGCTGTGAGTCTTATCCTTGCAAGGATTCTGAGGCTCACACACCTGGGAGGGGGCAGGAGGGAAGAGGGGGGGAAGAGTAAGAAAGTGAAAGACAGACAGAAGGAGAGGGGGAGAGATGCCAAGAGGAGGAGGGAGGGAGAGAGAGAGGGAGAGGGAGAGAGAGATAGAGAGAGAGCGAGAGAGAGAGAGAGAGAGAGAGAGAGGGAGAGAGAGAGTCAGGAATGCCGTCAGCAAATCTGACGGCTGTACCAGAATAATCTTTATTTCAAATCTAGGCAAAACACCAGACAGCCACCTCACTTGACGTTTCTATCTGACCGGCCCTTCTGGTCATCATCCTCATTTTCAGAACATTTTTTTGGGCTGCACATTTAACTGCTGCAGGCAGTACCCAACACTGACCTAGTGATCTGATTGTCACAATGGCGAGGGCTTCATTCCATTGTGGAGCTGAGCAACTGTGTGGCGCACTGGTTGGCATGGCAATGGCATCCCTGCTGGGGTGAACTGAACGGAAGATTGAGGAACGCAGGTGCTAACATTCCACAGATTTCAAGGCTGGAGGCTCTGTCTTTAAATCAATCTGCAGGCTGGCTTCAGCGTCAGAAAAGTGTTGCGAAAAATACCCTGCCCACCCTCCCCCCATCAAAAAAAAAGAGAAAAGGCAGCTTTAAATCATGTTGTTTTCAATATGTTTTCATCCTTGGCCAAATATTTTGGAAGGTATTTTTCCAATTGGAGAAAACAAGGTGAGCCACATGGGGATGGAGGGGGGTTGAAGTGGGGGGTTGGTTGGGGGAGGGGGTGTGGATGGGGTGGTGCAGCTATGTGACACCCCTCAACAGCTATAGTTCAGCATCAACTCATTGTCAACATCGTATGGACATACTGTGCTGCTCATACGATACCCTGAGAGGAAGGCGTGTGTGTCTGCAGGCTGGATTCCAGACGCTGATATAAATTAGAACCAGATCTGTCGCCCAACAGAATACATGCATCACCACATGCGTCAACAGGTGCGTCACCAGGTGCGTCACCTGTCCTGCCACCTGCGTTTTCCTCCCAGACCCAGAGTCAGGGCAGGAAGGAGGCAAACCGGCCACACTTCTGTCCTTATAAGGGCATTTTCCATCCCTTTGTGATGACATCATCCAGTCTTTCCAAAGAGGCTCCCAGCACTCCTGAGAGTGAGCTTGGCTTGGTTCGGCTGTTCTCTTGGACTCTTTGTTGATGGGGTAAAAGTTACACCCCTCCCATAACGCCAGTATCAAAATCAGAACATCAGGGCAGTTGTTGATGGTTAGAGCCAATCAGCAAGATCAGTGTTATCACCGCCCCCCTCCAACACGTTTCCCCCGGTTACTGCACTGACAAGGCCTGGGGCAATAGGCCGAACCAAACGCACACGTTCCAGAGGGAGAATCAGGCCCGCTAAATCTCTCTGGGAGCTCCAAGAGTGGTGGGGTAGGTGGGGGGGTATGGGGGCGCAAACGTGGGGATCCTGCACGCCAAAGCCCTGCTCAGCGTAAGCTTTGAGTCTAAATCTGGTGCAGCTGCAAACGTTTTGCAAAAGAGTCATATGGAAAAAAAAGCACCCAGAGAGCACTTTTGGTTTTCCTTCCAGTTGCAATATTCAATAACAATGATTTCATCCTGTTAGGAAACACAGGCCCTAAGTAGCCCACATGTAAGACACGGCGTTTTATTCCGCAGCTGAACGCTGCAATTACAGCTGGGCTGCCATATGGAGCGGACGTTGACGAGCCGGGCTCGTAACCAGAAGGTTAAAGGTTCAACTCCCAGATGGGGCACTGCTGATGAACTGTTTTAAGAAAGTTCTTTACCTTAATCCCTTCATCCAGCTGTGCTAATATATAAAATAAAAAACACCTGGAGTGAGATACCATGGATACTATCCTATATCAGGTAGGCAAATACTACGTATAATTATGTTGTGGTTAGGGGGCCTGAGTTGTGATCAGAACTCAGCAGGTTCAAATTCAAACTGGAGGATGGCTGCTGTGGACATCAGAAAGGTCTATATCCTAAATTACTTCGATAAAATATCAATATATTACTGAAATGCTGAATACCAGGGAAATTCGGTACGTGGGTACACGACTGCATGAGTAAAAGGTGAGCTTGCCCACAAAAGGGGCCTACCTTGCACATTGAGGACAGTGGTAGTGGGGCAGCAGTGTGGTGTAGTGGTAAAGAGCAGCGCATGTAACCAAAAGGTTGCTGGTTTGATTCCCCTGCTGTTGTACCCTTGAACAAGATGCTTATCCCACAATTGCCTCAGTAAATATCCACCAGTATCAACTGATAAAATTGTAAGTTTGATAAATGATAATGCAATGTAGTAACTCCACACCTGCATCAGGTGTCTGCTGTGCTCACAGAGAACAGTAGCAACCCCTCACCTGTTTGTTCTTCTTGGCTGCCTCCACGCCCATGCCGTAGGGCTGGGTGCCCTTGTACCTGGGGGGGCAGGGCTCACAGTGGAATCCAGGGTCAGTGTTGATACAGCGCTGGACTCCGCCCACCTTGTAGCACAAGTCTGAGACCATGTCACACTACAGAGAGAGAGAGCAGGAACCCAGGGACAGAGAGCGAGAGAATGTAACTAACTGAACCACTGCTCAATGAATGTAATGTAATGAATGCCTCCAATTGCACTACATCCTGAAAACAATTATTTTTTAATTATTTTTTTTTTAAAAGAAGAAAAGATATTGAGAGTTCTTTTTCTTCCAAATGTCTGACTTCCGCTAAAAAAACAACCAACTACATGGCCGAAGCACCAAAAGACTGGCACTACTACAGAGAGAGAGAGGGAGAGATAAAGAGATGAAGACAGAGTGAAAGAGAGAGAGAGAGAGAGAGAGAGAGGAAGAGCTCCACGCTCCTGTGCCTCTGATCGGTGTGGTCTGAAGGTGGCTGAAGCACGCAGCCTCGTACCTCGTTCACATCTTCACAGTGGGTGCCGTTGCCACGGTAACCCACAGGGCAGGGTCCACACTCCCATGCTCCGTCGGGGGCGGTGGTGCACTCCACTCCAGCAAAGCATGGGTTCGAGAGACAGCCATCTGTCAAAGACCCCAAAAAAAACACACAGGGTCCCACTCAGATTTAGTCTCTCTGTGGTCATAAAATACTTACATACGTTTTCACGAAGCCTCAGAAATCATGAAACTTTACTATTTTCAGACATCACACCTGGTTTATGCCAGTCAACAACAACTCTCTCTACACCTAGCTGAATGCTGATATTTTGTTTGCAGGTACACAGGTAAATGTTTCTTATCTTCTTTAAAGGAACTAAAATTACCCATTACTTACAGGAAGAACAAATGTACTTCTGTGCTGATGGGAGGCTTCATAAACCCATAATGCCTGTTGCTACTGTATCGCACTGAATCACTTATTTGTTGATTTGAATAAACCGTCATCACCATTTTGCTGTGTAGGCATCATTTCATCTCAGGCTCCACTTCAATAAATAAAATAAGTGTCTCTGCCTTCATGGATGCTGATAATAAGGCTGTTTTTTTTTCTCCAAACGCTGACAAATGCTGCTCTCACCAATAGGGCAGTCCACCCGGTTGCAGACCTCATTGTCGGTTGGCTCCCCCAGACACTTCCTTCCCCCGTGCTGGGGTTCCGGACTGTTGCAAACCCGGGCTCGACTCATCAGCCCTCCTCCGCAGGTTGCTGAGCAGGTCGCCCACGGAGACCAGGGACCCCAGCCGCCGTCGACTGCGAAGACAGGACACGGCGGTGTGTCAGAGAGTGGCGTAACACCAGCTCATGGCGTGCTGGAGCATTCAGGGGTGCTCTGTGTCTGTGTGTCCCCTCAGGGCCACCGTACTCACTGGGACAGGGGTCGGCCTCACAGCGCTGGGTCTCCCGGCCGCTGCCCTGGCAGTCCTTCCCCCCTCGCTGCGGGACGGGGGCGTTGCAGTGACGGATTCGGGTGATCTGTCCTTCCCCGCACGTCACAGTGCACGACGACCATGGAGACCACAAGCTCCACCCACCGTCCTGACGAACTGGTGCAGACAGACAGCCACGTCAGCAAAAACAGACAGATGGACAGACAGACAGACAGCAACGCCAGAAAAGACAGATAGACAGACAGACAGTACCGTCAGCAAAGACAGACAGATAGACAGACAGATGGACAGATAGCCACATCAGCCAAGATGGACAGACAGACCTGCAGACAGAAGGACAGACAGACCGTAATGTCAGCAAAGACAGACAGGCAGACGGACGGATGGACAGACAGACAGACAGGCAGACAAGCACCAGCATCAATCATGCAGACAGCAAGACCAAGCAGAAAGAGACACAGTCAAACTGTGACATCAGCAAAGAGAGACAGAAGGAGAGACAAACCTTCACTGACACTGACCAGGCAGACAGACAGAGAAGCACACATACAGTAACACGGACCAGACAGACTGTCAGCAGTATTACTGCTACTTAAACACATGGACATAGAAACTTCAGGCAGTTATTATAGACGCTGCCAAAAACAGCCCTGTAATCTGAGAGAAACTCTGCATTTCATTTTCTATACGTTTAAAGCTGAGATCATGCAGGAGGTTCCTGTGGTCTCCATTCACCTCCAATACCCTGTTACATTTTCCATTTGTGCTTTGGAATTTGGGTTCAGTAGCAAAGAGGGGTTTGGTAGCAGGACTGCGCTTCTTTCTGTGGACGGGCGGTGTGGTGTGTGTGTGTGTGTATGTGTCTGTGTGTGTGTCACAATGTTTCACAATGTTTCACATTTCACATTCACAACGTTGCTGTAATGTTGCTGCAGCGTTTAACCTGATACTGCATAGAATAAAAGGGCACAGAGGGAACAGCCCTTTAGGCTTTCTGGGGGGGTGAACAAACCCTCCCCCTTGGCTGCTTCAGAGTGCTCCCCACCCAATCAGACAGACCTAATTCGCGTTTCCCCCACAGAGTGCCACCCCACTGCCCATGGTCCTGGACACCTTCTGCCACCAGTCGAGATCTCATTCCTTTGAACTGGCTCCTCCTGTTCACTCACTCACCCACACGCCCTCTCACATATTGACTCAGCCACCCTCTCACTCTCTCCTTTTCTCATCCTCTCTCTCTGTCTCCCTCTCACATACTCACTCCCTCATCCTCTCACTCTCTCACCCTCGCCTTCTCTCACCCTCTCACCGGAGCCCTGGGGCTGACACAGCCTCTCTGGGTCTCTGGGTTCACTTTGCTGTTCCGTTTCCCAGCTTCAAAACAATAAACCAAAAAAGCCCCCTTTCTTCTTCCAGCTTTGACAGCAATTTACAATTATGGGTTATTAGTATGAGTTATAGATGTGTTTCCTGCGAATACACACACGTACACACGCACACACTCACACAGACAGAAACATGCCCGAAAGCCTACACGTGCACACATGTGTGTGCTAACGTGCTTGCACACAACACGCAGGGGGTGTGGGTGAATATGCCGTCCAAATACTTTTCTGACTTTGTTGCGTAAAACTTCACTATTACCTTCCCTGAAATCAATTATTTCCAATTACATGTCTGTTCGATGAGCAGATGGGTATTTGAATGAGCGTGTGGGATTTGTTGTTGTTATCTGCGCTCAGATGCACACACACACACATGCATACACACAGACACACACACAGACACACACACACACACACACACACACACACACACACACACACACACACACACACACGCACACACACACAGACACACACAGACATACACAGACACACACACACACACGCACACACACACAGACGCGCACACACACACAGGCACACACACACAGGCACACACACACACACACACACACACACACACGCACACACACACACACGCACACACACACACACACACACGCACAGACACACGCACAGACACACGCACACACACACACACACACACACACACACACACACACACACACACGCTCCGCAGCTGTTCCTCAGCCTCTGTTGTGCAAGCGCTTTGCTGTGTTGCCCACAGATGTTAGTTATTCCTCCAATTTCCCCAAATGCAGCTCTGTGTTGTGCTGCTGGTAATTAATATGTCAATGTCTCAAAATGATTACGGAACAGGGCCCATCTTGGCCATAAAGTTTCTGCAGTGGGGGCGGTTTGAGTGGTCCAGGCCCTGGCTCCAGTCTCCACCCTTCAGAGTGAACACACTCATCTGTCCCCAAGCTGCCGGAACCTAGGAGCTCTAATGAGGATCAAAATAGGTCTGGATCACAGTGTCCGCCAAATGATCAAATGTAAACACAATGTCAAAATGTGTGTAGTTTCTGAACAGTACGTAATACTAAATTAACCGCAAGCATTATCGCTCACGACATTTGTAACCGGTGTAAACCTGACCTTTATTTAAACATGGTGTAGCTTTTTATTCCTTTTGAGTATGTACACTTATAGGTGTGCCTTGCTCTTATGTGTTGCTAGGAAGAAAACCAACTCTGTGCTGATGTCATAATCATTAACGATGTCATAACTAGCCTCCTCTGACTGTGGATATCTCATTTTCTAGGGCTGCACCTCTGACTCCACTCCTCGCTGATGTCACCATGGGAGATGATGTCAGAGGGAGGTGCCGCCGGCTTACCTCGGCTGTCGCATTTTCCCAGGCTGCACCTGCGGGTCTGGATGGACGGGCCGGTACAGGGATTGCTGGTGTCGTCGCAGGACCGTCCCCTCTGCTGCGTACCTGTGCCGCAGGTGACCGTGCACTGGGTCCACTCCGACCAGGGAGACCAGCCATCCTCGCTGTCCTTCGCTGCTCACGCCCGGACGAAAACAGGCGGACAAGTCGTTACATTGCATTACATTGATTTCACAGATGCTTTTACACAGACCGACTTTCAGCACACTGGAACATGAGTGTATCCATTCAAGTTAAATGAGAAACGGTGTCAGATCAGGCTAACAACACTCCCAAACCAGTCAGTGTGAGCTAAACACTATTCAAGCCCTACCTCAAGTTAACCGGTGCAATCTGACTAGGCAACGGAAGCCAAGCACACTACATCACAGTACTGCAGCACATAAAACAAACATCAAATCCTAGAGGTAGCAGGTGTTAGGGGGTAAGCAAGAGGCTGAGCCATTTCCCTGTTAAGGCATTTCCTCTCCATCACTGCAGGCCCTCCAACTTTCAAAAACCCCCATCAACCTGAGAACCGGATCAGTCCAATCAAGACTAGGAGTAGCTGAATCAGGTTCAGTCTGCAGGAGTTAGCTTATTATCCTGGGTGATTCATAGTGCAACACTAAAATGTTTACTGCTTACGAATTCTGCAATGTATTTACACAGCTGGGAAATTTCACCACTGAGACTGAGCTGAGGGTGAAGAATCTTTTCTCTCAAAACCCAGAGGAGAAAAGTCCACCACTCTGACCGCCGCACCACCTCTTTCCTCACATCTGTGCCTGATTCCCCTGCATTTTTCTGCCTCCCTGCTGATGCTGAAATGTTTGAATAAAAGAGGAGAGAGGAAGAAGAGGAGGGCCAGCCGGAGACAGCAGGCGTTTTGGAGTGATGTCATCGCTCACTCTCAGCACGCTGTGACCACCTCACA
The DNA here is from genome assembly GCF_013368585.1 of Megalops cyprinoides. Lineage (NCBI taxonomy): Eukaryota > Metazoa > Chordata > Actinopteri > Elopiformes > Megalopidae > Megalops > Megalops cyprinoides. The sequence continues at coordinate 46,766,457 of NC_050583.1, forward strand.
GTGTGGGACAACCCGGCACCCCACGAATAATCTCAAAGAGTTCAAACACAGCTCTGAAAAGTGTGGCTAACCCACAGAGACATATGGGTTTCGCTGCAACGGCAGTTCCCTGTAATTAAATCTTGGTAAATGAGCAGGGTAATTCAATCCACTTTTGATGGGTCTTTAAAGAAGGACTTTGACAGGGGAGGAGGCCCAGCTTTAGATATGACACATCAGAAAGATCTGCCTCCATCTATCAATTTCTGTAACTTTTTTTGGGAGCTTTTTTTTCCCAATTACTGTAACTTAAAGCAGGCCAAAAAAGGGTGGATTGGAGGTTAAAACTGTCAGGGATTCGGCTGCTGCTACCCGAGATGGCCACCAGGTGCCCTCATTACTTCCTGTGCTCTATGTCTCATTTAGGTAATGTCTTACACCTGTGTTGATTAGGTATTAGTCTCACCTGTGTTTTCTGTTAGACCACATATTTTCTCAGTCTTGAGTTGCCATGCTTGAGGTGTGTGATCTCCTGTACTTACAGTGTTCTGCTTTCTCTTGAGTCCTCAGTAAAGGAAATGTTATTTTCTTTGAAACTATCCTATTGGTATCCTGAGTCTTCTCTGCACTTGCATCTGCTCATTGCTACACAAACACCCCGGGGAGGAGCAAAAGAGAGCCGCAAGTGGAACGGAGAGGGGTGGAGATACTCACGGAGGCAGACCGGGCAGCACTCGCCATCGATGAAGGAGGGGCTGGCGCAGGCCACCGCAGGACAGGTGATCTGTCGGCACACCACCTTGGCCTCCTGCGGGGGGACAAGGGGCGTCACAACCTGACTTTCAAACACCTGGCTTTCGCGGGTGACACAGCGCGCTGCTGTCTGCTCCGAGCCCCACCTGGCAAGTGCACTTGGTGCAGCTGTCCACGATCCACTCCTCCTTGTCCTCAAACAGGCGGCCATCCTGCCAGCACATCTGCTGCTCCTTGGAGTTCTTCATCTTTGACAGAGCCTCCCGCATGGCGTTATTCTCCTCCGTCTGACAGAGCAAACACAGACAAACACACACGCACAAGCGTCCCTCTTCAATGACAGTTTTACAGCTGTCAGTGTGAGCATTGCTTGAATCACTTCAGCGTTCTAGAACTCTCTCCAGGGTTTGTAGATTGTGACGTCACTGGAACAGATGGACCTGTGCACGCTGGGATTGGCTCTGGGCCTGTACGCATCCAGATCACAGCCTCAGTGGGTGTGGACTGCTGCCGGGGGAGATGACTCACCACTTTCTGCAGGCCGTCAATGAGGTTGCCCACGACGACACGGAGGCCCTTGAGCTCCTGGAACAGGCTGGTGAGCTCCTCACAGGACCTCTCACACATCATCTCCGTCCCCGGGGGGGTCGTCTTCTGACCAATCAGGTTGGTGGCGATGGAGGAGCCCACGTCGACCATCTCCGCACTCTCGCTCACCGCGTTGGCCTCCTCTGGGGGGGAGGGAGAGGAAGGAAGCGATGAGGAGGAGGACGGAGGACAACCAGAAGGAAGGGCAGAACTGGGAGAAAATGACGAAAGCAACACAGGCCGAAAAGTACCCAAATGTTTCTGGGAAACGCAACAAAACAAACAAGAATAAAAAAACTGGTGCTTTGTGTTCTACACTGTCCAGCTCAAATTAGATGAGCCTGCTCTAATGGATCGCGAAACAAAGGCCATTTAGTGTGGGCGTGCCAGAGTTCTGCACATAAATGCCCCTCTGAGGAAAGACGAGCAGTGGTCTGCCGCATTCCTGGGCCGATCGGGCTGATCGGGGATGGGCTGTCAGGGGGTGGGAGGGTGAAACACTTCTTATTGTTTTTGGCTCGCCGGTGGAAAAGAGAGAGAACAGCTGGGTGGCTCATCTCTGTGATGAGAACGCCAGCTCCTCGGTCATAAATCAACTACATTACCCATGAGGCCCGTGTGCGCCTTGAACCACAGGGGGGCTCGTTTCGGCGGCCGCTCTGGCTTTACACGCATCACAGACCCTGCTTCGCCCAATCGGACCGGTTTGCCGCCGGGGTGTGAGCGTCCTCGGTCGTTTTCCTGCTCGGAGAGGACGTTTCTGGCTGCCCTTCAAACACCCAGAGTTAAACATGGGAGAAAACCCTGTAAAATCTGTCTCAGTCAATCAGGGTAGATGTTAACTTTACTCTGCTGTTCGGACTCACAGATGGAGAGAAGCACCGATGTGCAGGCGCTGCAGAGTATACCCTACACTTACTGAAAAAAAGGGCTGGATGGCAGACTGGGTTTTTTAAGGCCCAGTCAGCTCTTGGAAGCCTGCAGGGTTTATTTGAGGTAAATTCTCTTGGAGAAAATGATTGTGCCCCGAGCTCATTAAACGGGCAGAGCTTGGCAGGGAGATCCCCTCCATGCTCTCTACCGCGCATTTCGAGGAAAGAGAGCTATGCGTTATCCTACACACACACACACACACACTTACACTCATGCACACACACACACACACACACACACACACAGTGTTCTCCTCATTCTGACCCTATGTATATACAGACACCATATTGCGCACAGTTCCCGATCTGATAAGAAAACGTTCACTTTCCTGACAAGGCATAAGTGCAATTACACTATACATGTTACATACACCATACACTACACATACACCTCATGTTTTCAGAGCAAATCTGTGTACAGTGGTCAGTACCTTAAGGTGCAACAGCACTACTCCATCTCAGACCCAGCAACCTTCTGGATATAAGCCCAGTTCCTTAGCTGCTACATCATAATGCAAATTACAGACTAATGAGAACGACTACAAACTGATGGAAGAACAGTAAATTCTTTTCACTTAGTATCTGGACAGAGGGGGAGGGAGAACGAAAGAGACAGATAGAGAGAGATAAAGGGATAAGAAAAAGGGAATCAGAGGGACGCAGGGGTAAAGAGAGACAGACAGAGAAGGAGGAAGGTAGGGAGAAAGGCCGAAAGAGGTATGGAGGGAGAGAGAGAGATTGGGAGAGAGGAAAGGAGAAAGAAAAAGAGGGAAGGAGAGAGGGAAAAAAAGCGAGAATCACAACCATCACTTGTGTGCTACTGCTTCCTATTAATTCCTGGCTAAACACTGCCCTCCAGCACTCTCTCCCCCTCTGACCATAAACTGCCATTGTGTGCCGGCATCACAGATATCGAGATGCCAGGGCACAGCGTCAGTCCAGGGCAACGCTGAGCCACTCTTCCACCAACACCACTTCCTGTGTTATTTCTATCCTCCACTTTGCTGCTTCATAGAAACTGAAAGGTTCCATAGTCCGGCGTCGAGTATGGCACCACTGTCCAAACGGACTAGCTCTCCAAAGGCTCAAACCCCGCTGTGTTTCCATGGAAATGGGAAAACCATGCCTAACACGAGCGGTCGGGGTCGGTCCGTTCTGTCTCAGCAAACCAGGTTCTCCTTCCCATCATGCTCAGCATGTGACCTCTGACCCTGCCCGCAGGGCCGCGCCCCAGAGAAAAAGCAAAGCCTCCTCCTCCCTTTCAGAATGCGAGCGTGGTACCACAGCCAGCAAGAGGCGGCGTCCAGCGTATGACCTCACCGCCGCCACCCACAGAGAGACAGCTGAGAGCTGAACCACTGCAGCCGCACCTCAGCTCCTCTCCAAAGCAAATCACTATCGTGTAAAAGGGCCAGCGGAAACGCCCTGACATCTACGTCTCCTTTCTGCACAGAGCGCCGTGTCCCGAGAAAAAGATTCAAATAAATAAATGAGAAAGAACTGATGTAATGTGGTCAGGCTATTTCCAGCCATCAGATCTGCGGATTTGGTGACCCACTTAAGCAACCAGAGGAAAAAAAAGAAGACCACCAGGCAAAAGTTTAACTCTGATTTTTTTCAGCCTGTGTGTCTGTGTGCGTGCATGTGTACTCTTGTGTGTCTGTGGCTGTCTGTGTGTGTGTGCGCGTTTGTATGGGTGTGTCTGTGTGTGTGCTCGTGTCGGTGCCCATGTGTGTGTGCCTTGAATTGGCTGCTTGTTTTAGGATGTTTACTTTGGTCGACTCTCAGAGACAGCTAACCGCCGGCCGCTATGCCCTTCCATGTGAAAGAGAGAAGCCGCAACTCTCCTCTCTGCTGACAGCGCAGTCTTACAGTGATGTGACATCACACAGAAAATCTCACATCAGCAGCGCTCACGCAAGCACTCACGCACAAAAAAAAAAAAACAGAAAAACGGAAAGAGGTTCATTTTGTCCTTCAGAGAAAGACATGGGAGGTACACTGCCCCCTGCTGGATTCCTGGAGCCCCGTGCCACTTGCAAACTGTCTTGCCGTGACCTGACCAATCAGCCCTGATGTTTCCCCAAGGATCACTTCTGAGACAGATCTGGATGGTTTTGAATTAAACTCTTAATCCGATGGATAAGATACACCATCGCCCATCCCTAGCAACCCTGGCAAATCACAAAGGATAACAAAGGGAGTCGTCTAGTCATGGCAACCAGGCTCTCCAAGAACACCATGAAGGCTGGAGCAACAGGGTGCTGTCAATCAGTGACTTGCTTGAACATATCCAAATACTCTGCTCTCCACAGAAACTCACTCTGATTGGCTCATATCTGTGAGTCACCTGTGACACGTGAAGTTCCACTCTCCATGCAAACCCAAGCCTTGCACAATATTCTTTGCCTGGGGTTTTCTGTTTCTTTCCCTCTGGAACAATCTCAATTGTAAATTTGAATTTGATTGAAATTTGAAGGGTGATTTACGATTGATACAGCCATTGGTGACATGAAGCTTATCTTGATAATTATATTATTAATCATTTGTTTAGCGGGTATGTTTAAGCTTGAGGAAAAAAAACAACTACTCTGTGCTAGACATTTTGTCTGTCTATATAGCTGGGCATTTACTGGAGCAATTCAGAGCAATGCAGAGCCTAACCTGCCCTTTGTCCCTGTGACCACTGCCTCAGGTGTGTCCCCCTGCAGGTGTGCCCTTACCTGGCTTGATGATCTCGCAGCCCCTCCCCTTCAGAATTTCCTCCAGGGGAGTGTCGAAGACGAAGCGCACGTTCTGGAGCAAGCCCTGGGAGAACGCAGAGACACCTGTCAGACAACCGTGCCTGAACAGCAAAGCCAGACATGCTGCAACACAACCCGAACCTCCAGCTAACCTCCGCATGCGTGGGGCAGGGCTCAGGGCTTCCCTCCAGACAGGGCCTCTCCTGTCCCTCTCAGATACTGTATGTGTTCTGTCTATGAGCTAAGAAGAGGAGCGCATTCATCTCACACAAGCATGCACTGGCAAATGTTTTATTCCCATAAAAACAGCTTAGCTCTTTCAAAAGCCTGTTATTATATTGCAAATGAGGTTACCTTTTATTGTGTCAATAATAAATCTGTAATATCTCCAATCAAGCCTCATACCTGACACCAGACAAGTAAGAACCTGCTGACAGAAAATCTGAGAGCTCTGTTGTATCTCCAATGAAAACAGAAAGCCGCTATCCTAGAGATTTACAGCTATGAAGACAGCAAACAGAGTTAGCAGCTTGGTATTTAAAATAATTTAGATGGTATTTGCCTAAATCTTACCCGACTTTAGACCTGAGACTAAGCAATCATGACACAGCGTGTCAAGCCATTATGAAAAAGCTCAAACACTGCACTGAAAGGACACATCAGATGCAATGGGCAATACAAGCTGCAGGAGCTGCTGTGACTTAATCATACAAAATCAATCAGTAGGTAAAACGCAGCTTTGCAAATGCAAGCTGCTATTTTCCATCTACTTTAGCCTGTGCCACGCTGCCAGCCCTGTCATTTGCAGCCAACATTTTAGAGTTGCCATGGTAACTCTGTGCTTGTTGGATGCTGGGAAACATAGGAATTAAAGAAAATGACATGCAATACGTGGCACTGCGCAGGCATAATCATAACATGACATTATTGGCATTTAGCAGACGCTCTTATGCAGAGTGACTTACATAGGTTGCAATCTTTTACACTTTATCCATTTATACTGCTGGCTATTTAATGAGGCAATCGTGGGTTAGATACCTTGCGCAAGGGTACAGCAGCTGTGCCCCAGCCAGGGAAACTAACCAGCAACCCTCTGGTTACAAGCCCTGCTCCTTACCACCGTGCTACACTGCTGCCCTTGATGTGTATAAAGTCCCCTACCCTGTAGTGGCTCTCGCGGGTGGAGCCCTTGGCAAGGAACATCTGGCTGCCGTCGGCGCGCAGGTTCTCGTAGAAGGGCTCGTCCAGGATGAAGCTGTCCACCAGGCTGCAGCCCACGTACAGGAGGGCGTTCTCTCCGAGCAAGGCCAGCGTCACGTTCTTCCACTGCGAATCCGACAGATCGACGTCCTCGAAGGACAGGGCGTTGCGCGAGCCGTCGGCCCAGTACACCAGGTCCAGCGTGTTGGCGCGGCCGTCGGACACGATGTCCAGCTGCCGCCGGTCGCCGGGGCCCTCCAGGCTGAGCAGCGTGCCGCGGGAGCCGCGGTCCTGCCGCACCGTGGCCAGGAAGACAAAGCCCTCGTTGTTCTGGACCTGCCGCAGTATCTGCCTCAGCGCCGGCGCGGCCACCGGCGGCACCTGGTCGAAGCGGATGAACCGGTACGCTGGTGCGTCGGGGTCGGGACCCCGGAACACCTTGGTGCCCGGGGTCTTGCGTGTAATCTGGCTCGCGTCAAAGAGGTCGACCACCGTCTCATCTTCCAGCTCTCCGTCTGCGCGGTGGGGGTGGGCGCAGGGAGGGAGCAATGTTTAAAACAGTATGGGAGAGCTTAAAACATCTGTCTCTTTACACCATGGTACAAAGCACCCTATACAGATACGTGCAACAGCATTCTCCTCTGAGTACACAGTGAAAGAATGTAACAAAAAAAAAAAATCTGTGATATCTTTCATAGAACCTGATATTTTCTCTTGGATGCAATTGAAACTGCCAAGTCAAAACCAAAGTGGCTTTGTTGTTTTGATGTGGTTTAATGGTAGTTTCAAAATCCAGGAGATTGTAACCAATTGAAATGCTCTGTTTTTATGCTTACTGTTAATATATGCGTTATTATGTAAATTAATATACACATGATGAGTGATAATAATTTCAATAGCCTGAAGGGTTTTTGCGGTGGAACATTTAGTCCCCATAAATCACCTAAAATTTGAACACCCCAAATTCCAGAGGTACAAGGTTGTTGCATATGCTATTTTATTTTCATGTTAGAAACAACACAAGAACCACAAAACAAAAAGAAAAAAGAATTTCTGCAAAGGCTCATTTAGTTATTTACCGTTACTTTGTCTTCTAAGGAATTATACTGTCCATATACTGTTGGAATGTGTGATACAGCCAAACATTTTTATACGCTCTCAAATTTGCAGTATATGATTTCATTACTTTTTACTTCATCTATATTTAACAATATCAATTCTTTAACACAATTTATGTGTCGTTTTTTTATTTTATTTAAGTACGCATGCTACTTGTGCAGGGTGATTACCTTCATTAAGCGCAGAAACGCACAGAAATAACAGTGGCAGCCAGCAGGAACTTCTGAGAATCATAGCGCCTACAAACAAAAGACAAACACTTTCTATCTAAAGCTGCAGAGCGCTCCCGGTCCCTTAAATCCCCAAAAGGCGTTACACCTGGTGTACCTTGATCAGATAAATTCTTACCATCCAGCTACATACGGATTACAAACTAATTCCACTTTTCTCCGGAGTCATGAAAACCATAGCATTAAATATACATCTGATAAAGCACGCTCTCAATTTAAAGTTAGCGGATAACACATAAGCTCCAGACACATTAACTTAATCAAATACAAGAATAGTGCAAGGAAAATTCGTTTTAGCATTGATTTTCAAAGTTTAGTGCAAAAGAGGAAAATCTAAAAGGACCTGACTGAATACCATGACTCCAGATAGCATCGTTATCAACTCTTAGATCAAAGATAAATCGAAATGAACATTTCTACGAAAATATCTTCAAACAAGCCTTCCAATTTACCTGTGTAGGAGGTGAGTTCTTGGAGAATCAAATATGAAGTACCTCTCAAATATCCACAGAGGAAACGGGACTCATAAATTCCAGGAAAATATTCTTCTTACAAAAAATAATGTAAAAACAACGATCAAACCAACAAACAAAAACAAATCCCAAAACACAACGGCGCGTAAAACACCGCGCAATGAACACCAGTCCCCTCAGATCCACAGTCGTCCGGGCTGGAGTGCTAGTGGCACGAGGAGCATCGCGTCACGCCCTTATATACAGTTCAGCGGGACGCTGTCAATCATATCTAAACGGGAGACCGGGTCTGGGTCTGCTTTTTTGCGATGCAATTACATCAAATCCTTCTGTTGCAGTCATTAGCCACTAAACATCTGTTTGCAAACATCATTATTAGACTCCATAACTCATATTCGAATTAAATACAATTTTTTAAACTGCCTTGTCAGAATTTTGTTTCAGGGAGGAGTTTCTCCATAAGGATCAGAGAGAGAGAGAGAGAGAGAGAGAGAGACGGGTGGCGGTGGTGGGGGTGAAAGTGTTCAGTTCTAATGCAGCGGGCATACACACGCACGCACACCTCGTTCAGATAAGCACTTGCTTTGGACTTGAGTGAATGTCTTTGCAGTAGCTCCACAGTCGGCGATCTTTACTGCGCTCAGATGGCTGGCAGCATCGCTCGTCCACGACACCGCCTGCAGCTAAAGATTATGGGGAAAGTCGGAGCACGTCTAGAAGCATGCGTAGGTTAAACGCAACTGAAGCTCTGGTTTGGGTAGGCAGAGTGAGGTTAAGTTGGGTTATGGGGACAAAGACTGACCTCATAGAAATACAATTAACGAACCGCATACTCCGCATTCCAAAGGGATGACTCCCCCTAAACGGTCGCCCAAAACCCGAATCGCAGGAGTTCGAAATCTCGTCAAAAAGACACGAGCGTTCCTAATGATGGAATACGAGGCAGCAAGAGGTGCCCGCATCCCGCTGTCTACGGGGATGCGCGGCAGTCATGATCTCAGTTTTGAGCAACGCACAGCAGTTCACATATTTTCAACGGCTGTTAAAAACATTTAAGTGCAACGTTACATTCAAGCACTTCGAGAAAAAGAACCGCTTACTCGGCACATCCAGCTGGATTGATGCTATATGCTATATGACAAATCTGCCTTGCACTCAGGTCGGCGTTTGCAATGGAGCGTTTAGTTTGATGTGTAATAGCTGTTGGCAAGCGGTGTCTCTGAGTCTGGTAATCATTAGCGTTCGCTCAGTCCAGACTCCTGCCTCTCTTCCTGCGGTGTCAGAGAAGAATGGCCTGTATATTTCACTGGTATTACCTCACATTCCCGAGGAATTTCAGAGGCCGAAGCTCGACAAAATATCGCGTGTCTCCTTCATAACACGGACTGCTGGAAGACAGCTTCCGAGCCTTTAAACTGTTTTGAATTTGGATCTTTTGATCCATTTGTTAATCAGTTTGATCTTAAATGGACTACAAGGCTTTGGCAACAAACCTTTGGTCAAACGCATTACATAAACGATGTAAGGCCCGGTTCTATCAAACCACAAACCCGTTTGGTCCTAATCAATAACGACTGCAATCGAAAATGACTTCTACCATCACTTATACAATATTTATGGTTATTATTAAATTAAAGCACAACATAAAACACGCAGTCTACCTCAAAACGTTATCACATATATGACCATAACCAAATACACTGGCGCAACAACCAACCAGATGTACGCCGAGAGTCCAATATGGAAGCACGTCCGTCTCCAGACACGGGACGTCAGAACTAACGTCAGGGAAACCCTACAGCGGATACGCTGAACACTGGTGTTCTGTCGCTGTGGGTCCTGTTTGGCTAAACCAAAAGAACGTCGGAGATGAATGACACTCAACGGACCAGACTTCACAAAAGACGATATGCTCCGTTCCAGACACACCTGTTTCTCACAACTTCCTGGTTTCTGTCATTTTGGACTTGTAATACTTTGAAGTGATGTTCAAATCAATTGGTCAAAATCAGATGCTATCTGATGTACAACTAAATGAGCTGCAGCACCCTGGATTCAACTCCAAAGTAAGTTCCCTGGCTGTGTTGGAGACTCATTAACCTTCACAGGAAATGAACAGAGTGCCAGAGAACCCATTGATATCTCGGGAAAACCCCAACGTGGCAACCCATTGAACGGTTTCAATGGCTGTGTCAGTCCTTCCTCGACAGGCTCAGCTGGTTTCAGTGAGAGGGAATGGGTGCACAACATGTATGACAATGAATTTCATATGATTATGATTAGTACATCATACTGCATATTCATTATCATCACCTCATTCATTCCTGCTCTATATCTTTTTCATATTTGGATTCTTCTTCCAATCTATTCTTCTTCTTTGTCTTCTTCTTCTTCTTCTTCTTCTTCTTCTACTGCTTCCATCAGGATTTAAATGGCATTTCATCAGGTGCTAAACAAAAGCTCTGGGGTTTGAGAGAAAATACACTGATTGGTCTGACTGTGGGTTTATGCGGGAACAATTTCCACAGCAGGGAGATAAACAGCGTGAATATTCTGGCAGCACTTTACACCTGACGCACTTTACACCTGACACACTTCACTTTCATTCAATGTAACTGCTGTTTCTGTGTAATAACCAGCCTCGTCAATCAGACGTACAGGAAGCTGACGCAAAGTTACCATATGTTTATTATTTTAATATCCATTCATGGTGACCTTTAAAGTGAAGTGAGCAATATTCTTTCATTGCTTTCAAAAAAGAAATTTCACATGTGATAACAGCACATGGTGTTTGGTGTGACCAGGGTTCGGTGCATGCAAGGAACTGTGGCATCTTTCACAAGGAATTGTGATGAATCAGTTCCTCTCACATTTGTTCTGGGGCAGATGAGTGCCAAACAGCAGCAGCAGATGGGTGCAGGGTCCACCCTCCGGCGGTTCTGATTCCAGCTCTGAGCTTTCACAGCTTCCAAAGCGTGACTCGGAGTTGCGTGCATCGCTGAAGCAAATGGATTAATGTGAGGTGTGAGGGGATTAGTGGGTTAAGTAAAACAGGGGTTTGTTGAGCACAGGATGGATGTTTGGTGAGAGACATTCCTCCATGCTGCCTCACACGGCTCTCCCAGCCTTCAGCTGCAGGAAGCAGCTCCTGTTTACTCTTGGGCTTTGGTACCAAATCTTAATGAACTGAATCCAAACTGATGTCCTTTCAGTAAAAAAGTTACCACAAATTGCATGTTTGTGCTGATTATGTCAAAATGTCACGCCAATAAACACTAAATGTCACAACAATAAAGTCAATTTGCCAAAGACTGGCAGCAGATTCAAAATGCCAGCCAATCTCTTTGCCACAGCTGGAGTCTAGGCACCTTAACTGATCCAGAATCAACTCACATTAACCTAATTCCACCAACCAGCCACTTGAAACTGATCCAGTTTCTGGCATGGGGAAAAAAATCAAAAAAATATATACATCATGTTGAGGCCCACCTATCACTGTGTCTGCTGCTGAAAATTGACCAGTGTGCTGCGCTGGGTTGCTGAATATGTATTTCCCAGAATGCTTTGCTGTTCACCCCACCCTGCTTGTTGACCTTGGCAGCTTTGATTGCTGCCTGCCTCCCTCTCATCACTCTGCTAAATGTTTTTGGCTCGGAGGTGCCCTTTCTGGCAGTGAAAGGGGACCATGTGCGTACCTATTCAGGTTTCCTACTTCTCCTAAAGCAGCTGTGGGTACTCTGCATGGTGGGGAGTGTCTTCTCTGTAATCAGGTCGGCTCATTACTACTTGAGCAAAACCAGGAATGTGCTAAAAATAATAAAAGAAAAATCCCAAATGCAGAGTGCAGCAGGACTACTGGGAAGTTTAACAGGTCTCCGTTCTGTCAGCCATGAGCTGGAAACCTTCATCTCTGAGTTAAGCCTGGCTTGAACTGTCCACTCAGTTTGGTTGAATGAGATCTTCACTGTCTCGATTAGGATCCTTCCTGTGTTTCATCCCCCATGGAAGTGAGTGAAAGTGCCTTGGATAGCAGCCTCCAGTGGAACCGTAGGGGACCACAACTCAACAGCATCGCAAATGCCCGTCTAAGACACACTGCCTGCTGCTCAACACTTAAGCCATTGCGTGTACATGTGTGTGCGTGTGTGCACATGCATGCAAGTGGCGCATGTGTGTGTGTGTGCACATAGGTGTATGTGTGTGTGTGTGCACATGAGTGTATGTGTGTGTGTGTGTGTGCACATGGGTGTATGTGTGTGTGTGTGCACATGAGTGTATGTGTGTGTGTGTGTGTGTGTGTGTGTGTGTGTGTGTGTGTGTGTGCACATGAGTGTGTGTGTGTGTGTGTGTGTGTGCACATGAGTGTGTGTGTGTGTGTGTGTATGTTCTTAACATGCACTGAAATAATTGCACAGCCTTCCCTTCACTTCACTGCTGTGTTTCTGCTGTCATTTCCATGTGGTCTTTATAAATTTGGGAATTATAAAGCTCCTCCTGCTGCCTCCTCCTGACTCACTAATTGTCAGCAGGTGGACCCTAAGCACCTTTTCAGCGCTTTGGATCAAAACACACCAGGACTGGGCAGAGGGGAGTGTTTCTCACATGGATGTGTGTATGTGAGGCATCTGTTCAGGGAACTGTTTCAGTTCTGTGGATTGAGGGGTCACCAGAGTTTAAGATGGATGGAGATGGACCCAGGGGCAGTGCCAGTCTGGTCCTCTCACACAGTTTACGGGAGCCAGGTCCTCACAGGTGAGCAGGGAGAATCATTTCCCTCTCAGGTGAGGGTCTCCCGAGGCAGTGAGCGAGTGTCTGGTTTCTATGAGATGGAAGAGGACCTTTCCTGATTGGGCAATCATGCTATATCATGCCATGGCATTCTTTTTTTTTACCATTGGTGGAATGCATGCCCAACACCTGCCAGACAGAGTCTGGAATTTTCGCAGCTCATGTGCCTTTGAAGCTTCTCTGCACTGGTGTGCATTAAAACACGGCGCTTGCTGCTGGTTTTATGATGTCGCGGAGTTGTGAGTGTAGGTGGAGTTCCATGGCTAAGGTGGGATTGAGGTTGGGATCAGGGGTTTGGCACATCTGAAGCCACAGGTAGCTCTGACCGTCTGCCCAGGTCATACCTGTAATCCCAGCCAATGGTCTCATTGATATCTGCAGAGCTGGAATGCCTGCACCCAGAAAACGCCTCTGTTCGAGACAGTGTAGCTCTCTGCAGTCTAGAGGTGCCAGCTCATGACTAAGAACTTCCCAGCATCTGCAGACCATGAAAAGCTAGCTGTGATGAAGATCTGAAGGTTTGCGTTGGCCCATCTTAATCACTGAATGGTCAAAGGGCTGCCAGTCCACAGATCTCTCACTTGAGGAGGTACGAGTCCTTAGTGCACAAGAGAGCTTGCTGATTGGATGACATAAGTGCTCCAAGGGCACAGAGAGGTTTCGGATTGGAGGATGCGAGATCCTGCAGTGCACAGACTTTTCTGATTGGTCACACACTGGATATTCTAACTGTGCTCTCCTCTCACAGCTCCTCTGAGAAGAGTGACATCATCCCAGCTGGATCAAAGAATGAACCAGGGAGGACGAAGGAAGACATCCAGGCTCTGCACTATCAACATCACAGTGTCACTGTTGACCAATCAGAGATAGGAACAGCCTTGCACTTTTTAGGGTTGAAGAGGTGACCAAACACTGCTTTTCTACTTGCAGATAAAGTAGCATTGTGAGTTTGGACTTGCCCATTAAAGACATAACTCTCATCAACAAATCTGCCGCATTTCAAGACAACTGAATGATCCCTGCCCCAGTAAATATTAGTATGAGCTACACACCCTCTGTTTTATTGATACCAGTTTATTGTAAGACTGCTCTATTCAAATCAGCTACACTCTCAAAGAAGCTGAGATGGATGCATCTGTGCTGGAGCTGACATTTAGCACATTTTACAGGGGCTCCTTAACTCAGTTTCAGCTGCTGATAAATCTGATAATTGGTGCTAACTTTGATTGTACTCCTCCTTCTCAGACTGACTCATCTATTAAATGAAAAAAGGTGACATCACTAGCCGACAGCCCCTCTGTCACAATTCGGGTTATAGCGATTACATCACAGACCCTCTGGCTCCAGCAGGGAACAACTTCCCCCCAAATGTCATGTGACCACAATCCAGACCAATCTGATCCTGCCATCATCACTTGGACAGGACGCAATTTCATTCTCCCCTCTGTCAGTGTAATTCAGTCTTTTATAAGGGGTCTGATCTGAACGGAGTCAGACTTGGGTTTTGCAAAAGTGGTGATGTCATGCTGCTTTGTACTGATTAAGTGATGTAATGCAGGTGGTCTGTAGGGGAAATGATGTCATGCTCTCTGAGTCGGGTGAGGGGAGAGGTGGACTTTAAGGGCCTCTGGGCTCCTGTTTTAAAATGTATTTAACTTCCCCTTCCAAGGATTCCCAGAGCTGATTGGACAACTTTGTTTCCTCTCACAACAACCTCCACAGCTGATTGGATGACTTTGTGTCCAGTACACCTGTGTGCCAGGGAAACAGTGGCAGTAGAGTGGCACCAGGGAATCATGATTTTCAAATAAAATGTTTTATTATAAAATGGTGTGCTTAATGTGTCAGAATAAAATATGAGACGCCCTTAAATACATAAAATAACGATAATCATTCTGGCTGTTGTGTTCGTGTCTATGTGTGTGTGCAAGGGTGTGTTTGTGTTTGCATATGTGTAAGCACGTTCATATGTGTATAAATGTACTTTTGTGTATGCTTATTTGTGTATGTGTGTGTGTATGTGCATATACATTTTCTGCAGTATGTGTGTGTGTGCGTGTGTGTCTGTGTGTGTGTGTGTGTGGATTTGAACGTGTGTGTGCACATGTGTGTGTTTGCGTACACGTGTGTACGTACACGTGTGTATGTGTGTGCAACAGTATTTTCTGTAGTTATTCAGCCTGTTCACTTAGCCATAACAGTGAACAGGCCTGCATGATAAACATTACATCTAATCTGCTAAGTGCAGCCAAGCGTTACATAATACCCAGTAATGATATCTCTGTGCTTCCTCACATTTTCCTACTCCGTGCGTTTATATTCTTGTGTTTAAAGCATAATCGCTTGGTAATAGAGTACAGGCTGAGCTGCAATTAAGGAAGGGGGGCAGAGAGAGAGGTCCATGGATCCCCCACTGATTTTACATTTATTATTGTCTTGGAGTAATGGAGATTATTTAAACATTTAATATAGTTTTGTTTCCCTCCAACTGTGATAAAGTAATTTTTATGACTTTTTTTCCACTAAACTATTTACATCTATGTCAAAGGAAGGAAAATATAGACTGTTCTGTTTTAACTGTATGTGGAATGCTAAGGGAGAACAAAATCCAGTTGTTTCAGTTAACATTGAAGCAAAGTTAATGAGGTTTACAATTTTGCAAACAACTGCTCATAAAATATTATTAAGTAACACATTGCTACAGTATTAAAGTATTGAAGCACAACTTTCTGGAACTGGGAAGTGCTTTCATACAGAGAGGCTGTGGCTAAAGCTTTTTCCACTTCCTAAAATGTATTTGTCTTTGCCTTTGTGCCTCTGAACCTGAATCACATGGTCTCCAACTTGTAGGAACAGGACTTGGTTTTTTCTCAACCTGAAATAAAAAGGCTGTGTTGGGGTGAAGGCACAGTATACCTTTTTTATTTCTTCTTCAATGATTTTTTCTATAAGGTGCTTGAAGAAAGAATGGATGTGAGTGTGTTTGATTGGGGTTTACCCTTGATAAAGCGATGAATGAGGGTGTGCTTGATTGGATGCTATGCTCGATAAAGGAGCAGATGTAAGTGTGTTTAATTGGGTTTGGAGTTGAAAAAGGAACAAATGCAGATGTGTTTGTCTTTAATATGTTTAATTGTGTTTCATTGGGTTTTTCCTGAAGCTGGATCCCGATCATGGGCTGGCTTGGGCGCTGTTGTTCTGCTTTCTCTCCTTTCATGAATCTATGACTCGGTGCTTGCTGTTCCCTCTCCAACCTGGGCTCTTTCACCTGCACCACTCTCTGTTTCAAAGCTCAGGGCAGCTCCTCGCCTGGTGTAACGGGCCGTGTGGGAGCATACACCCTGCAGTGGATTGCCCCGATTCGGCACAGCTCCAAATGAGACACCACGTGAATTGGCCCTTGCTAGAATCGGCTCCCACTTTCACAGGAAGTGCTTCAGATTTAGTTCCCATTTTCACACGAAGCACTTCAGATTCGGATTCCAATTTCACAGGAAGTGCTTCAGATTTAATTCCCATTATCATAGGAAGTGCTTCAGATTTGGGTCCCCATCATAGAAGGAAGTGTCTTTTGCCTAGTGTAACATGGGCCCTATGTTTTTATCATAATAACAAGAGCAAGAACGAAAGGTGCATTAGGAGGTTTCTGATTTTGGTGTTCTGTTTAGCTGAAGTAAAACATAAAATGAACAAAAAAGAATTTTGAAATAAAGGGAGAAACACAGAAGCCTAGCAGCAGAAAAGGTTTGGTCATTACCCATAAGTTAAGCCTCTCTACTGGTTTAACAGATTGGATCTAACACATTAAACTCTGTCCAACACACCACTGCATTAGAATTTTGATCAGATGTCCTGGTGGTAAAATATGTTGGTGTCATACGCTGTGAAAGTTTTTGCTCCTGCAATCCTGCCTGTTCCTCAGCAGAGACGGAATTTGGGGTGACCCCACACTATTCCCTCAGCCATGAATATGTCTGCCATCTCTCAGAGAAACTAAACTCCCATGAGGCCTTTAGTCGAGGGAGCCTGACCACCGGCGGACACACACGCTGCAGACCGTGTGCTTTTGGAGAGCATGTTCCCGTTCGTCTGGGGTGGGCTGTGACACACTGTTCATCTGTATCCTGACTCAGCTGTGGTGAGAGGAGCTACCATCTCTCTCCTGTGACTCACCAGACTCCAATTCTGTCCTACTTTATTCACAGGGTCTGAATTTGTTTGCATTTGAAATCTTTCTCAGGCATGATTGTATATTGTAATATCATGCAGATGGAGCACAATTTGTATCATGAATCTTGTGAAAGACTTAAAACACACACACACACACACATGCACACACACACGCATACACACATACACACACACACACGCTACAGCAATCAGCAGAAGTATATCTCCCCAAAATCTGCTGCACGTTCTTTAGGCTCCTGTTTGTTTGAATCCTGCTCCTCCTCCACTTCTGTTTTTCCTTCAACCAACAGAAACTTTCACATCTCTGAGCTTCTGTGTGATTGCTCAGCAGCACTTGCTTTTCCCATAACTCCTTGCTGGGTGTCCGGGGTTTTTATCCAGTCTCAATTTGTAGACTGGGAGAGAGATTAGTCCCACTGTGTGAAGGCATTGTGTCTCTGTGTCTTACACTGTGCCTGAATCTCACCATCTTCCCATCACCCAGTTTACTTGCAAACAGAGTTTTAAGAGGAACCAGCTACAGAGGTTTCATCAACAAATAAAAGTTAGGCTGAGTATTTACATTTACATTTACATTTATTTATTTAGCAGAGTATTTAGTTGAGTATTTAGCTGAGTATGTGCTGGCAGACAAACTAAGATGCAAACAAAAGGATTATTTGTGTTTTTGACTGTGTTTTTTTTTTTTTTTTTTTTTACTATATCTAATGGCCAATAAACCTGTCAGTCATATACTGACTGAGTAGGTGATCTGCTGCGGGTCAGCTGCTGCTTTTGATTGGTTGGCCTTTGTGCACGCATTATCTCAGTTTAGGGCACAGTTGGCACCAGACGTGTTTGGTGAGACTAACCCAGCACCAGACTACATACGCAGAGCACAGAGGCACAGACAGAACTGGGGCTTTCAGCATGGTGCAGTATTAAAGGTCAGGGCTTGAAACCCAGAAATTGCTGGTTTGATGGCCCACTGCTCTGTTGTACAAGGTACGTAGCCCGAATTGCCTCAGTAAATACCCAGCTGTGCAAATGGATGAGATGTAGAAACTGTAGGCTGCATACGTTGCTCTGGACATGAGTTTCTGATCTGTGATGTGATGCAGTAGTGTTTGACAGTACAGCAAACCATTAGATGAGCTGTGAGATTAAACAAGGTGATCTGGGAGGAAAAGAGCAAAGACAGTCTGAAAAGTTACAGTACATTATCCATGTTGCACTTTCCTTCTTTTGCAGGAAGTCATGGCGTATAAAAAAAAAACATCAGCCGAGTTGTTCTTGGCGTGCTATACACTGATTCCATAGGTAGTTTCTGTGACCGCAAACAACCTCTTTCTCTCATAGCGGAATTTTTCCAGCAGCTGTCTTCCATGGAAAACAAAACAAAACTTAAAAAAAACCCTCCTTGCAATATGATTCCTGCTCCTGTAAAGGATAAAAATAACAGAAAGGTGTAGAAGGCCAAAGAGTTTAAACAAGTGGTGTTCCATGAGGAAATATCCCATCATTATATACCTTAGGGGTGCCTCTATACTGCTGGTCTGCTATTTGGACAAATAAAGTACTGGAAACAAATGCTCATCTCTCCTGGGTTCCCTTTCCTCATGCAGACTTTCATGTGCTTAAAATAAATACCCGAACCCCCCCCCCCCCCCCCCCCAAAAAAAAAAAAAAAAAACTGAGGTTTTTAATGTGTGAGTTTGCTGACAGGAAAAATATCTCTTAAAACAAGAGGCATGTGAGTAGCCAATATTGCATGTTTATTTCATGTGTTTTGCAATCATTTAAATATTTCCATTATATTCCCACAAACCCATTGTTTGTCAAAATTGTTTTTGTCAAAATGTCATGAGTTGTAATGATGTGGTATCTATTTTTAATTTTAGGGAGATTTCAGAGGAAGCACTGTGGAATTTGGCCTCATAGAATATAAATGGTAGGTAAAACATGAATGGTAAGTGGCTAATAAGTGAATATCCAGCTGTATAAATGAATAACATATAAAAACTATAAGCTCTGTAAGTCACTCCGGATTAGAACATCTGCTAAGCAAATGCATTGTGATGTAATGTGGCTGGAACATTCTGTAGCAATCAAGCAGAGCTTGATGAAATAGAGAGAAATCAAGGAATGATGTCACAACTGACTGAGTCAATCAAAGCGGCTGAAAATACATTTGCGCTCTGTTGTATTTTTTGAATGTAACCATAAGATTAAAACAATGGGTCTCTTTTTAAAAAAAACTTTATTTATGAGCAAGCAAACAACTAATAAAATTATAATTTTTTTTCATGAATGATTTCATGCAGTTAAGCATCCATGGATGTTTGAACATAAAAGAGAAAACAAAAACAAAAAACTCAAAATCTAATGTTTAAATAAAATTTCAATGCCACTTAGAATGATTGATAATGTGAGACCTTGAAAATATCATTTAACATATTTATACAACTGGAATGTAATAAAAACAATAACTAATAACAATGTCATGCACCCTTTCTGAGAATAATCTTTGCTGTCTGTCTGCAGTGCTGGCTGTGATTTCCTCATAATGACAACTTCCAGACATTTACTCCCAAATATACCATATTTCAAATAAAAAAAATGGCTGCAGTGTAAAAATAGCTGTTTTGTTTCCATTCTCATTCATATTTTGACTTTTCTGGATGCTGCCTCTCTTCTTCTCTCCAAAAGATTAAAAATAGAGTGAAAGATAGCTGGAACACAGGAGAGAGAGCAAAGGGATGAGAGGAGAAGGCTGATTTATGAGGTTCCATATTGATCACAGAAACACTAAAACCCACAGGCATTAGAAACAACCTGCCACGCCAAAAATCCAGGCTCATGAACACATAGCGTGGCAGTCATTCATTCCTGGCAGTGACCTCTGACCTTTGTACCTCTGATGGAGTCAGTCTCCCCTGTAACACATGCACAAGCACACAGGCCTACATACACTCAGCCACACATGCACACACACAAACACACACACGCACGCACACACACAAACACACACACAATAGGACAATCTGCATATGTTACATTAAAAATAGTTTGTTTGGATTATTAGAGGGTGGAAAAATGAAAACGTAGACAGAATAACAAGTTATGTAAATTGGAATAATTGATGACTATAGAATAAATACAATCCATGCAGTGCAGTTTACATGTGAGTCATCCACTTCCAGGCATCATCCAAGCAGCTGGCAGTAATTCAGTAACTGTGCAAGCGTAATGAGTGAAAACGATCTCTATTTGCTTTATAAGGTGAAAGATCTGGACATTCTTAAACTTTGAGTTTTTTTGGCAATTTCCAGCAATTATGTAACTTTTATCAAGGAAATTCATCAACATTTTTTTTTCTGGAGAATGCCTGATTTGCTATGGATCATATCCTTTCTGGCTTTGTGGTTTGGCTTATTTCATGTTCCAAATAGTTCTGTCTCAAAAAGATTAATAAAAGTGTTGGTTGGACATGCAACCTTTTTTTGTTTGGGTATGTCTTCATTGTTCCTGTAACCACTGAGAGGGCAGACACATTGTGTAAGTGTTCTACCTGTCAGAGATGTCATAACCACACAGGGGCTATTTTTACAGATCTGACCACAAAATACAGAAGTGGAGAGTGGGGTGACTGAGGGTAACTGAAACGACTGTAGAAAAATATTTGCTCATGTCAGTGTGAAATTAACGTTTAAATACTTTCCACCAAAGCACTCTTGTTCTCCTACCTCTGTGTGAGAGGCACATTAAAGGAAACAGAGATGTGAGTGAGGTGTAGTGGTTATATTGCTGGACTCTGAGGGATATGGGTTTGAATCCCAGGTGGGACATTGCAGTGGTGACCTTTAGCAAGACTTCAGAGGCTCCCACAGAAATCCATAAATCCGTGACTCAAACCTCTGACTCAGTGATCCTTACAGTGGCAGGCATCACCAGCCCTCAGGAAACAGGCTGTTTTCACCAGGCTCTGCATTCAGTAATAGCTGTTACTGAGTTCAGCTCTGAACAAAGGGAACAACAATACAGTAAAAATGTGGTAACCTTGCGCTGTTGGCTGTAGCTAACTGAACTTTCCCCTGAGAGAAATCACTTGCAGTATGGACAACCAGAGTCATAAATGCATTGTCACAGGCGAAGTTTGATTTGACAGAAAAGGAAATGTAAGAGGATGCATATGTGTGCGAAAGAATTGGGAGAAACGATCAAAAAGAAATGATACATGCCAAATGAGTGTGAGCCTCTGTTGAAGGGAAGACTTTTGCCTGGCATCAAACGCCATTGGCATGGGAACACAGAGCCGTCTGGACCATTCTCATGTTTTTGTGGCAATCTGGAGTTTAGACAGATTTATAGTGGGCAAAATTCTTTTTTTCCCATATACTGGAAAGGAAAATGAAGAAGCAAACACGGCTACAGGAGCAGCCATTGTGATGTCATAATGGAGTCTGCAAGCATCAATACATGGACTTTCACATCATTGTGTTGTCACCATCACTATTGTGATGTCACAATGCCACAGAACGACATCATTTCCAGCTGATCACGGTGATAGAAGATAAACAGGTTTTCCCATGTTGAGGACAGAATAAAATATGTCAGATCAAGGGCTTCATGTTGCCTTCTATTTATTGCACCTGAAGGAAGCTCAAGCAAAGATGCAGCCTTGGTCTTGAAAAGTAAATGAAATAATCAGTCTTTTAAAAGGTTACACAGGGCAGTGGGGTATACACTTGTTTGTTGTTACTGCTGTGATACTGGATGACGTGTACATCACATAACTCATCCATGATCACTGTGTCAGCTCTGTGAGACAGTAACCACAGTTTATGACCATAAATCTATTTAGCAACATTGTTTCCCACATTTGTAATCCATAAAAGCAAGATTATTAATGTGTTGGGAGGACCCTACTTCATTGTGCGGTATGAAGAAACAGCAAAGGCAACAAAAAGCACTGACTGAGTATGGCTTTTTGCTGGCACTGTTTTTTAGGCTTGTGTTAATTCATTGAAATGTTTCCCATGTTCTTAGACACTGTGCAGTGTCTTTGGGGAGAGGGTGGGTACTGTCAGAGCAGGCAGATGTGTGAGGAAGAGACCACAGAGCACTGCACCCTCAAACCCTTACAGAAACACACCCAGGAACACTGATAGATCACAGAACTTCCAAAGTGGTCACAGAGAGAAAATCTCTCAGTCGGTCGACTCATGACAACAGCAAAAAGAAACGCACTGGATGGCTTCAGTATGACGGACTCCCAGACTCAGATGAAGCACAAGGCAAGTTAATACCGGTTTTATTTGAGCAAAAAACAAACAGGGGAAAAAAGATCGCCGAGTGGAAGAAGTCAGAGCTGCAGTAGCAGGTATCTCTGATGCGATCACCGGGCTGCCGCCAGGGCTCTGACAGTCCTGCTGATGAATGGAAGCACAGGAGCTCAGTTTTGGAAGAGCTGTTTTCAGACAAATGAATCTCCCGGATGATACTGTCTCTGGACACTGCACCCCCCCTGCTCCTGGAACAGAGCAACCCCCCACACTCCTACCAGGAGCTCCTCTCTCCCTTTCAGTTTTAGGTCTTGCCTACAAACAGCTCCATCTTCCCTCCAATTAGCAACATTCTCTGCATTCTTACAGAAAACGCATCTAGTCATCTGAGGCGTCGATTAGCAAAGACTGAGAGACAATAAACTCCAGCTGTGTACAGAGGGATGGAAGGACACACAGGGGGACAGATAGATAGATAGATGAAGACAGACAGACAGACGGACAGATAGATAGATAGATAGATAGATGCACAGACAGACATACAGTATATTTATAGCCTGGATCACTACCCCATAGTGGTAACAGCAGGTCAGTCCCTATAAAAAGTAGTAGAACAGGACCAGACTGGGAAAGGGAAATGTGTTTATATTTATTCCTATCTGTCTGCCTAAAGGGGCATCTCTCCTTAATCCTACATGATATCTCTCAGATAGCTTAGTTAGCTTAGCTTAGTTACGGAGCCTAGTGAGAGGATAGACTGTTCCCAACCCCAGAAACAAAGCTGTGTGTTTACCGCTGGTGGGTGTGTCGGGAGGGTGACCTCAGAGGAGTGCTGACATTAATAACAAATTGCCAAGATTTTGATGAGATGCATGACCCCCCCCCCCACTCCCTCCCCCACGGACACGCCTGACAAAAAAGGCGGGGGGGTCATGAGATGCATGACCCCCCCCCCACTCCCTCCCCCACGGACACACAAAAATAAAACATGTGGATTCTGAACAAACCAGTTGCCAAAATGAGTGTATTAATTCTATCTGAAATCTGAAATGCATGGAAAATGGTCAACAGTTTATTTGTAGAGAGCTGCTACAGAGCATGCCTACATAAGCTTCATAAATTATTGACAACTGATGATGATAATTGCTGAACAAAAATGAGTGTTCCTAAGTAGACAAAAGTGGTGCTTTATTATTTGTAATGTGTAATGTGTCCATTATAGTTCAGTCATAACAAAACATTCTGATGTGCTACTGAGACCTTACAAAGCACTTCAAGTAAAATGGGTCTAAAAGTTTCCTTGGGACAACCATACCAACATTAGTCCTATTAAAACACAAACACAGAACCACCTCCCTGGGCCAATCACCATGCGTGGAAAATTATGCCTGTAACACCTACATCTGAGGGTTTATGTGACTGACTCTTTTACTGCTCAGGAGGCCGCGAGGAGCTATGCAGAGAGAGGTATGTCAACTTGTTTGAAATACCAAACCGAATGCATGGTGGGCTGTACAAAAATGTCCCCCAGGGCAAGAGCTTCTTTACAACTTCATCCTCATACCAGTCAGCCATTGGCCCTCTCTCACACTGACCAGCCAATCACAAGCCGATTTGCTGGAGGACCATAAAGCAGTCATACTCAGATCTGCATCAGTAATGTGAGGCTGCCTCCCTCTCTCTCTTTCTCTCGCTCACTGTCTTTCTTTGTATTTGTGTGTGCATGTGTGATCGTGCGTGTGTGTATGCAAGATTATGCATTAGTATGCGTGTAGCGTGAATGTATAGTAGTGTAGCGTGTTTGTGTAAATGCACCTTTGAGTTTGTAAAGCGTGTGTGTGTGTGTGTGTGTGTGTGTGTGCACGCACATGTGTGTGTGTCTTCTTGTCTATCCTTTGCAAAAGTGTTCTCTCCAGATCAGCATGAATTTTACCCTGATTTTAACGAGAATTATATGTTACCCATAACCCCCTGCTTCGTTTAAAGTCGAGCTCACATTAACACCTGGCCATTAAAGCAGTTCCCACCCACCCCTTCCCCTTCACCCCCTGCCAGCAGCTCCTCAGACAAAGGTCTGATTAGCAGTTGGTCTGGATAGACCTGCCCTCATTCTTAAGGCCGTGTCAGTTTATCCTTCAGTTCCTCTGGCTTGTCGTTCTGCAGCTGTGAACATGACAACATGGACAGCGTTACAGTGCCCCACCCTGCCTTCAGCAAATCAGCTAACTCCAAAGGGCATTGCCTCATTACTCCCTCAGCCACTCAGACCACCCGGGAGACGTGAGGTCATCGACAGCCAATCAGGCGACATGGACAGCGTTACCTCGTCAATCAGTCAGTGGTCAGAGGTCAGATGTCATAATTGGAGTACCAAGCACATACCATGGAAAACACCACTGATGATGATAAAATTGATAAATTACCACATACAGACTCTTTCTACATATACAAATATTCAAACATAATTCCAATGATTTACCAGAATTTACCATTTATATTTATATAAATAAATGTATATGTTTATATCATACATGCTCCTTGTTCATGAACGTAAATATATCAACAACTTAAGTGACAAGTCATAACTGAGAAAAAGAGAGATGGAGAGGGAGGGAGAATGTCTGTTTCATGTATGTAGGAGGGTTTGGCAACATATGCAGTTACTTCAAGTCACCAAAACATTAAATAACTCTGAAAATTGAATGAATGGGACGATGTGTGTGTGTTTGTGTGTGTGTGTGTGTGTGTGTATGTGTGTGTGCATGTGAGAGAGAGAGAGCGAGAGAGAGAGAAAGAGAGAGAGAGAGAGAGGGAGAGATGGAGAGGAAGAATGTCCAGCTGCTCTCTTCTGCTAACATTCTGTGGAGCAACTTGTGAGGTGAAATGCTAAGTCAGAGGTCACAGGGAAAATGCCCTCGTATGTGTGAGGGCGTGTCAAGGCAGGGGTGAAAGTTATATGGGGAGGGAGGACACTCCCTCCCAGACTCTTTAAACCGACTCAGAAGTCTTTACACAGAGTGGTCTCACCACACCAAAATGACAGAGGCCATTACCCCAGCAGTACACAACCACACCACAACCACTGCATCTCGCCTCACTTGACACCATCTCCCACCCTCTCCCTCTTCTCCACCCCCCCAAACCCTTGCCTCTGTCCCCACTGATCCACCCCTACACCCCCATTCTTGTGCACTCACCATTTCTTGCAGACTTGCCGTCATCGCAGGGCTCTGTCAGAGGACTCCAGAAATAGCTCCCCAGAGATTTTAGTGGTTCAAGGTGCAGAGGACCCATAAAGACCTCACCTGCCACGCTATAGAGGCTCTTCTGTTGTAAAACGTCCAACCCAAACCCAAACCCTTCGATAACAGAACCAGACCAAGACTGGCCAGAGCCAGGCAAGACCAGGATAAGCCTTAGACCCAAGAACATTACAGGACAGTTTTAAGCATCACAGACAACATGAATTTATATAAGAAAACAGTAAATGTCAGCCGTGAGGATAAAAATACATATTTATTTTGTCACACTTTAATAACATGAATGCCATCACATGTGGCAGAGATTTCCTTTTTGTTTGTCAGCAAAATAGTTATGACACAATTATAAGAAATAAAGTGAATGCACTGCCAAATGAATAAAAAAGCATTTTATATTACCCAATTAAACCAAATTAGAGTTTCTGACAGCCAGCGTCATTTCTGTAGAATTGAAAACTTAATACTTTCCAGATTTAGAATTTGGATTACCATGCCACTTTTCCTGTTAATGTGATTGAGGTATCTCACATCATACGTCCACATCCATTTCTGTCATAGGGCAAATGCATTCTGACATATGTATGTAATATGTATCCCATACGCTACCTATATCCCTATGTCCATGCGCTCCCATAGACCCAGCTCTGAGTAGAGTCAGGTTAGTAAATATTAAAGGGAGCTGCTGAATAACATTAGAATTGCGTTGCGGATGAGTTGGGGGTGAGTAAGTTCAAAATTACATAGCTCAGACTCACTTTTTCCCATGGCCCTGGATTCGATCCAAACCGCCAAGCCTTCTTCAGGGAAAGGGCTGTCTGATCAAAAATAAAGGAATGACACAGCCGCCCAGATTAATCCCTCATCGTATTACCCATAAAGTGACACCTGGATTCAATCATCTTGGAGGCTTGGAGGCATTGTCTTTTTCCATCCATTGCTGCTTCCCATAAGATGGCGTGGCTTAACTGAATCCAGGTGACAGCACTGCATTCAAGGGCTACGATGGCTGTCTACAGCTGCCCCCATCACCCTACTTATTTATTAGGACCAGTAATTAAGGTAATTGATATATAAATGCATAAACAGACAGCGTAATGAGCATGGCCACTTTGATGCTCACCGAAATATGAGTAGTAACTGGGAGAGAGACATGAAGATGCTGGTGAATGGGACTTTAGAATGCTGGTTCCATAGGCCCACAGACACAAAACTCCTCAGAAAGTCATAAAAACATGCCACTCTAGTGTTTGGCAAGCAGAGTCTGTAGCTCTCAGTTTTAATTGTAAAATATTTTTAGAAGGGCATCACTTCACAGGACAGAGGTTGTGTATGTGTCTAGTCAGGTTGTACAAGTTGTGGTAGGGCTTGAACAGTGTCTGTGAGAATTCTCAGCCTTATCTGACTCTGTTGCTCATTCAGCTTGAATGAATTCACTTCTGTTCTTTTGTACTGGAAGTTGCTCTGGACAAGAGCATCTGCTAAATGGATGTAATATAATGTAATGTGTATTAGAAAATTTTCAAGTGTTTCATTGACAGTGTTATGCTGAGCAGAGGCAGGTAGAATTGTCGCTGACAACCTGTATATGAGTTTTCTGTGTTTTTTAATCACTGCATGATTGACTTCAAGGCAAGTTCCTCAGCTTAGGCACTGTGCAAGAATAAAACCTCATCTGGCATCTGAACACACAGCTACCTGCTGCCGGCCTATGCACATAAGAGCAGTTAACTTCAATGAGAACTAAACAGGCCAGGGTATGGCCCACAGATGGCCTAAGATCTTTTTATTGGGCTGCAGAACCACATTTTCCAGTCTGTGACTGTAAAGACACACAGGTGAGTTTCCCCTGCTTCTCCCGAGCACTGACGCTCCGGCTCTCTGCGTACCGGAAGTCATCCATGTGATGTCACGAGCCTGTGTCTGCAGTCTGCGACTGTGATCTGTGATGTCATCCTCGTCGGTGGGCAAGTGTTGCCATCGTTACAGTCACCTGGGGAAACCTGTGTCCTTGAGAGTGGGGCCAATAAAAAGAGTCAAATCCATGTAAGCGGAACCCCCAGCAACTGCAGCTGCATGGGGACTGGGAGAATATGGAAAACATATGACAGAGCTGGTGTTAGAGCTAAGACCCCTTTTTGGCTCACAGTCATTTCACCTGAAGGGGATTTTGAGAGGGAATTTTCGTACATGTCTGTTTTGTCTGGCTGATGACTGAGGCTCAGAGCATGCAAGCATTGTAGGGGTGATGTGAGACGTTGTCCTATGATGTGAGGGATGTCCTAGAACAGACATTGCACAGATATTAGTCACCTAGTCACCAGAAATGTAATCTAACTGAATATTAAAAATGATATGACAATGAAAATCCCCCCTTTTTTATATATATATATATATATATAAATCATACATTGTCTTGCCAATTTTTGTAGCTGTCTGTAGCTGTATGATGATTTTTTTAAATCATATTGCACAATGCAGCATTTAAGACATGTACACACAGCTATGTTAATCAGCATGACAATGAACACGTGTCGATGTGCGCACTCACACTCAGGGAATCAGTGAATTATTCTTGGGAGTGATAGGACTCAAGACAGTGTTTGGCAGCTCCTACAAGAAGAGGCTTTACAAAGCTACCATCTTACATCACCATGGGCAATCATATTTGCAATTTACATGAAATAGACATCTCTTTCATTGTACTTTGCTTGATAAACATGTCTTTTTCTGTGTTGTTAAAGAGTGGGCAGTCATGTAGGATAGATATGCAATATCTCTGTCCTCTACACACCTGGCTGTGCTCTGAAGGTTACCTGTACTCCATTGTTCACACCTGTGTTCATCTGATACCGTTTATGGCAGCAGGAGGAATTTGTTTGAACTTTCCAAGCCTTCTTTGACTGCTCATATAAACTTGGATGCTTGTTTGAGGATTTTCCATCTCTGAAACATAGAAAAGGATCAATTTCATGAAAGAAACTTCACATCTGTTTGGACTGGAGGTGGCATCTTATAAATTCCTTTTTGTTTTTATTTTCAGAATTGCTAAATTGATTCCTTTAGCTCACTCTGCAAACATGCAAGCTGGCCACTAAACAATGAAACTGAATTAAGAGATCACCCAAGGTTCTTACTGAGTTATGTAAGGCTTGCTTGAGATACTGCAGCACTTCAGACAAAACGTGATTACCGCAGCATGTTAAAAAGGGAAACAGAGGAAAAACAATGCAAGAAGAAGTAAAAGATGTACAACAACAGAAAGAAGAAGAAGTAGAACAAGAAGAAGTAGAACCTGGAACAAAAGGTGAAAAAGACATTCTGAAGGTGTGATAGGGTCTCAGTGCCAGGGGTCAGCAGGGGTCAGCATGGGTCAGCAGGAGTTGCATCCTGCTTAGCAGGGAATGTGAATCCCTCTGACCTGACCCTGCTGTCTGAACCCAAGACGGATTATGATTCAAGCCAAATACAAATATTTTAAATAACTGAGAGGGTAACAGGTGTGGGGCAGAAGCAGTTTTTTCACCTCACTCCCTGCATGATCTGTGTGTGTGTATGTGCGCATGCCCGTGCCTGTTTGTGTGTGGTCCTGTGTGCGTGTGCATGTGCTTGTGTATGTGTGTGTGTGTGTGTGTGCGCGCGCGCGCGCGCGCATGTGTTTGTGTGCGCGTGTGTGCGCGTGTGCAGTAGATATTGAATTTGTGTGCATGTGAGAAGGCAGAGTGAGATAAAAGTGTGAGTCTGTCTTTAGCTTGTGTGTCTTTCAGGGACCTGATGGTATCTCTTGGACCCTATGAGGGTGGTCTTTCTAACTGGAGACCCAGTTCTCGCTGATTTCTCTAGAAGACCCCCCCTTTTTTCAATTATTCAGTCCATATTTTGGCTATACTCCCTCTGGCCTCCCGTCTCAGTGTATGATGACCCCAAGTTAGCCATTGGTGTAACCCCAATTCTTGCTTGCGAACTCCCAGACGACACATCGCTTTCCAAAAGAAAAGCACAGCACACACCTCTCAAGTGATGCCAAACCCGAATGAGCAGTTAAATTTTAGATAGCAGGAGACCTAACTGATACCTGAGATGCACAGAAAGGCAGAATACACACAGGGACTTTCAGGACGATGGTAGAGTATTTACACCATGGATCAACCACCCCTACTGCATGCGTGTGACCACCCCATCTGTCCAAGAACATTAACAAATTATCCATTGTACATTCAGACAAACCTTAATGGGCAGCGACATCTCAAATCTCAGCTATCCCACAAACCTCCCTACCCGACTGTGTAACCCAATGACTCAGAGGAACATTAAGACAAAGCGTCTTGGCTCAATTCATATTTTTTCATCCTATTTTCTTCGTTTTCAAACAGGGTTGACAAATCTGTTTTGAATGTTCTTTGTGAGGAACAGTAGAAATCCTCCCCAGGATGGAGTTTAGCTTTGGCAGCGACTGTTTGGGTCTATTTGTGTTGTTCATCCCCTCGATATTCCACTTCAGCACCAATCAGCTGCTCACATCTGTTCTGGATCCCCTCCCAAAGACTTGAGGGGGGGGAGAGAAAAAAAAATCCCCAGAAAAAGAAAACTGTTTAGAAGGGTACAGGATGTACCCTCTTCACCCGTGTGGTTTATTTTTCCATCATGTGAAATTGATTAAATTGGGTTAATTAGGGCAGACGATGGCTGGGGTTCTGAGGCCTGGGAGAAATGAGAAGCAGATCTGGACAGCGGGAGCAGGTGGGAATGGGAGATATAGCGAGCACTCTCTCAAAGCCTTCTTCTCTCAGGGTGATCTGGATCACAGTCCCAGACCGAGGGGGAACCGGAGGAGGACAGGCCGAAAGGAATCACAACAGGGTGATTTACTCCTGAGTGTGTGTGTGTGTCTGCAGCAATGTGTGTGTTTCTCTTTTATCTGACCAAATCAAACAGAAGTGTCAGGGCAGTCTCTGTCTCTGGCCCAGCTGACAGTGGTTATTGTGTCTTAGTCAGATTGCACAAGTTAACTTGTGGTAAGGCTTGGTTAGAGTTGTGCTCACACTCACTGGTTTGGAAGTGTTGTTGGCCTGGTCTGATACTGTTGCTCATGTAACTTGAACGGATGTACTTCTAATCTTCTGAGCATCTGCTAAATGCATGTAATGTAACGTGTGATTCACCAGTCCACTAATGAACCCATTTGCAATAAAACAAAAACAAAGACCAGGTCATATGTATGTATATGTGATGGAAGTGTGTTTGTGTGTGCGACTGTGTCTGTGTTGGGAGCGTGTGTGCATGTGTGTGTGTGTGTGGGAGGGTTGGAACAGTGTGATTTTCCACTTGAGCAGGTCTGAGACACATTCAAATCCAACAGTCACCCTTTGAGTGGAACTGAGGTCACATGTTTGTGCAGAAATTTCTCCTCCCACTGGTGAATTCAGACTGGCAGCTGTGCTTATAGAACAGGCTGGTTCTGCTTACAGGAGAGAGCACAGCTCCGGCTGATGGAAGGGGGTCACAGGATGGTGGGATTCTTCGGACCAGAACACCCCCTTCCCTTTGTAGGCTGTGATTGGGCTGCAGATGGCAGGGCGCCGACGCCCACCAGCTCCCTCCACTCAGTGAAAGTGTGGCAGTCGAGCAGCAGGTTTCTTGGGGAAGCCTGTAAACACACAGCATGACCGCATTTCATGCACTGACCCACTGCCCTGTTTTTGGCTCTCATGTTATTTATGTGAAAAGAATGAATGAAACGGCTCTCGGTGGACATGTAACTGCTCTTACATTACAGCTAATCAAGGCCCGGGAAAGGGGCCTCAGATCATTAAAATCAGATCTTTTCCAAGACTGGAAAGCAACCCTCATCAAAAATTATATAAGCATTTAAAATACATACCTGGTGCAATATATGTATAATTGTATAAATATAATTGTTTGTGTTTTTTCTGTCTGCAGCATCTCACCCTCCAGCAGAGAAGGAGAAACCAATACAGCACTCTCTGCGTCCTCTCCCAATAGTTAATTTAATGATGGGGCCTGAGACCTCTCTGAGGTATGCCCCAGTATAAAAACAACACCCGTTTTATAAGACGATGAAACCGGAGCTGTGGTGAAGTCTGAAGAGGGTCTGCACACCTACACACATGCTACAGTGAAACAACATACCGTTGTCACACCCTTAAATCACTGAAACCTAGTCAAATATCAGCCATTACAGACAGACATACTGTATAAACCATACATAACAGTGACACTGTGTATAGGGGAGAAGCAAGCCTGCTGAGGCAGGCATTTAGCTGCAGTGACAGGCCGGTGTGGGTTAGAGACTGAACCAGAAGGATGCAGGTTTGAATACTGGTGCTGTAGCCACTGCATAAGCCAGACACTTTGCCTGTACTGCTCCAATAGTTATAACAGTTGTAGAAAAGCTACACATTGTGATTTAAACAGAAGTGGAAAATAAAACATTTATGATGTTGATTCACAGGCTAATTAATCTGTTCAGTAAAATGGAGTGTCACTGACATAACTGTCTCAAGAACAGATGATAATGTGTGGGAAAAGAGAGAGAGGCAGTGGGAGAAAGAGAGATAGAGTGAGAGAGAGAGAGAGAGAGAGATTCGCAATAGAACAAAATGTTCATGCACACAAATAACCACAGACACGCACATACACATGAACGCATGCACACACACAGCTGAAAGAACCTCCTTGAGTGCATTGTTTTGGGAGCCTTTCTCATGGTGTAATCTCTCTCAGATCTGTGCTTCTGCTGGCTGGAATGACCGGGAGAAAAGGAGGGAGAGAGAATGAGAAAGAGAGGAAACGCTTTGGCTCCGGCCGAACATTAGATCAACGGTGATTAAACATAATCAGGAGCAGCTTCCTGCGGCCGGAGTCCAGGGGCTCTTCAGCACGGTAATGAGTGACAGCATCCCTCTTAAGAGACTCCATTCTCCAGGACTGGGGGTGCAATCATAGCCAGAGACCGCGGTTCCAATGAGCTCAGCTCTCAGACTCGAGCACCAAACCTGTCAGCTCCTTGGGCTGCTTACACCCAGGGTTCCGCCAGACGCGTGAGAAACACGGCTGTCTCTCACTGAGGGGAAGTTTCGGTGTCATCCTGTGCTCACAGAGCCGTGGAAGGCGTAGAGACAGAGACAGAGGTGCAAAAACAGGGAGACAGAGAGGGAGGATGTGAAACAAAGACAGAGAGAGGAAGAGACTGAATGATAGAGAGAGACAGAAAGACAAAGAAAGAGATATAAACAGAGACAGACATAGTTTTATCAATTCTGGTAAATGTATAAACGAAATACCAGCACGATATTTATATTCTGGGTGCACAAAAGCACACACGGTTACCATATTTAGCTCAAACCAGTGCAAAAGTAATTATTCAAAACATTCGAAATGTATAGAACAGGATAAACAGATACAGATTAAAGCCAAATGAAAAAATGCCTCCAAACCATGTACTCTGACTCATCACACTTAGGTGTGACAGAAACTGTCCCTGGTCACTGCAGAGACAATTTACAGTTTTGCAGCATGTAAAATGTGCGTCTTCCTGAATGAGAGCATGTTCACTGGGTCTGTGCTGACATGATGCGCTCAACCTATGTTAGAACACAACAGGATTTAGAAAAGTTAAGGAATGCAAGAGAACCAGCTGTATTCTGTGCATTACAATTTCAATTATTATTCAATTATCCAAAGTAAACAACTGTTTGCAATATTGTAATTATTGTGTAAGACACATGTAATAATAGTGTAATAAAATGTAATAACAGTGTAATGTGGCCACCCTCTGCTTCTTTTTCAGAAAGCGGAGCCCTAGGCATGCCGGCATGTGTGTGCATGCATGTGTGCATATCTGTGTGTATGTGTGTGTGTGTGTGTATGTGTGTGCGTGTGTGTTTGTGTGTGTGTGTGCGTGTGTGCGTGTGTGTGTGTGTGTGTGCGTGTGTGTGTGTGTGTGTGTGTGTATGTGTGTGTATGTGTGTGTGTGTGTGTGTGTGTGCGTGTGTGTGTGTGTGTGTGTGTGTGTGTGTGTGTATGTGTGTGTGCATGTGTGTGTGTGTGTGTGCGTGTGTATGTGTGTGTGTGTGTGCGTGTGTGTGTGCGTGTGTGCGTGTGTGTGTGCGTGTGTATGTGTGTGTGTGTGTGTATGTGTGTGCGTGTGTGTTTGTGTGTGTGTGTGTGTGTGTGTGCGTGTGTGTGTGTGTGTGTGTGTGTGTGTGTGTGTGTGTATGTGTGTGTGCATGTGTGTGTGTGTGTGTGAGTGTGTATGTGTGTGTGTGTGTGCGTGTGTGTGTGCGTGTGTGCGTGTGTGTGTGCGTGTGTATGTGTGTGTGTGTGTGTATGTGTGTGCGTGTGTGTTTGTGTGTGTGTGTGTTGGAGAGGGGTGTTAAGCGTCAGGCCTGCAGCTGTGTTTCTGGCTGACGGTTCCCTGCAGCTGTGATATGGACAGTGAATACTCTGGGCCCATGCCAGACTCTGCGTCTAGACTCCGCAAATTAAAACCACCGCGTGACCTTTGCTGACCTCCCCGCGTGCACAGTGCATGGGGTTCGCGGCTGTCAGCCACACTGCAGGCCTTGTGGTTTCAGCGAGATCCAAGATGGCTCCCAAACGGCCAACCAGTCACATCCGGGCATCAGATTTGTCTCCACCGCTGGCCTCATAAATCACCACAAACTGCAAAACGGTCAAATCCACAGCCAAAGACACAGCTGTCTTTTTCCAAACCATGCTGATTTAATATGAAACTCCAGCCTCGCATTCACACCTATAATCTCTAATAATCTCTGGCAAAATGGCTTGGGGGGCATATCCCTATGGTGGAATGTCTCACCTGTTCTGGTACGTTTGAGGCCGTGGAAGAAATTTCCCATAATGCAGTAGAGTGAGGTGTAGTTTTTGCTGTTCAGAAACTCAGGTAGATTCCCGCTTGACCTTTAACCCCCGGGATGAACATCACCTGGCCCTTGAAAACTCTGACACCTCTCTGAATCCCCTCTGTATAACTCATTCCAGTCCCACCTGTCCTGAGCCCTCATATGAGGGGTTGGAAATAGGATTCACTGCGAGTGTATTCCTGTCTATTTTGTTGTCTCCTACTGGCATTTTCAGGGCGAAATGGCTGCCGTGCAACGCCCAGGTGGGTGCTACACATAAGTCCCCCCCTACTGTAAAGCACAAACGCTGACACTGAGAACATCCCTGCATTCGGAATCTCCCTGTGTGGTGCACCCCACTCCAGCAATCTCGAGGCTAGCCCAGCCGAACATTGCCTTCACGACGGGGTTGTAAATCATACAGCACCACCCCCCCAGGTGGGTGCGCTGAAGCCGGAGCGCTCGTAAAGAGAGGGGGAATCAGATGCCGCCGGGGGCACCCCGTTTACTGCCCAGGTATCTGGGTCAAGTTCAGACGGCAGCCCCCGAGGTGTGGAGTCCGTGGGTGACGCCCCCACGCTCTGACTGGGCTGACGTGATGCTGTCTGCTCTCCTCTCACGCACTGAAGGGTTTGTGAACTCCCAGGCTGATTTCACACGCCTCTTCATACACTGTACTGTGGCTAAGGCTCACATATGACACAGCAACTAAGGTTGCAGGTTCACATCCCATTGCTGTGGCACCCTTCAGCTAAGCACTGAACCTGACATCCCAGCCCTCAGAATGGATGTTACGTATAACTGTAAGCTATAGCTGGTACACAGCAATTTATTTATTCTTAAGCTCAAGCAGTATTTTTCTAGTATTTCTTCTGCATGATTGCTTATTTGAAAACAATTGATTGATTACATGATCATTGGCTGGAGTAACTCCACCGCCTGACTCCAGCATTCTGTGTTTATACTTGCTCTGTCTGTTCTGTTGCTGGGTCTTTTGATGTTGGGAGGACTCTGATTGTCATCTTGATGAATGGTTATGCCTGATGGTCTATTATAGTCTCTGTCTGTTATGTTAGGTGTAACTGACTGCTTCATATTCATTGTCCAGATAAATACAGAAACAATACCTGTTTGTTAAAAAATTCTTTGAAAAGTTACAGCAGGAGTTAAATGCAGCTGTGCACTGTGTGAGCGAATGCAGAGATAATTCACAGAGCTTTCACTGAGTAAGGAAGGCACTGAGTAAAGAAGGGGGTGTAGTGAAGAAGGGGTGTAGTGAACGGGTGAATGAAATGTGTGAATGAATATGGAAAGACCTGCATCCTGCGTTCCTCACCTGCTTGTCTAGCACATGCAGTGGGAAACATATTCACCTCCCATCTGGCAAAGTAAATGAAATACTTCCAGGCCATCCAGCGCCACCGAAACGCGAAATGTGTCCAGTCAGAACATGGGGGCCAACCAATCAAAAGCTCTGCTCCCAAAACGTCAGTGCAGGCAGCAAAGGCCGTCCCTGAAGCCGTCCAGTTTCATTTTTCCCATTCTTACCTCACTCTTCTTGGAAATCTCTCTCTGGGAGATGTGGTTCGTCTCCATCTGAGTGCATGCCACCGCTCGAAACGCACAGTCATTTTCTGTCTAATTCCATCGGCGTCTCGGCTTACAGGCTCGTTAACTCTGATTAACTGCTGGCCTTTTCGTTTTCTTCCCGCTGACACATTTCATAAACCGCAGGCATACTGTGGACATAAATAAAGAGCGGTGGTCCTGATTGTGATTGTGATTGTGTGTGGTTTGTAAGGAATAGCTTGCAGTTGCTGCTTTTAGCTGCATGTCTGTG
This sequence comes from Megalops cyprinoides, assembly GCF_013368585.1. Classification (NCBI taxonomy): domain Eukaryota; kingdom Metazoa; phylum Chordata; class Actinopteri; order Elopiformes; family Megalopidae; genus Megalops; species Megalops cyprinoides. Next base: position 46,802,700 of record NC_050583.1, read on the forward strand.
TCCAGTAACCACTTTAAAATGTATTTTATTTCTTGTAGACAAAAAACAAAAATACAAAAATAATTTGTGCACGGGGGAAAAAAGAAAAAATCCGACTCAATGTTTGCAAACGACATTCAGTTCTGTGTTTGCACTGAGTTTGCGGACCACATTTATAACAAGCGCAAAGTCAATTTGGAAAGTGCTGGTGAGCCCTGCCGAGTAGCTGGGGAATGGAGGAGCTGAATGAGGAAGCTGGAGGACTCAGGAGAGTTTGGTCTGGAGTCTTGGGTGGCCAATGTGATGGCCACCATATTTTAATAACACAACCAGGAAACAAAATAAGAGGGAGCCAGGAAACGGATGAGGAGGAGGAGAAGACACACACACACACACACACACACACACACACACACACACATAAACATACTGCACATACACACATACATACGCGCACACACACACACACACACACACACAAATTTACATTTGTATTACATTCATTCATTTGGCTGATAATTTATACAAAGCGATTTACAAGTGAGTATATCACAAGCAAAAACCTACATATGGAGTCAACAATATTAGAAGCACACACACACACACACACACACTCCACACAGAATCACACAGAAACATACCTATGCACACACACATACACGTCACAGGTTTGTATATCACTAAGATCCGTAGAGGAAATCCTGAGCTGTATCTGGAGCATGTGAGCGAAGGGGGCGGGATCATGCTTTGGCACGGGTGGGAGGTGTGGAACGAAGGGCTCCGGGGGGCTCAGAGGTGGCCGGGGCTGGCACGTGCGGGTTCGAGGGGGAAGGCTCCTGTTGGAAGGCTCCCGATTCGCATCCCTCTCTGGTTCGGGTGGAAAGTTTGAGAGGGAAAACCGGCCTGGCTCCAAGGCTGATGCCTCCCCTGAAAGAGGCCATTTCTTTGAAAGATCAGGACAACACAAAGCCGAGCCAGAGAGGTGAAGAGAGAGAGGGGGAGGGAGGTGCATCAGTGCATCCTCCAAAAGCATATTTGAAAGAGTAGGATGGGGGTGAATCGTTTTTCATTCTCTTCCCCTTGAAACTGATATGCATGTGCGTGTATGCAGAAGCCAAAATGCTGCACATTTGCTTCTTTATTATGCGTTGTGTTGCACATTTCTTTCCTTTGGCAATGTTGATTGTGTTATGTGCAATACGAATACAGCTTTTTTGAACATGAACTTGAGAAAAGGGGAAAGGGAGAGAAAAGGAGAGGGAAAAGAACAGAAACAATCTGTGCTCAGAGAGAGAGAGCTGTTTCTTCTTCATCATAAAACTTTTATGGCACCCCTGTTTTTATCAGATGCAGAAAGCTGTTCTCTGCACCCTTTGCAGTGACTATGTAATGGCAACCCTTCACTAAGTAATCTGGTTTCACCTGCACTGCATCTCAGACATGCGGAGAACACAGGTTCAGGTGCGAGGACTTGGCTGAAGAGTTCCTTTAGTGTGAGCAGTCAATTCCAGGTTATGGGCTGAAGTGGAGGGAGGGACCAGAATGCCTTGTGTTCTTGCTCTGTTTGTACCATCCCGTGTATCATTATGAAAGGATTCAGGGGAAGGGGGTTGTGCGCTTACATCATCGTTTTATGCAATTTCGTAGGAAGGAACAAAACAAAATAATAAAAAGGCTGGAGAGGATTTGCCCCAGACGTCCTCGGTATGTGGGCGCAGTGACGGCAGTGCGCTGTAAGTGGGGGTTGGGGGGGTGTGTTTGCCGTATGGCTTGGCAGACCCTCCCCGTCCAGGGGACTTGCACAGCCCTCATTTTCATCCATTTATACAGCTGGATGTTTTACGGAGGCAATTCAGATTAAGTACCTCACTCAGGGGGGTCTGATGGCTATGCCCCAGCTGGGAATCAAACCAGCAACCTCTGGGGGTGCAGGCCCAGGTCATTAAAGACTGTACCACTCCAACATAGCATTGTCCAAGATTTGACCCTACCGTGCCCCGACCGGACACTAAATCGCTGGCGAGCATGCACTTTCAAATGCACTCACAACATTCCTGTAACACTGCTCCAACTTTACTGGGTTTGCCGGGTTGAAGCCTTGGTTTATTCAGCAGCAGCCCCCAGGGTCACCTGGTCTTTCAGTGCCACGCTGCTAGCAGACCTCCAGAAGGATTGGTGAGATTGCTGTGTCACAGGCAGGGGATCGTAAAGGGTGATAGCCCCTTATTTTGGATGACAGAATATTTATGGGTGTATGTATATCTGCATTTTTTTATTCTGAGCTGGAGAGACCCCAGGACCATGAATCCTTCCCATGGCTGCTGCTGCTTCTGCAGAGTGAGCATTGCTTCCCTTCCTAATGATGACTTTTACAGAGAAGCAAGAACTTCAGCTTTTTTTGGGCCCCGACACTTTCTTCTGGAAGCACATGTGGAACATATGTTTCATTTAATTCTCTCTGTTTTTTTTTCTTCTTCTGGTTCTGCATAAAGTGAGAAAGCACCAGGGTCTCGGTTTCGTTGTCTCAAGGTGGCAGTTGTGAGAATCTCGGGAGTGTGGAGCAAGGGCTTCCCGAAAACCCCCATTCCTGCATACCTGCTGCCTTCAACGCTTGAGAGAAAGAAGCAGACATGATTTACTGAGCTATCAGGGATGTACTGTTCTTATCCAGAAGATTTCTTTTTTTTTTATCAGCATACTTCTTCTCAAACTCTGAGGACTTGGCTTCAACTCACAGAATGATTTTAGGAGAGTCATAATTAGCACTGTCAAAACAGATAAATAAATAAATATGTCTGGAAAGCACACACAGAAGCTTTAAAATGCCAAATCACAAAACCAAGGCCCTTAATCAGCAGCTGCTGAGACGCGGGGGAGATGTAACCTAGGGTTTTAGAGATTTTACTCTTGTAAAAATACTCATGGAACAGGATGAGGGAGCAGCAGTTCCCAGAAACCTTAGAACACCAGACCGGAGGATGTGTTCTTAAAATTGTGTGTTAGTGGGTGTGTGTGTGTGTGTGTGTGTGTGTGTGTGTGTGCATGCATGGCTGCATGCATGCCTGCGTGTGTGTGTGCATGTGTGTATGTGTGTGTGTGTGTATGCTGATTTACAGGTACTGTTTACCTGTAAAAACTGTAAAAACTCACAGTTGTGCAGTTTCTTGCTCACCTCTCCTGCCATCATTCTTGCAATGACTTCTGGGATATCAGATGCGTTCTCGCTGGCCAAGTCACAAACCGATGCATCCTCGATAAAAGGGGCAGATCAAGAACACATCCGGGCATTTTAAGCGTTCTTGGTCACTTGCGTACTTCGGTATTGGGACCGTACTTGGGCCATGAAAGATGCCGTCAAAGGAGTTCACGAGAGCACAAGAACGGACAAAAACGCGGACTGATAAACAGCCAAGGAGAGGGGAATGCAGACAGCTTTCTGCTTTATTTCCTGGACATCCCGTGACTCACAATGGGAGTTCCGTGCAGGAGACGCAGAAACAGCATCACTTGGAATGTGATGGTTTTAACATTCTGTACGTCTGGGCCTGAGAAATCATTCTGCCCTACAGAGAAGCTCTGAGTGTCCCAGCATGCAACACCAAGGCAAAGGAGGAATCCTCCGCCATGACTCACCAGAGCAGAGAAGCATTAGGAGTCTGCAAGAGTCTACTGCATGCTGAAACAAAGAGATACCACACTAAATTAGAGCAGGATCAATGCATGCAGAAAATAGAAAAAAACATTTTCATGATAATAATGATACATTTTTTTAACAAGTGCCTTTCCCAGGCTCAAGGTGCTGTACAATTCAATCCTCACACCCCCTCTTTCTTTGAATTCGTTAATCAAGGAGTTTTAGATAGAGAGGTGGAACTTTAGATAAATGAGCTGAGTTTTCCAGCATGGTTTCCATAGTAGAGTGTTGAATGATATACCAAAACCCATTCTGACATTATACAGCATTTGTATGGTAGCTTGTAAACAGGGCATGGGTCAAAACCTGCACCTTGATATGAACATCCGATCTCAGACAGTTGTCAGGTTTGCGGGTTGATTCACTGTAAACCTCAGACATCTTGGATGCCATCTCAAACTCTGAGTTAAGCAAAAGGCAATATCCTAGTTGGATCTAAAAATTTCCTCACATTCTTGAACTATACGTTAGTCCATGCAAAGAAACATACTGAGTGAGAATTTCTGCATTTTCATCACTCCAGCATTGTCCTCATTCCTCCAGTCATTTTCCTAATCTGTTCAAACTGCCATGAACCTGCCATTTTAATAAAAAGCATGTTTTTATTACAAATAAATAACACCTGTGTTCTCTGATTTAAATAAAATATGCACTTCATCTGTTTTTTGAGTTTATTCGGGATTCTGTTCTATCACATTTGGTTATTTACAACATGATAGAATGCTTTTCAGCTGATGTTTTATGCAGACAGAAATATTTCCGTTCATCTGTAATAAACCCAGAGGATCCAGGATAGCACCTGCAGGGTCTCTGAGTATTCCAATAAAAATCTGATTCATATTATAGAAAATATGCCATTCATTTTAGGATAGACTACTTACTTTTATGGCAGATTGACACGTTGTCCTGTCTAAAGAAACACTGTTAGCAGCTCGATGACCAGTCTGCATTTTACAGAGCACAACTTACATTGTACAAAAAAACAGATTTGCTGGAAATTATTCATTAATGTTATCATCTTACTTTATGTGCTCAATTATTTCAAATGCCAAAATTTGCATATGAAAAAGACAATAACATCACGATTTCAGTGAAAGGGAGGGCTCTGTCCTTTAAGGTACATATTATATTTCCCACACTGTCCCCTTTGACTTATCGATGAAATCATATTGATGACATCAGAGAAACTTTACCATGATCATGCGAGTATAGCCAGTATATGTTATTCTCTCCATTTACCGATGTGAAAGGGTTAATTCCAGAAACCTGGATTTATTAATAATAAATAAATAAATAAATAAATAAATATATAGAACACATTTTTTCCAGACTGAGACCATGTGAGCAGGAATGAAACAGATTCAAGAGGAAAATAAAGTGATGACCCATGATCTTGGATGACGAGCCACATTACAGAGAGAGAGAGAGAGAGTGTGTGTGTGTGTGTGTGTGGATGGGGGGGCAACAGAGATTTATCCTCTGCAGACGTTCTGGCTGTTATTTAACCCTGTTTGTACAGGCTTCTCCAGAACTGTCATGCAAAAAAAAAAGGGGGGGGGGGGTAGGGGGTGTGAAATGTACGTGCATGTGGTGTCGGAGAGCAGCATGGAATTCACATGTTGAGCTGGTGTGTCTCTCTCAGTGCAATCTAAACCCTCTCACGAGTTTACATAGCAGACACAGCACATTCTTATATGAACATTCATCTTCAAATAAAAGAGAATCAGGCAGAATACTGGGATTATTTGGGATTTTCTGACAAGCCTATCTGGCCTCAGGCCTAGATAGAGGGTTTTTAATTTGAAGTTTTTTAAAGGGTGTGATTATAGTATCAGAGGCAGTTGGGGCATCCACTCTACCTGTAAGCATAATTTTAATGGACAGGAGAAGGTCACAGAGTTTAATGGCTGCTGGAATCTCATCGACACCTCTTCCACTCAGATGCCCTGTTCATTCACAGAGGATGTTAGGAGCGCAGTCTATTCCACAGACAGCTGGGTGAAGATGAAAGGTCTTGGCACCTGCTCGCTGCGGAGCCCAGAAATGGCTGCGTGTCAGAGACCCCCACCCCTGACCCCCCACCCCAACATGGCTTTCACATCTCAGCAAACGGACACCACGCGAAGCTCCCGAGGTACAGCTGCTTCCCCCGAACCATTTAAAACGTGTCAGAGGAGGCCAAGTGGTGATGGACATCAATGTCTCAGGAAAACAACAAGCAGGTAGCACGGGGGTTCGGATGGAAAAGAGCTTGTGTGTTTTTCAAGCCAAAAACGTAGAGCTTCTCCAAAATCACCTCTCTGTGTCTATTTCTCATGGGCTTTGCGCTATCCTTACTTGATTTTTACACACCGCAGTGGTTTTTCATTGCTTTTCATATGTTGATGTCTTCCAAAAGTGCATTTAACCCATTTTGTATTTTCCATGAGAGAAAAAAGAAAGGAATTATTTAGTCAATTAAACAGGGGAGTTATTAGATGGCTACAGTGAGAGAGCCTTGATTGGAATTTAATGTCACTGGGGAACCCCCCTAAGCTTTAATGAGTCCCTTGGGATCTTTAATGGGTAATTTAGTAGGTTAGGACCTCATTTTAATGACTCATTCCAACAATGGCATCTCCTATAGCACAGTGTGCCCATCACTGCAGTGGACCATGGGTCTTCTGTTAGGTCAAGGGAGAACACTGCCCCCTATTGGCCTACTAATACCTCTTCTAACAACCGTCTGTTTTTTTTTTTTTTTTTTTTTTTTCAGAGGTCTCCCATCAAAGCAATAACCTGTCCTAACTCTGCTTAGCTTCAGCCATCAGACATCAGGCAGAAGAGAGTTGCATGGTGATGGCTGATGGAATGCTACTTTAATTACAGTACTGCTAGCAAAACATGCAGAAAACATTCAGGTAAGCCTAAAGAGAGAGGTGAGAGAGAGAGAGGTGGATTATGGGAAATAGGAAGGCACTGCTGGGTGACTGAACAGCAGTAATCTGGCAGCCTGTACATTCTCTCACACACGTCCCAGCAGTGGAAAATAAGATGACTGCAGTTTTATTTTTCATTTTATATGGACTGGATCAGAAGTGATTAAACACATGCAGTCTGACTGGCTGCGCAGAAACCTGCGATATCTTACGTAACGCTGCTTGGAATGGAGCAGATGCAGATGAAACATTATGGGATTCTATACCTGCCAAACACCATCCCCAGTCCCCTATCCCTATATCCCCCCCACTGCCACACACACACACACACACATACACACTCACATGCATGCACACACACGCGCATACACACACACACACACACACACACACACACACATGCACGCACACACGCACACACACACACTCTTGTTTTTCTGCTAACGTGGAGCACCTGAAAGCCAGTTTTCCTGGTAGTGATGATTTGCTGTGATTTACAGTCTAAATCCTCACTTTAGGACAGACCTTCCATGACTCCTGTGTGGGTATGGCCTCGCAGGCCTTCCAGTAACACCAAGATGAGAGTTACCAGCGCAGGTAATCCAAACCTTCATCAGGCCCGAGAAGACAGCGTCCATCAGGATAAAGAGCCCCCAGGGTACGGGGGTGCACTGACATTGGTAGCATGTACCAATCAGAAGTTTCCTTCCTGGATTGCTCCTTTTTTAAGGATGAACAGTGTGTTATACAGTAAATTATATGAATAGCCAGGTCTGGCATGGATCATACAAGTATAGATTATACAAGATGACCTTTCCACTGCAAGTTTTAAAAAGATTTCCTGCCTGAAACCAGGTGATCCCCTCCCTCTGAGGAACATTAGGATAAAGGGAAGCTGAGTTGGAAAGCCTGGACATGTGAACCAGTGAACTCTCAGTCTGTTTGCTGGTTTTGATAATGAATGGTTTAGGTCATTTTTAAAATTTCAACTCAACAGTAAGTGATAGGCTTTTTTAAAATAAATGTTAATGCATAACAAAGGGAAATATCTAGGTGGTATATATCTGCATTTTCAGTCAAATTGCTGTAAATATTTTTGTAATTCTGGTGTTTTTTTGGTCCAAGATTAAATGCTGTCTGGAGTCTGTACTAGCTCTGATTTCCTAATTGTTGTCAGTGTTGATAGATTCCACCTTGGTCTGTCCACCAAAGAGGAAGTCACCCTGTGTGCCTGTAAAACCTGGAGTCCAGAGCCAAATACACTGGAAGCCCTAACTCCATGGTTCAGCAGCAAACTGCAAACAACACATCATCCATAACTTCCTCCTTTTCAGCAAGGTCTATTACACTATTCCTCACCACTTGAATGTGTGTCAGGTGACGGCAGTTACGGAACTGGACTTGTAATCTGGAGGTTGCAGGTTCTATTCCTGGGTTTACTGCTGTGCCCCTTGAATAGAACCTGCAACCTGAATCACTTCAGGAAATATCTGGCTGGATAAATAGATCGCATGTAAATTCTCTGCTCTTGCCGGGCAGAAAGGCTTCTGGCAAAAGAAAGTGCACACATGGCTGTGTGACTCCACATAACACAGGATGCTGTCAGCATACCTGCCTCACACGCACACACACCTGTAATATACAGACATGTGGGTCTGGCCATGGTAAATGGCTGGAGGCCCTCTGGGTCTCTCCTGCAGAGGGCTGAGGTTGTGCCTGTGTTTTATTGTCTGAAACCGCACACGGACAGGATCTCGGTCACATCCGCCTGAGTCAGTGAGGCGAGCGTGAGAGGCAATGACATTCCCAGCGCTGAGGTAACCACTTCTCAGAAAAGGGAACGACAGCACTTTCACCTGCTGCAGCCAGTCTTTCCCATGTTCAGAGCGAGAGACTGACTCTGACATGCAAAATTTAGAAATTTGAACATTTGAAAATTTAGAAACATAACACAAAGTGTTTAAAATCTCTCTCCAAATTCACGTTGAAGCAAGCTATTTAAAACCTTCTTTCTTTATCTATGCTTTCTTTATCTGGAGTGGAATAGTGTTTAAAGCCGCTCTCTATCAACATACTGTTTAACACACACAGAGCTTCTAAATACCATACATGATGTCTTATAGGCATATCTACCAACCCTGGCACGTAAACTCAGGAGAGAAGAGCCAACTTGCTGGCAGGAGAGAATGTTTCTTGGTACTGTGGGGATTGGCCCTCTCAGGCAGTGTGATGTCTCCAGGACTGTCTCAATTAGACACTGCAGCCCTGTGCAGGAGCTCTTAGTGATATGGTAAGGCTGATACACTGAGACATGGGAAACCTCGGGGTGACTCCTGGCATCCCTCCCAACTGGCCAGAGTATGTAGACCATATGAATATTGGTTTTTCAAATAACTAACTGATGTAGACCTTTCAAATGCAGCAGAATCGCCGCTAATTTACTGCTGCGCTAACGTTAGGAGCCAGAAACAGCAGGGACCAGCGTCATCGGGGGCTGTGATTTGTGTTTGGCCCCCCCAGGCCCCTGCGCGTTCTCGTAGCTTCCTCCATAAGTGCCTCCTCAGACCCATCTTGGCCCTCTCCTGGGGCCCCGGCCGGTGCTCCAATTTACGTCTGTTTGTTTTGTCCAAGACCTGTGAAGAAAACATCTCCCACCCCATCAATCTCCACAGCTGTGGAAGCACCTCGTCAAAACCCACACAGACAGGCACTTCCATGGAATTTTCCGTTGGATTTTCAAATGTGAAGAGGGGAGAGGGAGAGAGAGAGGGAGAGAGAGAGGAGGAGGGGAGAGATAGAGAGGGAGATGGAAGAATGCAAGAACACTCAGACCATATGTCCTGAAACTCAGATAAATCTGCATTTTTGCATTTTTGTTAGCAGACTGCAAATCGCCTGACCCCCGCAGATGTTCTGCATTAGGTGCCGCTCGGGATTATCGGAGTTGAAAACGCTCTCTCAGAACGACGCTTTCCGTTGCGTTTTAACAACATTGGCCTCAGCATTGTGAGATCGTTACATTTGGAGTCAGCTGGGAGCGCACGGGTAAAGCCTTGTGGCCAAAGAGAAAGGCGCAGCTGGGGGATCGGGATTTGAATCATAAGAATGGTTTATAAATTACCGACAACAACCACTGTGCCACAGATCCTTCATCTGAACGCTGAGATTTTTAGAGCAGCAGCCTGCATTTTTTTAAAAGTTTCAGCTTCAAAAATTTGGGTGATAAATCAATATTACTTAATTAGTATCCAGCAGGTTTGAAATGACATTGTACAGTTAAAATCAATTAATCGTTTTTTTAAAGATGATGCAATGTTTCCTGGTCCGTCCACAGAACACATCATCAGCGTCAACCCTATTAATCCAACTGAACACCTGTACAACTGAACACTGAACACCTGTAAACTGAACACTCAACATTTGTAAACTAAATACTGCATACATGTAAACTGAACACTGAACACCTGTAAATCGAGAAATTAGCAACTGACCTACAAATTGCCACTTATCACCTTTGAACTGAACACTAGGTAAGTGTAAACTGAACACCTATAAACCAAAATGCTGAAAATGGCCGACTGGCTGCAAACTGAACACCAAGCACATTAAAGACCTGTATATAGTAGCTGAACACTCAGCATCTATAAAAAAACACACCTTTAGGCAGAGTAAAGACCCCCTGATTGCTATACAAGAAATACTTCATTGTTGATTCTATCGTTCTTGCAGAAAAGCATTTCTTTTTTATTTCTGTGTAACAACAGAGTAACCCCTTTCTCAACCTTGTTGTTGATTTTTTATTTTTTTTTTTTTGAGGGGGGCGGAGGGTGACAGGGGCAGGTTGGAAAGTTTATGTAATCAGACCGCCGTTTTTTTGATTGTCTTGTGAAATATTAAGACAAGTGCGAAAGCTTTTGGCCGACGGAGGCCTCAGGACGGCCACAAATAACAGCAAAGTACCTGACAGCCGCATGTGCTCTCTCCTGCACCCCGAGAAGCCCTGGAACGCTGTGCTCTCTGTGGAAATCCCAGCCCTCACTGAGAACCTCTGCTGGCTCACTGTGTAACTCGATTAATAACAGATATCAGTGTTCATATATTATTCCGCTACCCTCGAAAAGAGCATACTCCAGTTCTTTCTTCTTTTGTTTTTTTTTTTTTGGAGGGGGGGTGCAGAAATAGGAGAGGGAGACACTGGAAAAGAAGCACTCTGCCTTAATCTTGGATGGGGTACAGGCCTACCTCACACACACACACACACACACACACACACACACACACACACACACACACACCCATGCACTGGAAAAGTAATTCAAGCCCTCGTCTTTCAGCCTGGAGGTTCTCCGCAGCCCACGGAAAAAAGGGAAATATATTCGATCCCTTGTGAAGCTTGGGGTAAAAATACCTGCTTTTTTCTGCATCATATAAAAGAGGTCCTGGTCTGAACACCATCTCAAGTTACAATTATGGCAGCTTTTACATCAGGGAAAATGGAGATGACCTGATTCTGTGGTTGGTTTAATCCGGCTCTTCAGCGTTAGTTTGAGAGATGGCAGCACCTTGCCAGGAGTCTTGTCCAAGCTAAATATTCACCTGCCATGAAAAAATGGCTGCAGTTTTGCATCTTTGGACCTATTATTGGAGACAAAGAAATCGTGTAAACACCTGATAGTGAGTGAGGTGCAAGAGTGTTTTATGAGATTTCTACTCTTGTGCTACAAGGCAGTGCAGTATTTTAAAAAATTAAGGGGCACATGTGTAAAACTCAGCATTTTTGTCTGTTTCTTTAAAAATGACTGATGTATAACTGTAACTCCTTGGCTTTGCACTATATTACACCAACAAAAAGGAGCTCACCATTTCACCCAATGATATGAGGTGTGTAAATAACTACGGCCATAAATGCTGTCCCACCAGTAACAGTGTCCAACTCACTCAGCACTAGACCACAGGGGCAGTGCTCCTGTCTGTAGTGGAGGTTACCACGACTACGCAGGATGCCTTACATGTTTTTTTAGTGTGTGATTGAGGCACTGAGGCTTGATGCAGTGAGTGGTGGTGGGGTTCCTGTGAGAGGGTATGTTCCCATCCTCTTTTGCTGATACCCTACCACTCAGACTCTTCATAAAGTTGACTGACTGTCTAAACCATGCTTTTCCTATATCCTTTCATCTCTTTATGCAGCTAATTCTCCTCATGGTGAAGTTTCACTCACCGTGCACCCCAAGTTCCCACTAAGTTCCTTTAGATGCTCCACCCGTAGCTGGGTCCTGTCCCGGGCTGTGAGGATAAAAAGTGCCGTGGTTCACAAAGTGTACCGAGTTCAGATGTCATGGATCAAAGCTCTGGGTTCCAGACTGCTTGGGAGTGGCCAGGATTCAGCGCAGAGGAGTGGCGTGTCATTGGCTGAGCTGTCATCCAATCAGAGAGCAGAGAAAAGTTTAGGAAGGGGCAGACAAGCAGGTGGTGAAAATGGGAGAGAGGTCAGAGAGAAGCAGAGGGGATAAAGCTTGGCACAGAAGGTCTGGAATCCCTGTGGCCTCTGCCCAGCAGCTGTGGGAGAGGTCTGAAGCATTTTAGGCCTCCAGTCTTTGATCTTTCCTCCACTTTAGCTCATCTGCCTGTGCGCATTTAAAGGCAAACGCCTCTCTCTCACCCCCATTCACTGCCTGTTCACCACCTGCTTACTATAAAACAATCATGCCCTCTTTTGCCCGACTTGTCTGACTGTATAATTTAACACTAATGCCCTCTTTCTGACTCTCTATAATTTAACACTATCTCTCTCTGACTCTTCAGTTTAATATTCTCTCCTGCCTCTCTATATATAGTTTATCACTGACCCTCTCTCTCTAATTCTCTATACTTTAACATTGACACGCTCTTTATAAATAGTTTAACACTGACGCTCTCTCACCCTCCATAGTTTAACACTGACACTCTCTCTCTTAATCTCTATACTTTAACACTGACACTCTTTCTCTCCTGGTTCTCTGATTCAGTCCATTGGCCTCCACTCACACTATGCAGTCATGGACTCTAAGGATCAGAGGTTCAAACTCGACCCCACTTGACCCCAGCAATCCTTGTCCAAATTTAGCAGCAGAGGTGCCCTGCAGGACAGCCTGTTTGCCGTCCACGTGTGCCCCTTATGGGGGAACCTCATACACATGCAGGGGACAGACTGCAGGCGTACAAGGATCTGGTATACAAGCTCAGCAAGCTGCTAGGGCAACATTTGAGCTAGGGCAACGTTTGGTGTTAACTGACATTCCTTTGCGTTAATAGTAACATTGTTGACCTGTTGTTTTATTTCAGTAATTTCACAACCTATACAAAGAGACCTACAAATACCTAATATTACATATACAACCTGTATTTACTTGGACCCAATATTTCTGTTCTATTTGAAATGCTTTTAGCCTCTAGCCTCAACCCCTACTTCCTGTCTGTGCTCACACTGTTGCTCCTACTTCCTGTCTGTGCTCATACTGTTGCTCCTACTTCCTGTTTGTGCTCCATACCGCTGCTTCTCTTTCTTGTCCTCTTCTTTCATTGGATAAATTAGGAGTCTTCAGACAAGCCCAATAAACCATCAACAATTTGCCATTCCCACGAGGAGAACATTATTCAACCCATTCCCGGGACCCTTCATCGCCGATCCCCTGGTGGCGCTCCCCTGGACCGGGACCCAGGCCCCGCGCCGTGTGAATGACAGAACCACAGTGGTCCATACAGCACCGCAATGTGATTGGGCTCTGCGTAGCTCCATGATTGAGGAGGGCTGGAACCTGAACCCATCCTCGTACCATGAGGTCATGCTTCTGGCGGGGAACACAAAGGCTTCTGGGAGAAATACCCACCGCCAACCAGGCTCTGTTAATCCCAGCGAGGGGAGGCACATCATTTCTTCCAGAAGAGCACAACACGTTTTTAAGCCATTAGTGTGAGGCTCCAAAGGCCTCCTGCCAAATCACAAGCCCCAGCACCTGAGGGGAGTAATTCATAATCATGATGGTGATTACAATGATGATGGTGGTGGTGAGGGTGTTGATTATGATGTAATTGTGGAATTAAGGACCGAGCCACTCACCCACCGCAGTAACGGTTAAAAAAATACACTTGCGTTTATAGAATATGTTTTAATAGAATACGCTAAACTTCACTGTCTCAGACAGAAGTGGCTTCTGACTGATTCAGGTTCAGATATTTTCAAAGGCCAGAAAACCACTTCCTGCTTGGAAAAAAAAAGAAACATAATGATTGGTAGGTAGGCAAGTATGCTTAATTAATCTGGCGAAAGAATCTTTCTGTAAGTAATCAGTAAGAAATCAGAGTAATCTGGAAGTAATCAGGTTTAAAAACAATAAAAAAAAAACAGTCAGGAAATATGCTCTGCTACCCTGGACTTGCTTTGGGGGAGAATGGGAAACCTATCACATGATTCCACATCTGAAACTTCTCTGGTCATATTTCTGGGGTCGGGTGGGGTGGGTGGGTGCACATCGTGTGCAGTCCCCTGACACACAGATGGGGTTTTCAAAACATTAGGACGACCCTGAGGGGTCAGAGGTTTTGACATTCTGCCTTTGATCCTCGTCTGAGAGAGCATGGAGGCAGCGGAGTGCGTGCAAAGCAGTAGCTCCCCGAAAACCTCCCACTCCACCCCCCCGAAACATGCTGAGCTCCCCAAAACCTGCCACCCTCCCAGCTGCTCAAAACCTGCTACCTCCCAGCCTTTACTGAATGAAACCTGACAAGCGTATGAACACAAAGCAAACTCATACTGGTGGCTTACACACCCTGCACAACACAAGGAAAACTCATAAACTGCAAAAACCCTTAGCTCACACACACTCTCTCACACACACACACACACACACACACTCTCTCACACACACACACACACTCTCTCACACACACACACACACACACACACACACACACACTCTCTCACACACACACACACACACACACACTCTCTCACACACACACACACACACACACACACACACACACACACACGCACACAGCAAAACACACAAACATAAAACCAGCAGAAACACAGTGAAACTCTCGGACCTCCACAGCACACTAATGCAGTTCAAAGTTCTACAACTGCACAAACACACAAATGCATCGCAGAGCACTCTTACACATGCTACACAATGTTCAGGTGCTCAGCAAAACACTTCCACTTACACAACAAGTGAGAGAAAAGAACGCAACACAGACATACCAAAAATCGCTTGCAGCATAGAAAGTGTGGCCTTTGGGCTTGGGCTTCCCATAATTCCTGTTAACACAGGAATTATGGGAAGCTCAGTCCTCCAGGGCCACAAAGCTGACATTTAGCCTGGTTTTCAGAATACTTAGCAAAATTCCATCTTTTTTTCCTCCTTGGGGTACGTCTAGAAATGTTTGAGAAAAAAGAAACCCCTGACCGTGTCCATCCTGTGAGCCGTGGAAGTAGGAGACATCCCTGCTGGTGTCTGAGATTCCTGCAGATTAAAGTCCTACTGTTGTTTCTACTCTTGGCTTACCTCATGTGCCCTGCAAAAGGTTAGAAATTCAGGATGTGTTAAATGTACTGAAGCCCCATTTCTGTGCAGAGCGCCAGTCTGTACTCACAGAGGCCATGCAGGCACAGAGCCAGCACTGTGATAAATGCTATGGGCAAGGCAAGGGGAAAAATGCATTTTCCAGTGGATGGAGGGACTGATACACCTGAGCCAGCTCGGACTGCACATAACGCTCTCCAAACGTTGCTGTGATGTTACAGGTGTGACATCAGAATGTTACGTTGACCAGCACAGTGTTAATCCGCGTCTGTCACCAAATAAGTAGGGATTTGAGAGGTCTGTCCTGTAGATTTCTCCCCAATACAGCAGATCTCTTCAGCAGATATAGTGACGGATGAGGCAGGTTTAACCTCAAAATGAGTGGAGCTACCACATGTAGCAAATGGTTTTCCCCCTTCTGAACCAATCAGAGACTTTTACTCTGGGTGGCAACCTCTTTTTTCATTGGCCCATGTGATTCGGTGATTGACAGCTCCACTTGGCAACAGGGTTGGCGAAGCCTCATTCTCTCCTCACAGGTTCTGTGTGGGAACTCCACCCCAGCGGGCGAGATGCCAGAGCCAAAAGCCTGGCCAGACTCAGCCACTGTGGAAACACTCCAGGTGTCAGGTTGCTAGCATGACTGGCAGCAGGAGCTGGCCTGAGTCTCCACTTCTCAGAGCCCGCGATGTGATATAATCCAAAGCAGAGGCATCATTAATAACCCAACGGAGGCTCTCCCATCCTTTCAGAGCCAGCTCAGACTGGTGGTGACGTCATGCCAGTTGCTATGTGCTGAGAGCTTGGAAAAAAAGCACGGTTTTCTGATCCCTGGTGCGAAAAGCTGTAAGAGAGAGACCCATCCCTGTGAGGGCTGCACACCCTGGCATGCTGCAGCCATCGCCTGGGTCAGCCCAAGAATCGGGCATCCTGCAGGGTTTTTACCCACCTCATAATTATAAGTGATAAATTAAGTGATTATAACCTGCATCACGCTATAGTGTGATCCAGAGATCAGAGAACAGCAACTGCACACATACATCCACACACACTACCATACACACAGACACAGACACAGACACACACACACACACACATACAGACTGATCAGACAGCCTTGAGATCATCAGAGACTGTTCTTCCAAAATTGAAATGTTCCAAAATTGAAATGTTCAATCCATGAAATGTATCTCTAAAAAAAAGATAAAATAAATCCATTCTAAATGAAAGAAAATCCAAAGTGTGGGCGGCAGTGTAGCTTAGTGGTTAAGGAGCAGGACTCGTAACCGAAAGGTTGCCGGTTCGATCCCCACGGGGACACTGCTGCTGTACCCTTGGGCAAGGTACTTAACCCACAATTGCCTCAGTAAAAAATATCCAGCTGTATAAATGGATAACATTGTAAAGAACTGTAACCTATGTAAGTCGCTTTGGATAAAAGCGTCTGCTAAATGAATAAATGTAAATGTAAATGTAAATGCAAAGGTTTAAGAGAATGACATGACCAAATGTCAGTCTCCTGGCTGAGGTTATCTATAACAGTATGAAACCTTTCCATCATAAGTAATAACCACATACTAAGGCCAATGGACAAAGCTAGACATCCATTCTTCAGCAGTAATAAGACAGTTATGCCAGTTTTGTCTGTGCCAGACTGGGTTTCAGTTTGCCATGAGAAATGTTTCCATTAGACTGTCAAAACCACTTGGCCACAAAGCTATATAGCCTTTCATTATAATCTCCAATAGCTCATGATTTTGTGGATTCAGCTGTATGTTCTTGTCAATCACAGGTTTATTGATCAGTATATGAATACAGCCCTGGCCCCTCTGAGACTGGAGGGTGAAGGAGATGGTGACATGTTTCTGCACTGTTAACCACAGACAGACTGTGTTTGAGTTTTTATTTCAAAAAGACTCCCTAATGTCATCCTCTCTAAATTCGCACCCTCCTCCCTATTCCTTTTCCGCTGACGTGTGACCCTTTCTGAAGTGCCAGTGAGGTCATCTGAGCACCCACAGATGGCTGGTGAGGAAACCTCACTGACTGACCCTCCCCCATATCCCCAGCAGAATGGAGATTTTTTTCCGCTGCTGTGGGCTGCCGGTCGTTATCGGCTGCTGACACGGCTAACAAACCCAGACTGTAGGGCTCAGCCTGCGCTCACAAGAAGAGCCTTGCTGACTGCGCCACTTTCTGTCTCTAATCTCATCCTCTCTAAATTCTTGCCATATCAGAAATTTTTGTCCTTGCTTAAACTCTTGTCCTCTCTCATCTCATCCTCCATGAATTCTCGTCCTCTGTAAAGTCTTGTTCTCTTGTCCTCCCACATTATTTATGTTTGAAAGGGGTCAAAAGAGTCAAAGTAAATGTGAAGAACTGGAGGAGTCTGGGACGTGCCAGCCCTCTCCTGAACAGAGATGCGTCCGCAGGAGCGTGCCGCGGGTTTCGTCTGGATAGCGGGGCCGACCGCTCTATGCCTGTTTTCCTCAGCGCCGGCGGAGTGGCCTGAACAGCCACTGGCTTCAGGGTGTTCGTCTGATGTCACGGAACGCTGGGAAACTGAGCTGTGACTGCTCGATATGCGATACCTTAAAAGCACACTTTCCAAAAACCTCAAACGCTCACTGGCCGTAATGGACAACCTAATGACAGGCTGGGGTGGAATCTAAACTTTGGTCCTAAATTACACACATTTATATCTAGTGCCTTTTTTCTCCGTTTCTGTCTCCTGTCTAGGGGAAAAGTGTGTGTCCGTGAGTGTGTGCGTGAGTCCATGAGTGTGTATGTGTGTGTGTGTGTGTGTGTGTGTGTGTGCGCGCGTATGTGTCTGTGTGTATCTGTGTGTATCAATGTGCATGTCTCTGTGTGTATGTACCAATATGTTTGTGTGTATGCATGTGTCTGTGTACATAAATGTGTGTGTGTGCATCCGTGAATATGTGTGTGTGTCCGTGTGCATGCATTTCTGTGTATGCACATGTATTTATATATGTGTGCGTGTGCATGCGTGTGTCTGTGTGTGTGTGTGTGCATGTGTGCGTGCGTGTGTGTGTGCATATGCGTGTGTGTTTGTGTGTATGTATGTATGTATGCTTGTATTGAAGTCAACACACAAGGCCTGCCCTCTGTGACATTACCTGCTCTGTAATTGAGGCAGAGCTAACCCAAACTCCCCCCAGCTTCTCCCTGGTGCCTTCACTCTGTTCTTCCCCCAGGTCGTGGCGCCATTCCGCCGGACCCTGGCCACGTCCCCGGGGATTGTGAGAGATTGGAAGCAGGCTCAGCGCAACCCTGGAGCAGCAGAGTGTTTCTCTCGTTACCCAGCATCCCCTGGGAGAGCCCAACACTGAGGGGGAAACATATATTTCACTCTTTTCCATGTCTCTGTGTCTGCACACCGTCGGGGGTGGCTGTGGGGGGTGGGGGAAGGGGGACGAATAAATAACTTTCCCTTAGGAGCCTTTGATGATACATTCTGGGGGGGGGGGGGGGGGTGTAAGACTCAATTTTATATTTCCCGTAAGTCTTTTTTTGGGGGGTGGGGGTGGGGGGTAGAACAGGGAGAACCTTTTTAAAGTCTGATTTCCGAGCAGTACAACACTGAGAATTTCCAGGTGGTTTATTTTTGCTCTGTTGGCTGGAAGAATGGATGGAAAGTTGGTTGAAGAAGGAGAAATGTTTCAAACAGTGCCACAGGCTGAGTCAGGCTTGGGGAGGGGTGTTCGGATATGGGGGGTGGGGGGTGCAGGGTGAGCCATTCCCAGACAAAGGCATTCCCCTCTGTCTCCGCTCACTCAAACCCCAAAATGACTGCAAAGGACTACATTCTAGCACACTGAGACACCTGAACAACCCATAACGCAGCATTGCACGCAGCAGGGTATGTGAGAGGTGCATGTTGCTGTCTGGAATGGGAAAGGGAGAGAGAAGAGAGAGGGAGAGAGAAAGGGAGAGAGAAGAGAGAGGGAGAGAGAGAGAGAAAGAGAGAGAGAGAGAGAAAGAGATGGAGAGAGACGGAGAAAGAAGTGAAATGGAGGGGAAGGAAGGGAGGGAGAAAGAAAGAGAAACTGACAGAGGAGAGAGTGGGGGGAGATGGAGAGAGAAAGAGACAGAGGAAGAGGAACAACAGTCTGCAACAGTCTACCAGCATCCAACACTGGACTAACTGACTGATTGACCCACTGATTGACTGACTGACTCTACAGCTCAAGGTTGTCTACTCCCCAGCCTGTGGGTAGGCCGAACTCACCAAAACTGCCAGACTTGCCCAAAGCTTCCCCCACCCAAAGCCCCCGAGGTGATGGGTACAGACTTACCCCCTGTCAAAGTGGTGGAGCCCAGCCAAATCCCAGCTCTTCACTCCGTAGGCTCTCAGAAACAGCTACAATTTATAACAATGTATTGGTCTCTTGGATTGGTCTCAGGTCCCCTGCCTTGAGCGTGATGCTGTACCACACTGACTGTCTGTGTGGACAAAGCACTGCTACACACACCTTCAGTCCTGCTACCCTCAGGACTCATCTGAGTGCTTCTGTCCCAACCAACATGATTACAGGAATTCATGTTTTCTATACCTTTGTTAGGTAGAAACCTAATCTTGGCTAAGGCACAATGCTTTGGAGTCATAAGCTCCATAAAATCAAACTGAAAATAGTAATGAACAAATCATATCAGAGCCAGACACTGTACAAACAATCTACACTAATCTGTTAGTGGGGGGTTAGTGCTCAGCAGCACCCCCCTACTGCCAGCCACAGTATTGAACCAAATTGGCAAGAAGCTAACAACAAAATCTCATAGTACAGGCATTACATTACATTAAATACATTTAGCAGACGCTCTTGCGAATCCGTTAGTCACGGACATGGCGGACTGGGTCGTGCAGTCCTGGAAGTAAGAGGGTGGAGAGAATCAAGGGAAGAGGACAGAGAAGAGAAAAGGGTGGATGCAGCAGAATCATTAGACAGTTTAGAGAAAGCATTGAGTGGCAGGAGAGAAGCGAGAACTGTGGACAAGAAGATTGATGGTGAAAGGTTGCAAATATTACAGCGAGAGTTGATAGATGTAGGCACCTGGGTGGGTCATGGAGGAGGAGGTAGAGAAAAGGAGACAAAGTAGTGGTCAGAGAGCTGGAGGGGAGTGATCTGAGGTGGAGCAGTAACTGAGGAAGACCAGGCATCCTCCTGCACCATGTAAAGCGCTTCTTATCTGTAATTAATGCATTACTGGACAGCATCTCAGTTTAAACCGTATTTATCATTACACTATTATATAATTATTATACTGATGGTGTTTGCAGATATTCATGTATGGCTGTGGATAGCTAGAAGGTGTCTTGCCCTGAAGTGATATAACAGGCAACACGCTGCTGTAATATTCTAACGTGACGCAGAGCAGTGGGTGGAAAATACCATTTCGGACGCAGGCCAGCATCGGATCAGCTGTAGCTGGGTTATTATTGGAATAACCACTGGGTGACAGGGAGAATTAGGAGGTTTCCAGAGACTGCAGTGAAACTGCAAATTGAGTGGGAGAGAATGCATTCTCTCGGCCAGCAGAGGGGCTGACGTCAACGGGCTTTGATGGTAGACTTGAGCTGAGGATTTTGTATATAATGTACACATAGTACATACACACATCCATATACACACACACACACACACACACACACACACACATTGTATACTGTCCTTTAAAATGTGACAGGTGCTCAGTGATGCTTGCTGTGATCTCTTCTTTCCCAACATACTGAAGCCCCAGACCTCTCTCCTCATCTTTCCTCTCTCTCTCTCCTTCCTCCCTCTGTCCTCTCCTTTCTGCTCTGACTCCTTCACTTGGCAGGCCCCAATAGTTTGCCCTGCCAAGAGAAAGTAGCAGAAGCTGAATTTTGTCAGTGGGGGGAACCATATGGAAATAAAGCTCCCAGCATGCACCAGAACTGTCTACTTTAAACAGCAGGAGTAGACAGTACGTCATGAACATTTTGTGTCCTTACAATGAATAGCATTTCTGCTTTTACCTAAATGAGTGTAATGTAATGTCATGTAATGGCTGGACATTTCAAGTTCTCTGCCTTCAGCAACCTGTTTAAAGGCCATGCAGACATTTACTCTGGGTTCAACTCTCCAAAGACCAGCCTGTGACCAGCCATTGTGCTGGACTGCAGTGCAGCTACATAAACCTTGAACCTGGAAACAAAAGAACAATGGGTCTCATTTCGTTCCTTTCGTCAGAGTCATCAGATGGATGTGGAATTCAATGACGTGCTTCCATGCCCCATTAAGACTGAGACGAGACTGGGAACATGGAAGGGACGGGGGCATGAGTGACGCATCAGAGAGAGAGAGAGAGACACACACACACATCCACATCCCCATCCTTACATAACACCTCTCTCCCTCCGACGGAAAATCCGCTTGTAAATTTTAACGACGTGTTTTGGTTGCAGCTCAAATTGGATCGCAATCCTGCAATAAAAGGGATAAAAACATAATTACACGGATGAAACTGCGCCTCTTTTATAGATGAATTCTGCCTTTACGAGACCAATAAATCGGGGTCCTGTCTGTCAAGCGGGAGGAACGGATGCGTGTCCCCCCCCCCCCCAGCAGGGGGCAGCGTGTGCGCGCTTTCTGGGAACAGGGACACGGGCAGCTCACGTTTCACCGACATCTCTCCGTTTGAGGGAATCTAAACGAGTGCTCAGCCCAGATGGCGACAACTTGTTTAGAGAAATGCAAACTCATTTCCAAAAGGCGCTAACCAGCAACAGCAGCTTTCTTAAAACAATACAATGTCGTGACGTGGGCCTTTGTGAAACTAAAGGAAAATGAAGGATGAATATGTAGCATCCAAGTGAACTGAGTGCACTTTAATTGTGTCCTGTGGTTTTCTAACTATTTAAAAGAACAGCACAACATTTTCCAGATAAAAATGCACACATCGTGTTTCAGCTAGTCGATGGGTGTTTAAACACCCACAGTTGCGAGGCTTAATGTACTTGTAAGAAACAAAGCATGAATCACACCAGTGTTACCTGATAAAAGCAGCTTGTTCAAAGTCCCACCCTTCACCAAAGCACCTCCCATGTGTGTAAAACATTAACCCAGGTGTGCAAGGTTATCAGGTAAAATGTTCTTCTGTGGTGGAAGTCACTCTGGATAAGACCGTCTGCGAAATGAATGTAATGTAATGTAATGTAAAGAAATGTAATATACTGTCTCCTTACAGTCATTCACACATACAACATCTGAGTGGTGAGGCTGTGAAACTGGACACACCTCAACGTTACATACATTACATTACATTACATGCATTTAGCAGATGCTCTTATCCAGAGCAACTTCCATCACAAAAGAACATAAGTGTAACCATTCAATTTAAACGAGCAAGCCCTGCTGCAAGTTACCTTTTGAACTCTGACAAAAGCCAAGTATATTATGATACACACAGTGCTTCAAGTCAGCTTCAATTCATCCTCAAGAGCAAGCTTATGGCAACAGTGGCAAAAAGCATAAACCTATAACTGTAGACCAACCCTAACCCTGGGTAAAAGGAGCAAACCTTGAGCATAAACCAGCTCAAACCATTTTTTTCGTACAGCTTTTTGGCACTAGTGTTCACCAACCCCTTACCCTTAAAACACAGGGCTGGATTCAGTCAAACTTTGCTCTTATTTTCAGCTAAGGTTTAATTCAGCTGTTACTCTTTTTCTCAAAACCAGTGCGGTGAGTTCAGGGATCACCAGTTTCAACGGAAATAATTCGGCTGTCATTCAAAAAATACAACACTTGCATTGATAAATAAGTAAAGGGGGATTGAGGATTGGGATCTGACTGCAAGAAAGAAATTGACTGCAAGAAAGAAATTGACAGCAATTAACAAAAACACTGAAACTGATTCCTGTTTTTAAAAGCAGAGCATGCTCTCTTGATACAGAACCCCAAAACTGCCTGCATCTCCAAACTGTGGAAAATCTTACCTAAATCTGATATCAATTTTCCACAACTTCCACGGCCAAGTCCACCGCGTCCTATTAGCTCACAGGAGAAGGAGCTCCATGGAGCAGACCCATAAACTGCCTCCAGTGGGTCCCACCGATTTATTGCGCAATACATTTGCTGCATATTTTTAACAGCGGGTCAGGAGAAACGTACGTGCTTTTATGTGCTTTTATGTGATTCAAAGAACTGACTCAGTCTGTGACTGTACACAGCATGTGGAAAAAGCAGACTCATCTGAGTGATGTGTGTAATGCTGTTCCTCTCTTCCTCCACAGAATCTTCTCCATCCAGATTTGTGCACCTCATTGTAGCACAGTATAAACTCCTCATTATAGCACAAAGTAAACTCTACAAGCATAGCGTAACATAACCTCCATGTCATCCCATAATTTACCATTGCACAATCATTTAAACTCAGACAATAAAGAAAAAGGAAGCACAGCTTTCACATAGAGATTGTTTTCATTTAAGCATTTATTTCATTTAATTTTATATACCAGGGATATGGCTGCTGTTTCCCAGGATGGCCACCAGATGGCCTCATAACGTCCGGTGTTCACCTGTGTTCTGTTGTTTAAGCCCTGCTCTTTCTTCATGTTTCTTCTCAGTTTTGAGTTGCCTTCTTTAATGTGCGTGAAGTCTTGTACCAAGCCTGTTTTGTTTCTCCTAAGTTTCAAGTAAAAGATAACTTTATTTTTCTTTGAACCAAACCTCTGGTGTCCTGCATTTGGATTCTCCCTGCTCCTCGTCACAGCATAATGGTTTAGATCGAAGCTAATCAAAGTTCATCAGTCTTGGTTCGTTACAGCCTGACTGATTTGCCTTGCATTGCCAATGCACTTCTCTGGGAATCTAAATTCTACATTGACTCCATTCCAGCTGAATGGAGTTCTAACTTATACAGGAGAATCCTGGATGACTAGTGTTCTAGAATTTGCACTGGGATTCTAAATTCCGACATTGACGCTGCCAATTATAGAAGCCTCCCACAGGGAGTGGATCTTGACGTCTTGCAGTGTAATCCAGGGCGGCTCTGGAGTTGAGAGCCTGCTCTGTGCTGGCAGGGGTTATTGAGAGAAAACAGGCACCCTCCACGTTGGCCAGCCATGTCAAGGACCCAGAATGCAGAGGTGCGACATGCTGGCATTACGCATAAGGCGTGATTAACACACACTTAAAAACCAATATCCTACCGAACCGCGTCCAGCTTAAAGCTCCTATGGGAACCACAGAGCCCCGCCACGCCTGCTACAGGCCGACTGTGCTCCACGCCCGCTCAGCTCCCTGGTCATTCTGTCATTCTAGGTCAGGACCTGCTCTGGTTCAGCTCCTGTCCGCTTGGCGCCAGGCACCAGTCGCTGGGAGCACCACAAACCAAAAGGTTACCTTTTTTTACAGTTCTCTACAGTAAATGCACACACGCAACCCTATATTTTGGATCTGCCACACATGAACAGCAGTTGAGAAGCTAACTGATTTTTTTTTTTAAACTGTCACCAGCAAGCAAACTGGAAGTCAATACAACTAAACAACATTTGATTGGCGGACACTATCAGGCAGAGTGAGTTACATAGCTTACACTTTTACATATTAGCCATTTAAACAATTACATATTTATGGCACCAAAGCAGTTAAGAATTAAAGCTAAAGCCTCATTTTTAGCCTGCAACCATTTGCCTGGAGGCAGGGTTCCCTGACTGACTACACTACACTGCTACCCACCCCAGCACATCTCATATGAGAGAGGCAGCTCTGAGAAACTCCACCATTTCTCATTTCTCCTCTCTCTGGTGTCACTGGCGTTCATACAGCTTCTCCTGTCCAGGAACATCTGGCAGTGAGAGGAACTTCTGCCTTTGACATCGTCTGATTTTTGGCCCTAGAATCCCGTGTTTAGCCAACGGTAGCCATGGTGCTGGCGTATGGTGATGTTCCGGAACACTATGCACCGAGATGGAAAATAAAGCAAAACCCAAAGAAAAGAGGGGAAGGAGAGACAGCAAAATAAACATGGTAGGGAGGTTTATTTTTATTTTATTTTATTTTTTTATGATAGAAGGTCAGAGGGGAACTGACCAGCAGAAGTCTGGCAGAATCTAGCTGTGATTTTTTAGGCGGAAATTCACAGCTTGCTGTTGCTAGGTTATTGTGTCAATTTTCGTTTTGCCATGGGTGGAGTCTAGGTCATACAGGTGAAGGGAGGGGCCAGGTTCCAACAACAAGAAACTGTGCTGGTTGTAAAACATAAGCAAGCTGCTATAGCAACCCCCAAGGGATCATGGGAGAACTAAAAACATGACAGCCACATATGACACTCAAGTACACAGTAAGCATCAATGAACACCAGCACCATCAATGACTTTCAGAACTGAAATGATGGTTTTGATTTCAGCATGCCGTATCCTCTGCTGGACAGGAATGTGCTCACTGCTGAGAGTTCTCCTGTGTCCCATGGGGCTTTGGGGCTTGTCAGCTAATTTGTGGGGGCTTGCGGTTCAAAGACAGAAGTTTCCATTTTCATTACATTATATTACTGGCATTTAGCAGATGCTCTTATCCAGAGTGACTTACATAGGTTACAATTTTTTACAATGCTATCCATTTATACAGCTGGATATTTACTGAGGCAGTTGTGGGTTACGTATCTTGCCCAAGGGTACAGCAGCAGTGCCCCAGTGGGGAATCAAACCAGCAACCTTTAGGGTACAAGTCCTGCTCCTTAACCACTATGCTACACTGCTGCCATTTTCCATGTGGAAAGTGGGACCTCACGATATTACAGTCGAAAATGGCAACAGGAGCACCCCCATCTGGCCAGTGCAGGGATAATGTATAATATTTTGCAATGTTCAGCTTTTAAAACACACATGAGCACATGCATGCATACACACATGCATACACTTACATACAACATCACATGCAGCCAACTCATGCAAGAGTTCACACTGCAGCACAGAAGAATGCCCTTTTACAGACATACTCCCCATTTCTTTCTCTTTTGAGATCGCGGGCTTCAGTTGTTGCCAGAACTTTTAAATCATATTTAATGCACTACAAATACCGCTAAGATGGGCCAAGTACTGGATCTAAGGTACTCTCACACTCCGGGGAGGAATTAGATTAAAATACTAAATGATGAATTTTAAAAAAATGAAACAAAATCCATCCAGTCTGCAATCAGACAGGACGTAGAAGAATGAGCAGAGGACAGAGAGGCTCATGGGAATTTTTAGAAGAGAAGCATGCCGGTGGGTGCTCTGTATCCGCCAACTGTCAGTGTGTGCTGTACATTGTCAGGTGCTTTTTCACAGTTACTCCTGTGGAAAAACACGCAAAAAACCCCCCACACAGTCGTATTCATGGGTGTCACAGCCCTGCCGTATAGTGAGGTTCCCAGTGCTTGTTAACCTGTGCTTTCTTTCTGTACAGACCTGTAGTCCTGTAGTGGCTGCTTATTGGAGCCACCTGGGAGCAGGTCTTTTAAACCATGAGGACTCTTGGTGCGCCCTCTCTCTCTCTCTCTCTCTCTCTCTCTCTTTCTGTTGATGGAAATAGCTTAATAGTCCATGAATAGTTGTATTTGTGGGTTTGACAGAGTACAGGATCTACATACTCTTATGGAAATATACTTTATATACTCTCGTGGAAAGAAGATGAAAAAACAGCTGCATTTATAGGGTAGAGAGCGAATAAGGTCTACAGCGTGTGAAACTGTCAGCAATGTTTCCCTGGATACGGATTTTCAGATAATGATTGGAGAGTGCGGCATCTTCAGTCCCAAAACAGCAGTGCTATCACGTGTCATCACTAATGTGAGCCAATCAATGGTTTGCCATTTACATTTACATTTATTTATTTAGCAGACGCTTTTATCCAAAGCGACTTACAAAAGTGCATACAGTAAGTATAGCGACAGTACGGGGACAGGATGTGTACAGTTCCACAATGAGACAGTTCTCAGCTGAGAGCAACGTCTGTTTGAGGACACAGTACTATTAGATTTGTACAATTACAGCCTATAGGGCAACTAATACGATACACTTTCAAACGGCAAACTTCAACTTCAAACGGCGCAATGAGCGTCAGGGTAAAGGCGGCAACAAGAAACAATTTAAAAAGCACAGCAATTTATGACAGCACTAAACTTCATTAGCAGAATAGTCTTTTGATTGGTTGATAGTCATGGTAGCCCCACCTATTTTGTAGTTCAAGAGACCCCTCCTCTTCCTCATTTGTTGCTGGTGGGTATTGATGATGTCGCTGTCTAGTGAACTGCAGACCGCAGAGCGGCTGGTCACGTTTTGCCAGGGACTGTCAGGCTATGTGGTCATTCCTCAGACCTCTCTTGCCCCCTAGTGGAGGCCAGTGTGCTCAATGTCTGCCATTCCTACACACAGGATCAACAGTATCTTTATACGACCACTGTATGGTGAAAAGGTACTAAGAAGGGGAACAAGCAAAGTGATCACAGACTATTAACTGTACCTGGTATTACCTTGGGGTTTGGTCAGAGCACAAATCCAGGCGCGCGATCTTCAGGCTCTGGCTTCAGATTAGCACACTTACCTGCTAACTGCAAGCACTGCGCAAGGCAACCACGAAGTCAAATTCTCAGGAAATCTGTCACAGATAAACCCCAGCCATGACGTGGCGCACTGGATGATCAACGGGCTCCGCTACAGTAACAACAGCATTTGCATTTTAATTTCACCACTAAATGGCAAGCTAGCACTAATAAGAAGGGGAACCATCAAAGTGGCTCTGCAGTGTTTCTCACCCATTCCCCTTCCAGCCCCCATCTACCCCTATCTGCCCCTCCCCCCCCTTTGGCACTCTGTATTAGTGAAGACAAGACAGATCAGACTCAGCAGATCATCTTACTGGGAATAACACCATCTTGGCTGCACAGGAGGGGAAAAGTTCTCCGCTAAAATAAATAAATGAATAAATAAACAAACAGAGGCCGTTTCCTTGGAGGCAGGGCAGCGGGATGGCTCGCGCCCACACCCACATCCCTGATTCATTAATCTCAGGGTGGCGCATCCGCAGTAAATCCCTGCAGCCCTCCTGCAGTCCTCCTGCAGCCCTCCTGCAGCCCTCCTGCAGCCCTCCTGCAGCCCTCCTGCGCATACACACTGCTGCGTTTGGATGCCAGTGCGCGAGAGCGAGTGCGTTAAAGAGCAGCGGGGAGTCAGCCAGCTGGGGAAAGGCTTTCCCAAAACTGCGTGTGTGTGTGTGTGTGTGTGTGTGTGTGTGTGTGTGTGTGTGTGTGTGTGTGTGCGCATGTGTCCATGTGTGTGCGTGCATATAGTAGCATCCTCTCTTTGGAAGTGCACCCACAAGTGTAAAGAGAACCTGTTGGTGCTGATCCAGGTTCAGACACATGAACACACACACACACACACACACACATACACATACATAGACACACACACACACACACACACACATACACATACACACACACACACACTATTTATGATTATATACACGCTCTCTCTGGCATGTTCTCCGCATCAGACGCCATCAGACTCCTCTCGCTCCTGCACAGGAGCGCAATGTATCCCTGTGATACACATAAACGCCATTCCCCCAGTGCACCGAGAAGCAGACGGTGTTCAGAGGATAGGTGCATTTCCCTGACTCTCTCTGAGAAGCCAACAGGTGTCTGAACGAGTTGCAGGGTGTTGAGACTGGTGCCCTACCTGCCCCCAACCCCAGCGGAATGAAGCCGGTTTGTTTGGGCTCCCAGTCATTTTCAGATGCAATGCCCTCCACCCCCCATCATAACTGTTCCATCTCTGTAGTTTCTGTGGAAACATAACATAACATCACATTTACTTAGCTGACCCTGTGGCTGGTTTACATAGTTACACATATGTCAATCTGTGAACTGGCCCTGCTCCTTGCCACCAAACCACACAGCTACACTGACAGAATCTTTTTTCAAGACAATTTAACTTTGTGTTCCGATCTCACCAATCCCCTCTCTGCTTAAGGGTCACAGGTTACAAGTTAAAGGTGTATTTGACCTGTACCTGCTGCTCTGGAACAGCAGTGTAGCATAGCGGTAAGAAGCAGGGCTTGTAACCAAATTGGTTGCTAGTTGGATTGCCTGCCGGGGCACTGCTACTGTATCCCTGAGCAAGATATTTCACCCACAATTGCCTGAGGAAATATTTAGCTGTGTAAATGGATATGATGTAAAAATTGTAACCTATGGAAGTCACTCATAAAAGCATTTGCTAGAATAATGTAATGTAACATAATATGTCCACTGCATTACACCAGGTGACCCCACAGATAATCTGTATTACTTTAGCAGTCCTAACACACTCATTACCTCCTCGTCCAGGAGGTTCCAGTTGGTAACAGGCGGTTCCCATGCTGCCTGTGATGTTGTGTTATGGATATTCCGTCTTAGACCATACTCCTCCAAGAAAGTTCATATCAGGCCTGTAAATCAGAACACTTTTATCTTGATTGATACCAGAGACAGAACAGTAGATGTGAAGCATGGGGAACTGAATATCTGCTCTATAAATAGAACATCTGTGCTACTCCTGTACCTGGCCTTCTGGTTGCATGACAGCAACCAGAGTTCCTCAATTAATAGCCACCATTATCATTACATAACCCGACTATCAATCAACACTCAGGCCAGAAATAAAAACAGATGGAAAACATTAAGTCACAAGATTTCCCGGGAAACAACACAAAATACTATAAAAATAAATACGTAGCTAAGAAAAATTCCAAAGGAGTCCCATTAATTATATGATCGCTTCTTTTCATAAAGTTCCAAGGTCATGTTGCCAGGTAGGATTCTGGGGAAGACAAGGACATGGAATTGGACCAAATATTTCTCGGTGGTTTATAGGTTTTATGTTCAAATCACGCAACACTTCCCAGCTGTTCTCAGCATGCTCTGACTCAATCCAACACACCGCCCCCCCTAACACACACACAGCCGCACACGCATGCACTCACACGCACAGACACACACACACAGACACACACACACAATCAGTAATTACTCAGGTGATTACCGGTTTTTGCCTGGTAAAATTTATAAGAAACCGATAAATTGAAAACTTGCCGGTCAAAATGTCCAGTAATATTGCGCATAGAAAACGTAGATATAACGAAGAGTATCCGTAAACAGGACATTTGTGTTTTGACAGCGAAAGGTGCTTAGGTATGAGTTCAGCGAGCTATTCCCCGACTGGGCTACACTGGCAAAAAAAAATGCCTGTGTTCTGCCCGTGTCAAGCGTGCCAGCAGAGAGGGGCTTCTCTCTGCAGAGTCGAATGAAGACGGCGCTCCTGAGGAGGAGAGGGCGACGCGGCTTATGCACATTGCAGACTGAAAAGGCACATTGGACATGTTTGATTTCAAGCCTTCACATGCTCACAGAGTTTATACTCTCCTACAGCCTTCTTCCCCAACTGACAGAACTTAGGTGCTTAAATAGCCTGAGCCCCGCCCTGGACTAACCCATTACCTGGGTCAAAATATTAAAATCAATTTACAGGAATAAAACGACAAAGTTATAACAACAATTCATCCCACAATGAAATACACACGTTTCATTGACAAACCCACATGTTTTGTTCCAAATAAATAGATTGCTGCATAAAATTTACATTGGCAGCACAATTTCCCCTTTCCACGTTTCAACACATGGGAACTACGCTACCCATAATACTATATAATTCCCCTGCTCCGTGTACGCACTCCTTTTGCCTGTTCCCGGTAGCAGCTCTAACCCACAGGTGAGTCATTTCAAAATTAATTGCAATTATCCCATTTGTTTCAAAGTAACAATTATAATTGCTGTCTGTTAAATTAGCAAACCTGATCGCTTGTTTCGTGTGCACCCGAAACAAACGCTTGTGTTCGCTACCTTAAAGTTTTAACAAATCCAAACAACAAACAAACAATCCAAACATATATGGCTGTAGCAATCCTATACATAATGGTAACAGTCTTCTTTCCTCTTGCAGGACTGAACACATCTCACTAGCTGAAGAAATAAACCGAAGCCATTTAAACCGAGTCCGTGTATATTTAAACATTGCACAAAACACATGTATCGTCCCCCCCCCCCCCCCCCCCCCCCCGCTTCCGGACACTGGACCGGCAAGAAAAAATTCTAGCGGAAACCCTGCCACAAACAACCACCACCATCCCCACCATTTTCATTTGTGCCAGATGTTCTTATCCAGAGAGATAGTCGAGGACCTTGTAGCAGAGCACACAAAATTGTCACAAGAGCAGCGAAGTCAAACGCGACCATCAGAAAAAAGCGCATCAGCATTCAACGCATCGGAGCTGCCAAACAGCGCAAAAAACGTCAACTGTTGTAACGTGCGCATACAGTGTACAAAAATATTATAAGAAACGTTACCTTATATCACAACATATTCACATTGCCTTACAACGATGACAACATTTATTTCTTTCACCAGATAAGTCGTTATTTATTACAGTTTATTTATTTATTTTTTTTTGCTATTATTTACAGTATTCTAAAGTAATGAATATGCCAGGGTTTGCAGTTTCACACATCAAGTTCATTAACCTATTTACGGAGTTGGATTTTTTTTTTTTTTTTTGCACCAGAAGACCTTAATAGAGCTGTATGGATAGTGTGTTGAGAAGTTGACTTAGGCGTTAGATTACACATATATGCGTGGATGGTCTGTGTTAATTTTGCGTTATTCCACCGCAATACCTACCCTCCCTCGTTCTCCTGCAGAAGCACCTAGTTTCCAGGATGATGGCAAAGTGCAGTTTTGTTTTCAATTATAATCAGAATTCTGCGATGTGTCTAGCATTAATTCCACAGTCAGCGAAGTGTTTGTGGCTCAGGTCACGCTTCAGAAATGAGTATTAATGCTTGGTTTAATATTCCGTAGTCAGCCATATCCACACTCAGGTTTTTTCCAGACAAGCAGGAATAAGAGGGAAAGGCAGGAACAAACCAGCAGTACTAGAGGTACTCAACGCTTAGTAAAGCGTTCCAGATTCGTTTCCTTTTGTAGCTCTGTTTGTGTATTGAGTTTGCGGTACATTCGCGAATCGGATCAAAACCTGACAACGCAAACCGAATTGCATAACTTTTTCCACGAGGGGGCGATCACGTCACAGCTGTGTTATGAAGCCAAGAAGAACGCCAACATAGGCTGAAAATACACTGCGATACAACTGAAAAGAAAAGAGGGTCTTGGGGTCAAAGCCAGTATTTCTGGTTGTTAAGACTGAGAGCGGAGCACATGAATCAGCTAATTTTATTCGCTGTCCTTCTCTGGTGTTGCTTCTGTGAGTCCACCCCATACATGTCGTTTACACTGGGGGCACACGCTCTTATTGGCTCTTTCACTTTTTTCATGAAACGTCAGGTAAATAAATTTTAAACACATTTTAAACGTTACATCCAAGCTCTAAATGTCATAATTTGATGAAAAATTGCATGTGACCGCGCGCTCAAGGTGATTTACCATTCAGGAGAATCGACTGCGTTAATTTATCTGAAATTAGGAGAATTTCTGGCACTTCAAGTCCGGGGATACCCTGACCCTGCCGCATTACTACACTTCGTTAGAATTTTGCGTAGATTACACGTGTCATTAAATGATTGCAATCCCCATCGCATCTGAACCAGCATTCTTCCGTGCCCAGCTCAGCACTGTCCAGGAAACGTTTGTGTCCACTGCGCAGGTCCCTAATCCCGTCGTGTTTAGTGGGATGAATTTAGATACGAGTCTCAGCGCGATAAGTATTACAGTTGGGCCAGTTACTACATGTGGCTTTCTTTGTGCACTTCTAACTGAGTGTGTCTGCATGTATGTGTGTGTTTATATGTATGTGTGTGTTGGTTTGTTTGTTTGTGTCTGTACACACTTGTCTGCACGTTCTTGTGTGTGTGTGTGCGTGCGTGTGTGTGTGTGACTGTGTGTGACTTAATTGCCAAGGAGGATGTCTGTCCTTCATTTGCAACTTTCAAAGTTCTGCTCTATTTCATGCAGTAATAGAAAGCATAATGGTTTGGAAAAGACAATGCCTCATGTACCCCTGAATACAGACTGTTTAAATTAAGCGTGCCTCTGTGTAGAGCCTAGTGACATTGGAAAACAACTATTAAACATAACATAAAAATACTGGTATCTTTCTATGTAATGTTTCATCTTGTACTCAAATGAAATATTAAATATAAATGTATGTGTGTGTCTGTGCCTGTGTCTGTATGTGTGCATGCTTGTAATTGAGTATGTTTATACACATATATATGTATGTTGGAGTGTGTGTGTTTGTATTTTTGTTGTATTTTGCTGATCATGGGTAGGCATCAACAATGAATGTGAATGATTAGGGTAGGGATAAGTGGGGCCTAAACTGATCCTGGACCTGTAACTGGGGGCACAAATTCTCTTGGGTTTGATTGGTCCAGGGATGGCTTTCCACAAGCAAACCCACGTGAAGACAGCAGGCGACCGCATTCCTAAAATCACAGAACAGCACAATTTACCACACACTCTCAACCTGTTACCATGTGCCTGTAAAAATAATTACAGATATCAAAGTAAAAAAAAATAATCAGGTGAGGTTAGCACAATAGGCTAACTTACCAGAATGTTCATGTTCCTTTAAAGAGCGATAAATCAGTTATCTGGTGGTCATTGGACTAGGCGAGAGCTAAAGAGATTGAAGTGAAAAAGATCCAGTAATGATCATCAGGGACATGCTTGAGCAAAGCAAGTGGATTAAGGGAGCCAGGGAGCGTGGCCGCTGGCCCGCTGCTGACGTAGGCGAGAGGGACGAAAGAGATACGGATTTAGGACGACAGGCTGGCAAGTCTTCAAGTTCAAATTTAAGACGCAGCTCTCCGAGGCTGACGGAGCCAGGCAGGAGCGGCTTTCGATTATGCGGACGCGGCCCGCGATTAGCGCCGCTGAGGGAAAGTTTTCAGCTTCCGCGCAAAGGTCGCGGCTGCACCAATCACAGCGCGCGAAATGATGTCACAAGGAGTAAGCTTAGCAGCGGCCGGTCGCGGCCTCGTTAAGGGGTCTGGACCTCTTTAGCTGCATGGTAAAGACCCTGCTTACCTGCAGGGGAATAGAACATTCTCAGAACTTGTCAGAGGAGCAGAACAAAGACCTCCCGGATTTAAGATCCCCAGAAAGAGTCATGTATATTATTGGACAACACTGAGTATGCAGAAAGCACAGAGGGATTGAAAAACTGCCAAAGACTGCAGGAAAAAAGATATTTTCACAAAATTGTGGTGCACTGGTATGGGAGCCTGTGGATTTGAACTAAAGGGTTGCAAGTTTGAATTCTAAGCGAGGCACTGTCTTTGCAGGATTTATCAAAGGTAACAAGTATAAATGGCGAGTAGGTAGGCAACAGACTTCAGACATGTCAAATAATAAATCCTGACGCCCAGACGTGAGAAATCAGCCAACACTCTGGACACGGCCTACCGTTCTGGTTCAGAGTGTCCGTGCAGTCAAACCTCAAAGGATCAGATCCCAGAAAAGGATCCCAAACGGATTTAAAGGAATCTTGTTAGTGCACATCCTGAGGATAACCCACTGGCGAGGTCAAGGTGCTCCGCAGCCGAGAAGCAGCACAAAGACCCCTGGGAATCATAGTTCTGTTCCAGAGGTGGTGCATATGGTAAAAGTTGCTTACTTTGTGTCACGCTTATTTTGCGCTACGCAATGTTGGCTAGATATATACTTACATTTCGATTCTGGCAATCCTGGGAATTTGTGCGACCTTGAACATGCAAAGAAAATGCATGTAGTTTATGCACGGGTACCGTAAAGTCAGCAAGCTGAATGCATTGCGTCGACTGTTTGCGACCCCGAGCAAGCCCTGGATGACAGCTCGAACGAATCAATCTGTCACCCCCGGTTAATTTTTGAGTCACGGCGGAAATGACGACAGATCGCCAGTAGGGCGGGATGAGTGTCAGCCCGTGTGCATGGGGAGAGGAATGTGTGCGTGTGTGTAACGTGTGCGTGAGGCAGAGAGACGAAGGTATGGAGCGAGTGTACGTGTGCGACAGTTGAGGTCAAGAGAGATTAGCGGAGCTCGCAAATCGCTGCTCGCCCGACTGTTTTCCTGCATCACCGGATTAACTAAAGGTGCCATTCGGGGAACCACCACCGGGAAATCTGTCAAAATAAAAATTGACATTAGAACTTCTGAACGAGAAGAACCGTTATCCTCAGTGCAAATAAACGAAAGAAAATATATATAAAAACTGCTGGGAAATTGTAATATGAAAAAGGACGTGGCTGGGGAATTAGGATTTGTTCCTCAAAAAGAGATCGTCTACAACAGTCTTCTTCCATACGCGGACAAATTAGACAAAGAGTCCAATGAGATTTTGGCCCAGATCAAGGGTAATTTGGCTCGGGCGGTACAGGCTCGCGAGCTATGGCCCGGAATCCTGTTCTGGACCAGGAAACTTTCTACGTAAGTACATGGAGTGTAACTCGTTAACTTGTTTTTAGTGCGCTTGTTTTTGTGCCCGAAATTAGGTAACGCATGCACACACGCGGCTGTCAACGCGCACGATTCAGCTGCATATCTAAGCGTTGAGCAATGTTATGGTGTCTTTGTAACTGTTGCTATGTGGAGATAAAACAGGCGAAACTGCTGTATCCAATTTGACAGCGACAGCAGAAGCTTTTGCATGGCTTAGATTTCTGAATGTTAACGCTATCTCTGTTTTGTCAGTCCGAATCGGTCTGAGCAAGCACGTCGTTATAGATCATTCATGTGGAGTCTATTTTTTTCCAAACGTGCAAAATTTTATTTTATGGATTATGTAAAATTTTGATCTCCCCCTTGTAAATTAGCTAAGAGCACTCTTAAATATGGCAGTTCTCCAAGGCCATTAGCCAGTTATGAGGCCGGTTAATTGTCAAAGCTATGTAATATGCAATCAAACATTACCACATGGCAGGTATTGTTGATTTTGTAAATAGCGCATAAATGCTTTCCGGAAATTTCCACGTGACACGCATCTAAGCGCAACTGCGCCTGGACGCTTCGGCCCGCCGAAGCGGGTTTAAAAAGGTTACAACAGCAGCTTGCTGGATAGCAAGTTGTCGAATAGTGTGGAAAATCGTGAACACATTGTGTGTATATTTTGTCATTTGTTTCTAGTTTTTTTTCTAAAGCTGTTAGGTTTAGGTTAGCAAAATTGTTTTCATTACTGCTTTCAAATGTATTCTAAACAACCCAACTTGACTATATGTGTATGTGTGTGTGTGTGTGTGTGAGAGAGAGAGAGAGAAAGAATATATATATATATATATATAGTGTTTTAATAATTACTTGCGTATGTTGAAAAACCATCTGAAAATATTTGAGATTTTTGGAGTGTTGTTTGACAGATGTTTATAGCTGCGCGGACACCACCTCCTTCACCTCCTTCTCTGCTCCTTCTGACACTAACTCTGAGTGTTGATCACTCCACCACCATGTCACCAATGCATTCTAGAAGGGCAGTTATTAGCATGGGCATGTTCAGCAATTGGCTACCTCACATTTGCCGTTTCTGACTGATGTTTGATGGCTCAGCCAATCCACATGTAACAACAACTGTGGCTCATTTTCTTAAAATGTGTAAAACTTACACCACTACTATTTTTTTCTCAATGACTAGTAACTTTGAGATAATGACATACACCTTTGTCCCTAAGCAGTAAAGTTATTGTATTAATGTAAACTTTGTGCACATTTGACCCTAGCTGTCTTTGCCATACACAGGTATAGTACAAAATCCTAAATAGACACAATTTTAACTCATTAGACTGCATGTTGGTAAGTAGTTGTGGTTCACTGAGTAAAGGATACATGAATAACCGTCACACATCCAGATACATGCTGAAAGTCTACATGCCAGAAAACCTTCTGACCTGTGCGAAGTTTTCTGAACTATTTCCTCCCCCTCGTCCCCACAGCCCAAATCGAATCCTGCTGTCCTGCCCTTTAACCCGCCAGCCTCAATGTGTCACCTCCCAGCTCTCCCTGACCCCCGCCCCCCCAATGTTGGCCTCTAATTCTATATTGGCTGACCCCCAGCCAGCTCATATGTGCAAAGTTCCCTGCTGTTTACATCAGATCTAACAGCCCCCAGAACTCATAAAGCCAAGTGCAACACCCAGTAAGCTTTCAAACCTGGGGCTGAGATTTAGATCAGAGAAGAGTCATGGCACCCCTCATAGTGCACAGGGGCCTAGTTTTCAAAACCTAAGGATGGGGTCGTTCAAACTGCCCCAGACTTCTGCGGGGGTTGTTTATGTAAACATCATAATAATAAAATAAATAAGATGATAATATTGTTTTTTCCCCCACCAAAGTTTACAGAATTTGCTGTACTTCTGGATCTCTTATAAACTGAATTGTGGCTTTTGTAAAAATAGAAAGAGCAAATGCACACTCCTGAATTGTGATTGTGTGTACTGATAAAGAGAGTTCTTTGTCCCCCTGGCCCTGCGTTGGGTGTGCTGTTCTAGATTAGTCCTATTCAGTTCTGCTCTCAAATAGAAAAAGGTTTACAGACAATTATTATTATTGTTGTTGTATGCTATAATTATGACATAGTACTGTACAATGATTATTTGTTTAAAGCAGTTAAGATGCTAGGGTAAAACTGGCATGAACATATTAGGTAAATTTTGAGCAGAGTGTTTCTAACCATACGTCTCCCCTATAACAATGAAATGGTTCAGCCACAAAACCTTGATTTACGTCACCTTGGTGACGCAGACGTTGGACACGGTGTTTTGTAGGAGATGGTGCTGTGCTGATTCTGTAGGAGATGGTGCTGTGCTGATTCTGTAGGAGATGGTGTTGTGTTGATTCTGTAGGAGATGGTGCTGTGCTGATTCTGCGGGAGATGGTGTTGTGTTGATTCTGTAGGAGATGGTGCTGTGCTGATTCTGCGGGAGATGGTGTTGTGTTGATTCTGTAGGAGATGGTGCTGTGCTGATCCTGTAGGACACATTTACATTTACATTTGCATTTATTCATTTGGCAGACGCTTTGATCCAAAGCGATTTACAAGTGAGGTACAATACAACACAATCGAAAAACCATACGGAGTCAACAATATTAGAAGCACTGCATGACCAAGTTTCAAAGGTTGGCCAGGCAAGGTACAGACAAGCAGGTAAAGCTTATGAATGCGTTAAACCATTACACAGTATTGTGCTGTGTAGTACTGTGCTGATTCTGTAGGAATGGGAAATTCAATGCTGCTTTACACCACAGTTTGTAACAGCTGCTTGGTCCCATGATTCTTGTTTACATCTGAGCAGCTGGTCTCAGGCTCCAGCCCCATTCTCCCTGCAAGTACTCTCTGCCCTTAATAGCAGATCTGAGATCAGCCTGTCCTCCCCACAACCTAACTGCATGTGCGTGTTTGTATATATATATATATATGCATATATTTGTGTATTTGTGTGTGTGTGTGTGTGTGTGTGTGTGGTGTGTCTGTGTCTGTGTGTGTCTCTGTGTATCTATGCGCATGTGTGCTTTTGTGTGTGTTCGCGCATGTGTGTATGTGAGTATATGTGTGTATGTGCAACCACGTGCACTTGTGTGTGTGAGTATGTGTGTGTATATGTATGCATGTGTCTGTGTGTGAGTATATGTGTGAATGTATGTGCGCGTGCATGTGTATAGTGGGAGAGTGTGTGCGCACATGTGTACATGTGTGTGCGTGCGTGTGTGCGTGTGCATGCGTGTGTGTGTGTGAGTGTGTGTATATGTGTGTGGTACCATTACCATCTTCTCATGCACAGAAAGTGAGCACTCCCCTCTCCTCTCTGCAGGTACATCCGGCTGTATGGCAGGAAGTTCAGCAGAGAGGACCATGTGCTCTTCATCAAGCTGCTGTATGAGCTGGTGACCATGCCCCACCTGGAGATCAGCATGATGCAGGGCTTCGCCCGCCTCCTCATCACCCTGCTCAAGTAAGCAATCCCACAATGCCTTGCACCCCCTGTCCCCTGTGCCCCGCCTTGCGCCCGATACCCCAAACCACGTCCCACGGCCATTTAGTCATTTGGCACATGATCTCATCCAGAGCGACTTGCAGAGGGACAGTCTATAAAACCATTTACAGTAATAAGGCCATATGAACTGCAGCATGTAAAGACAAAGCCTGGCCACATCTGAACATGGGTCAGTCCATCACAGACTGCTACAATAACTGCTACCATGCTGAATACAGGCTAACCGCTTCAGTGATGAATTTAAACAACGCGGTGTCAAAGTGCAGCTGAAACATTGCTTCCTTAACACACATGCTGTTAATTTGTGCCTAATAACAACATGTCATGACTAAGAACACTGAGAGTTGCGCTGCTAGTCATGTGTGATGAATAAGCTGTACTATTTTGGGGTGGGTTCTGACTGTCTATGATCAGGTATATCCTACCCACTATGAGGAAGTAGACTTCATGTCAAAAGATTCTGTAGAGATTGTGTGAGGTGTAGTCTGGAGCTAAAGGTTGTTTCCAACATTTGATAAGTTCTGGACTGCATTTCCCTTGAGCCCATCTGCCTGCTTCAGCAGTGGATGGTTACACCATGATGGCCCAGCTGGTAGTTCCATGTCTCACTTGCTTCACCCTGTCTCACACAGGAAGAAGGAGCTGCTGTCACGGGATGACCTGGAGTTGCCGTGGAGACCACTATACGAGCTTTACGAGAGGATTCTCTATTCCAAAACTGAGCACCTGGGTCTCAACTGGTTCCCCAAGTAGGTCCTGACCGCCTCCCTGCTGTTTCTATTGGCTGTGCGTGGGACACACCAATGTGTTTTTTTTACCCCTCGGTCCTGAAAGCCATTGGGGACTTGTTGTGTCAGTTTGTCCATATGTCTGTCTGGGCGTTTGTGTGTCTATCTGTCCATGTTATACTGCTGAGGAGCCAATGAACTCAACACTTTTTGTGGTAAAACTACACAGAGTGAACAGCTGACAGAAAGTTTGAAATCACTCTGACAAGGTGAAGTGAAGGTGTCTTCTCATTGGTGGACACATTGAAGCTTTCTCCTCATTGGTGGACATTGTTAAGCTTTCTCATCATTGGTGGACACAGTTAAGGTCTCTCCTCGTTGGTGGAAACAGTGACACTCTCTCCTCATTGGAGGACACTGTTAAAGCATCTCCTCATTGGTGGGTACAATTAAGGTCTCTTTTCATTGGTGCATCATAGTGTCAGTGCCCAGTTCCCCCAATTTCAGCTGCAAAGGTCACCAGGTTTGCACCAGTTTCCCAGTGGTGTCAAGTGTCAGACACGTCTCTATTTTAAACCGACCCCGCATACTGAACCTGCCCAGCATATTGTGCAGCACATGCGTGTGTGTGTGTGTGTGTCTGTGTTCCTAGTGTTTACGTGTGTGTGTGTATGTATATGTTAGAGAGGAGAGGACAGCTGTAGGAAGCCTGGCCTCTGAGACCGTACTGTTTAGTTGTATGTTTCTGTGTATGTGGGTGTGTGTGTGTGTGTGTGTGTATGTGTGAGAGAAGTGGATAGCTGTAGGAAGCCTGCCTTCTGAGGCTATACAGTTTTCATGTGTGTTTGTGTGTGCGTTTGAGTGTGTGTCCGCGCGTGTGTGTATTTGTGTGTGAGAGAGAAGTGGACAGCTGTAGCAGGCCTGCCCTCTGAGACCATGGTGTTGGCATAGCAGTGAACTTTGACCTCCTCACTGTCTTACTGCTGTGCAGGAAAGTTCCAGAAGAAATAGGTTGACCATGATGGCCTGACTCTTTTTGCAGAATCAGATGTAACTCATTATAGTAACAGAGCTGCTGAACCTTGATCAGTGGCATCCATTGCATGGATTGCCGATGGAAGGGGTTTTTTGTATATCAGAAAATAAAGTTGTGGTGTTTGGGAACAGGATACCTTGGCTTTCATGTGGCTGTAAAAACTGTCCATAAACGTTACAGAATAACCTGATTTACTCATTTCTGTGGATACAGAGGGCTCACATATTGACCACCACTCTTTTTCTTTTGTGCTTACTTTAACCATTTCACCTGCCAATTCAGCCTTGATTAGTGGCTGAATATCAGTTGGCGGATTTGTGTTTAGAGGAGTTGAAGATGGGGGTGAACCTGTGTGGTTCTGTGATGCTGAAGGTCCTCTTTGATCTAGACACAGGGCATCATGGCAGCCGACCAGGGCTAAAACCACATTTGGAAAAACCTCTCTGAGGCCTGTTCTCTGACACCACACTGGTGAATGTGCATTCATCTCAAACAGCGCATCCCCAGGAATTACACAAAATACATGAAAAATATCCTCCTGGATTGTCTTTGTGCAACAAAATCAGAGGGCTTGAAACAGCTGCCAATCACCCCGGAAGACAGTGGTTTATAAACCCGAAGCTGTCACTTTGGCCCTGCACGGATTTCAAACTCGTTGAGAATCAGACAGCCAGGCCCATGGACATTCTCTCAGACCCACGTGGCTCCATGTAACATGTTTTCTGCGTGGTTTTATTTTAACATGGTCGGTACAATTATCTTGCAACGGCGGTGAAAGTTCTCCTGGGGAGTCTTTCAGCTGTTTTAGCTGTTCATTTTTTTAACACTGTTTTTTTTTTTCAATGAGATGGCTTGACAATGCTTCAGTTATGTCAACACTGTGAAGCAGGTTCGTGGGGCGTGAGGAAAGCGTTGGCTCTTGTGTTCAGGTGTGCTCAGCGCATGCGTGTGCGCGTGTTTGCCTTGTCAGTCACTCTGGCCAAGAGCAGCATCGTAAGCATTGCTCTAAGAAAGCAGAGCAGGTGTGTTCACTGCACGGGTGGAGTCGGTCCGGGGCTCAGGAAGGTCATACTGTCACAGATAAGCACCAGCATGAGGGTGAAGCAGAAATACCTAATGGATAACACAGTAGGCCAAAGCGAAAAAGGAAAACCCTCTCTTGACTGAGATGTAAACGTGTTTCTGTCTCTTGCGTGTAAAATATATGTATGTTCAGTGTTCAAAACAGTGAGGCTTGTATGTGCTTCTCTTCAAATTGCTTCAGGTGTTCAGTGCCCAGAATATATGAATACCTGCCCTTGTGAAGCTTCATGAACCATGAAATGGGTGGAACTGCTATTGGCTATTGATGACTCGCTGGTCTGAAGTAATTGCAGTGTTTTGCTGTAGTAAGCAAATTCCTCTGATCGGATCATATGAACCAGTTATTGTGAGCACGTGGTTCTTGAAGCCTGACTCTAGCATCACTTCCTGTTGTGGGAGCTGTGTCTGACCTGTCTCTTCCTGTCCGTCCCCCCAGTTCTGTGGAGCATGTGCTGAAGATGCTGGTGAAGAGCTGCAGGCCGTGAGTACCTGTCACCCCGGTCTCAGTCTGTCTGCTCTGTGTTTGGAGCCTGCCGGTTTCCTGTTCTCCTGTCTGCCCCTTTTCTGGCTGTTGGAGAAATCACACCCCTCTCCATGTCTGAAGGCCTTGGTTAGAGGTGTTTGTTGACACCATGCTAGGAGTGGCTGACTGTGTGTGTGAGAGTGCAAACAGCCATCTTATTCAGTTCATTACTGCATGCTGATGGTTGATAGATCAGGTCTGTACCAAATAAATGCAACCAGCTGAGTATTGCAATGGTGTAAGAGAAGGAGAACAAGATCAGCATTTGAATGATGCAGGTGAAACTACTGCAGTGTTTGTGTGCAGAGATGCACTTAGTCATTAGTGAGGCACGATGTGCATAGGTATAAACTGTATATACCTGTGTCTGTGCGTGCGTGTTGTGTGTCTGTGTGTCTGTGCCTGTGTGCGGGTCTGTGCGTGTCCGTGCAAATGTGTGTGTGTGTGTGTGCAGGTATTTCCCAGTATCCGCCACAGAGGAGATGTTGGAGGAGTGGCGGCCGCTGATCTGTCCGTTTGACCTCAGCATGCAGAAGGTCATCAGCTACTGTGAGCTCTTCCTGCCCACCATCCTGCCCCCCGAGCTGCACCACAGAGGCTTCAAGTGAGCACCCCCCCCCCCCCCCCCGATCTGTAACACTATACCGCGACCCCATCATCTCGCCCAATCTGTAAAACTGTATCCCAACCTTACAATCTCCCCTATGACACTGTACCCCTCTCCCACCATCTCAAACCCCCTGCCAAACTGTTGGCATGGTGTAATACAGTGCCCCTCTCATCTACAATGCTGAACCCTCTACTCCTACCTACAGAAGTGCACCCCCCCCCCCCCCCCCCCCCCCATTTTGCCTCTGTGTTTCATTTTAACAGCATTGCTTGGCTAGGTGTATCTTGTTGCTGATGCTGCGTATAAAAACTGTGATAGCTATCACTACTATTCGGTCACCCTTGACCTCATGGTGTGACTGGCTGTGTTCCTTCAGTTACTAGCGGTAGAGACTGTAGCTGCTGTTATGGGTCCCAGTGTGACTGGTGTGTAATGGTGTGCTTGTGTCTGTGTTCTAGGCTGTGGTTCCATGAGCTGATGGATCTCTGGGTGTCAGTGCAGAACTTGCCAGCGTGGGATGGGGTGAGTCGCGCAATTGGTCGGACAGGCAGCAGACTAGCGCGTGATTGGTGGAACCTGCTTCCTCCGATTATTTTGACATTGTTTATTTGCTTAGCAGGGGCCCTCCTCCAGGGCAGCTTACTTAGCTTGCATTTTGCACGTTATACATGCATGCACTCAGCTGGATATTTACTGAAGAAGTTTAGGGTAAGTGCTTTAGACAGTTGTATAACAGCAGTGCCCCACTGTGGAACCGAACTTACATTTACATTTACATTTACATGTATTCAATTGATCTTTTATCCAAAGTGACTTACAACTGAGGCAGAGTACAACACAACCAAAAAGCCACATAAGGAGTCAACAATATTAGAAGCTACTGAACTTGCAGTGACTCCTACAAAAACAACTTTTTTCCCCCCACTCCAGTATTGCTACGGTAACCTCTACCTCAGAGCAGCCAAATCCGCATTTTGGGCGCTTTTGGACACTAGTAGTTGTGGCGTCTGCAGACACACATCAGGATGTTTTTTGTTAACTGGGGGATACACAGAGGGGCAGGGAAACAGAACACAGCGGTTCCTCACGCACACGCTGATCTCCTGACCCTCTGACCTTTCGTCCTCACAGAGTCTCATGAACCTGTTCGCTCGCCTGGCCAGTGACAACATCGGCTAC
This sequence comes from Megalops cyprinoides, assembly GCF_013368585.1. Lineage (NCBI taxonomy): Eukaryota > Metazoa > Chordata > Actinopteri > Elopiformes > Megalopidae > Megalops > Megalops cyprinoides. Next base: position 46,847,063 of record NC_050583.1, read on the forward strand.
ATTGACTGGGACCCCTACATCCCCAAGGTGAGGCGAGTTTTCGAATAACCTCAGCCCCCCTGCTCCTGTGTGCTATGTGCGTTGGGTGAAAGAGCGTTCCAGAGATATTTATGCTTTTTTTAATTTGTGATTTCTTTCATGAACGAATTCCAGATATTTACCAGGATCCTGCGGAGTCTGAACCTGCCAGTGGGGACCAGCCAGGTGCTGGTTCCCAGGTACCTGACCAATGCCTACGACATCGGCCATGTGGTGCTCTGGATCTCTTCCATGCTGGTCAGTGTGAAAGGTCAAGTAGCAGTGTCAGTGGCCTGATTTAGCTCTCCAGAATTTCTGTCATATTGCTATGCCAATCACAACAGTTTTTCTCTACCTGACTGCTAAACATAGGCTTTCCCAATGAGTTTTGCCGGGTTCTGTGTTAAAGGTCATTGAATTCCAGAATCACTGTCTCTGCTGTTACTTCAGGTCTTCTTCAGCACTGTGGTGATGGTGCTGCTGCTGGTGGTTATTATTATTAGTAGTAGTATTACATGTTTTTATTATCATATTGTTTTTATGCTCTACCTGCCTCTGACATCTGACCCCGTTCTGTCCGCGGCAGGGCGGACCCAGCAAGCAGGCCCAGAAGCAGCTGAGCGGGCTTTTCAACAGCATCACTTCCTTCTTCCACCCTTCCAACAATGGCCGCTGGCTGGTGAGTCACTTCCTGTTCCCTGCTTCCTCTTCCTGTACATTTCTGACTGTACTTACTATACCTTGGGAGCTGAGGTGGCCGGCAAATTCCAACCGAAATTTGTAGCCGAGCAGCTTTAGGGTGATGATTCAGAGACTAAACGTTGTGCTGCGAAGAGTCAATTTGGGAATCTGACCAGTACACCAGGATTAGCAACCCTGCTCCTCTGAGGTGCACCATGGGGATCTTAAATTCCATCAATGAGTCAGGACCTCAGTTTAATGTCAGATCCAAAAGGTGACACCTCCTACAGCACAGTGTTCCTATCATTGCATTTGAGGCATGACATTTGCTTGGTCTAGTGGGAAGAGAGCACCCCCTGCTGACCCAGCAATGCCTCTCTGTGGAGCAGCCCAGCTCTGTCAGTACATTGGTCAGCCATCTAAGTGCAGCACTAAGCAAATATTGCCACTCTTGGCATCAGCTTTGAGGCCCTAGAATGTCGTCAGGGTGCTTTGGCTGCAGGCCAACATGGGATCAGATTGTTGCAAGAAGCAATGAGCAAAAAAAAGCCAGAATGTGGCAGAAGATAAATGGAGGGAAGCGTGTGAACGAGGGACAACACTGTCGCACATGTGTGGATTAGTGACCGTGGAGCAACAGCACGGGAAGGAGGCTGGCAGGAGCTCGTCCTCAGTTTGTCAGCCCGTATTTGTGAATGGCTCCCGGAGTCATTGATACCCTTGGCACAGAGCAGTGGAAAATCCCACTGAAAAGCAGGCGGCTTGCTCAGGCGTCACACTCCAGTCCAGGCAGTGTCTAATCCCGCTCGTCCATCCCTACTGATCTCAGATCAGTGCTTGGAGCATCAGGTGACAGCGCTCTCTGGTTGATCGCTGATCCAAGATCAGGGTTGGCAAGAGGTGCAGCCTGCAGTGTGACACAGCATGAGACGATGATTGCCCAGAATGCAGTTCTGCAGGCCTTGCATGTGTGAGCCCCAGCCTGGGAAACAACCATAATAATTAGATCAATGACTGTTTATCTGTCAAGGTATTTAACCCCGCTGGCTTGAATGATTCTGAATGAAGGTCCAGTTATACTGGGGGAAAGACTTACCAGGCTTATCCTCTGAACTGAACAAGGTTATCAACAGCTCATAAAACTGTTAAACTGTAAAGCGTACACCCCCACACCCCCTCCTCCCCCAGCTCCATTCCAAAGCCTTCCCGGGAGGCCTGGTCGGTGTGTGTTTACCGAGGTCGTCTGGGTGTTTGTGTACGGTTTCGGAAATGCAGCGGTGTGCCATGTCATTCCCCTGCAGGGCCAGGGCGCTAAAAATGGAGGCGTGGGTATGCTCGGCACGTGCCGCTCTGACCGCGAGGAACGGTTCGGTCCCAGACCCCCCCCCCCACGAGAGTTTAAGCGCCTCTCTGCCTCCCCCGCTCATTGGATGCTAATACTTCTCTGATGGAGGAGATATTCCCAACGATTTTACAACACCAGTCTGTGGAGCATAACTGGGTGGGGGGTAATGTGGTGGGCAGGGACTTGGGCTTATAGCCGGTAGCTCATTCTTATCACTATTATTATTAGCTTATTGTTATTAGCTCGTGGCTAGAAGCTCACTTCCCTGACCACTGCATTATCCACCACAATTATGCTCTATTAACATACGTATACAAATGTGTGTGTGTGTGTGAGAGTGTGTGAGCATGTGCGTGTGAGGGTATGTGTGCATGTGTATATATGACTCATATTCCCCCATCCCAAATGTGATACATGGCAGCCATTTTGCGTAAAGAAGCTCCCAGCACATCAGCTGAGGAGTGTCAGGAGGGAGGAGGGTTTTTTAACTGGTTTCCCTGGGGGCGGATAGATGTCCGGTCTAAAGGAGCCAGTCTGAGCATACTGCCAGGGCTCCAGGGAACCCCCTGCTCTTTGCAACAAGTGCCAAGGAATCTACAGTGAGTCAGGACCTTGATTTAATATCTGCCACTACAGTAAGTGTCCCTGTAATTGCAACGCATGCTGTAATGCAGGCTGAAGAGTCCCCCCTGCTGGCCCACCAGCAATCTATGTTTCTCCCATGCATTTCCATGTTATATTTATTCATTTGGCAGAAACTTTTATCTAAAGCAATCCAAAGTTCTTAAAGAGCTCAGACGCAATTAGCTTTGGCCGTTGGGTAGGAGGGTGTTATGAGGTGGCATAGCAGCTTGCAGAGGTTGCAGGTTTGAATTGTCTGCGAGGCATTACAACTTAACCCTGAGAAATCCAGGGTTGCCGCTAGAGGTGGTGCGGGTGGGCCAGTAGAGGGCAGCCCTCAGGCAGGACCAGTTGAGTATTGTGATGGGGATGCAGTGTTGCAGTGTTGAGGCAGGTATGTTAAGCAGAGGGCGTGACTGATTGTGGTTATGCACGTTATTGAGCACAGCAGTGTGGTGTTGTGGTAGAGAGTTATGCTCGTAACCTAATGGTTAATTCCCATGTTGACCACTGCTCTTACCTAGACCGCTTGAGTAAATGTCCAGTGTAAATATATGACATGCATTGCTCTGGACAGAGCATCTGCCTTATGTAATGTTATGTATCCAATAGTCTGTTACACTTACTTTGACTTATTGCAAAGAGTATGAGTTCCTCTTTGCCCTGCCTAGTTATCAGTCACTCTCTTTCTCAGTTTTATTAACCATTAAATTGACTAGGTAGATGCCTCACAAAGACACACACATGAAAACACACACATATAAACTTTATGTTTTTAAAGTAACTTGGTGGATGCTTCCTGCCCAATGTCTCTCAGGCTGTAGCACTCAGATACATACATAAGGTGCAGTGTTTCCCTCTGCTAGGAGAATGTGTAACCTCTCCTCTGCTTTTGAATTCTTAAATGTAAGGAAGTATACTTCAAAATATTTACAGTATTTTACACTAGCATTGTCGGAATTTATTAAGGTGTAGGAGAAAGCACATCTCTGTTTCTACCTGTGAGACAGTGACAATATAACCTCTCTCTCTCATTCTCTCTCTCTCTCTCTCTCTCTCTCTCTCTCTCTCGTTTTCTCTCACGCTCTCTCTCTCTCTCTCAGTTTTCAGTGTCAATTTAAATTTGATTTATTGGCAGCAAAGGCAATCGCTGTTTTCCAAAACAACAAGATGAACAATATAGTATTTAAACAAATATAATTAAACAAATTTAAAAGAAAACATATACATACAGGTTAAATTGATAAGTAATAAACAATAATCAACTCTACACAGTACATCCAACAGTAAACTTTAAATTGATCAATTATTCATCGATTGATTATTGTAATTAATATCTTACTCTCTCTCTGTAGCTGAAACTGATGAAGCTGCTGCAGCGCCTCCCGGCCAGCGTGGTGCGGCGTCTTCACGAGGAGCGCTACGGCGCCCCCACCTGGCTGCCCCCGGTGCCGGACAGCCACAAGCTGACGGAGCAGGACATCGGCGACTTTGTGGAGAGCATGAAGCAGCCGGTGCTGCTGGCCATGTTCAGCAAGACGGGCAGCCTGGACGCCGCCCATGCCCTGCAGAACCTGGCGCTGATGCGGCCCGAGCTCGTCATCCCGCCCGTGCTGGAGAAGTGAGTGGGCAGAGTGGGCAGGGTGGGGCTGGACAGGGTGGGGCCAGGGTGGGGCCAGGCTGGGGGGGGGGGGGGGGGGGGGGGGGGGGCGTTGGGCCCAAGAGAGGTGGAGAAAGAGGTTTTTGTGGACAATTTTCTTCAGCATTTTTTGACAACTGCCATTTTTAAAATACGCCATAACAAATCTGATTTGATTTGATCTGATTGATAGATAGGTAAAATGATTGATAGATTAACTCCACCAAGCAGTTGGGCCTTGTGTATGGACGGGTGATGACTTCATAAAACCGATAGTGGGTAGAGCAGTCATGTGCTGTCAGTCTTGTATGATCCAATAAAAACACACTTCCCTCCAGAGCAAAACAGTGTGACTGGCTGAGATCAATGACTCTCTGATAACACATGGTAACACCACGTATTAGCAGTAGCTCTGGGAAGGGTTAGCCCTTGGGTAAGGAGAGCTGATGGGAAGGTTGTGCTCTCTGTCGCCCCCTGCAGGACATACCCGGCCATGGAGACACTGACCGAGCCACACCAGCTGACGGCCACGCTCAGCTGCATGATCGCGGTAGCACGCAGCCTGGTCAGCGGGGGGCGCCACTTCCCTGAGGGACCCACACACATGCTGCCACTGCTCATGAGGGCGCTGCCAGGCGTCGACCCCAACGACTTCAGCAAGTGCATGGTGGGTATCTCTCCCCCTGACCTGCGCGCACCTGTGCCTCAGGTGTGACCATCCTCTGACTGACGCTGGTCCTGACTCCGCCCACAGATCACATTCCAGTTCATCGCCACGTTTACGACCCTGGTGCCTTTGGTGGACTGCTCGTCCGCCCTTCACGAAAGGAATGATCTGACAGAGGTATGTATGTGCGTGCGTGTGCATGTGTGTATGTGTATATGTGTTTGTGTCTAGGACCTTGAAGAGCACTGTGTGTGTGTACAGTGATGCTCCTCCTACATTTTTTGATTGTGTTTGTGGCTGCCAGGTCTTCCTGTGTGGCAGTGCTCTCCACACAATTCGATGTTAATGCCCCTATCTCTCCCTCTCTCAGGTGGAACGGGAGCTGTGTTCAGCCTCTGCAGAGTTTGAAGATTTTGTGCTGCAGTTCATGGACAGGTACTGGTGGATGGGGCGTCAGTGGAGATGAAACTGTCTGTGTGTGTGTGTGTTTGTGTGTGGGTGTTTGGTTGTGTGGGTGTGTGGATGTCTGTATGTAGAGGTGCATTAGGTACAATGTGTGTGTGGTTGCAGGTGTATCAGCGCAGCCATTCTGTGGTTGCAGGTGTGTAAGAGCAGTCGTTCTGTGGTTGCAGGTGTGTAAGAGCAGTCGTTCTGTGGTTGCAGGTGTGTAAGAGCAGTCGTTCTGTGGTTGCAGGTGCTTTGCTCTGATCGACAGCAGTACTCTGGAACAGACTCGGGAGGAGATGCAGATGGATAAGATGACCCATCTGGAGAGCCTGGTGGAGCTGGGACTGTCCTCCACCTTCAGCACCATCCTCACACAGTGTTCCATGGACATCTTCAAGGTGCATACACACATGTGTGCACGCACACACACACACACACGCACACACACACACACACACACGCACACACACACACAGGCACATGACAGCATCACACTCAATGTCCTGGACACACATAAACACAAACATACACATACCTGCATACACAATGCTGTCTTTTGGCTCCTTTAGGGCAAACCTTCCATGTCATGGTTTCCCCCCCAAAGTTACCTGGACCTCAGCACTGACTGAGGGCAGCATGTATTTGTGTGTATATATGTGTGTGTGTGTGTGTGTGTGTGTGTGTGTGTGTGTGTGTGTGTGTGTGCGTGCGTGCTTTCCTCACCCCTCCATTCTCCCCACACACAGGTGGCTCTGGAGAAGGTCTTCAACTTCGCCACCACCAACATCTTCGAGACGCGCGTGGCTGGGAGGATGGTGGCAGACATGTGCAGAGCCGCCTCCAAGGTGAGCGCCCCCTACTGACCAAGCCTGTGAATGAGCAGCAATGCTACACAGCTGGCTCACTAGAACTCAGGCAAACTGAGCAGGACTGCCTTTTGTGTGGAGTTAGCAGGGTATAGCAGAACCATGTGTCTGGAGTCAGTGGGATAATAGTAATGGATTATACTTTATATAGCGCCTTTGAAAGTTCTCAAAGCTCTTTATAGTGAAGAGAGGGAGAGGTTTACTTCAGACTAGCACTAATGTGTTGCATGAACCTGGGTGATGCATGGCAGCCATTTTATGTCAAAACTCTCATTGCGTATCAGCTTAGGTAGTGAGGGAGGGAATTATTAAATAATTATTATGATTAATTATTAAACTGGGGCAGTATCAGATGGTCAGATTAGCTGGGACACCAGGGAAGAGATTCTGTGGAATCTTTAATGACAGCAGAGAATGAGGACTTCAGTTTAATGCCATCACCTCCTACAGTACAGTGTCCCCATCACTGCAGTAGGGCGTTGGTCTCCTGGGGGAACACTGCCTCCTACTGGCCCATTAACACAAGCAGCAGAAACCTGGTTTTCCCAGTTGGTCTCCCATCCAAGAATTATCCCTGCTTAGTTTCTGCCTTCAAGCAGGGGAGAGGTGCAGGGCAGTGTGGCTGAACTGGGGTCAGTGTGGTGATGAGCTGCTAGTCACCGTCTCGCTGCATGTCTCTTCCAGTGTCACCCTGCAGAGGCTCTGAAGCTGTTTGTGCCACACTGCTGCAGCGCAATAATGCACATCTCTGCCAGTAAGTGTGTGTGTGTGTGTGTGTAATTGAGTATGTTTATATGTGTGCACATTTGTGCCTGTATATGGGTTTGGATCTGCACATGCATGTTTGTTTGAGTGTGTGTGTAAGCAAGCATGTATGTGCACACCCTACTTAAATGTGTGTCTCGCATGCATGTGTATGAATGCTCATAGCTGCTGTGTGTTTGTTTTGCAGATGAGGACATCTTCAGTGAGGAAGAGCTGGATAAGGACCTGCTGTGGAATCTCCAGCTGCTGTCAGAGGTGAGGTCATAGGTCAGAGGTGAGGGGTCAGTGGGGATCGCAGCAGGTTGAACATGCTGTGGCAGTGCAGAATCACAGTGAGAATACTGAGCTGCACCTGGCGCTCGGGTCTCTGGGGTGGTAGGCATGTCAGTGTGATGTTGATAGTGTGTCTGTGATCTGTAATTATGCACTGCTGAAATGGAACCCTGCATTCCACCAGCTGTATAGGGCTGCTTACTCTGATTCCAAAAGCAAATTGCTTCCTCCCACCGTGCAGCTGAGAATGACTACTCTACTGTCTCCCACACTCTCTGACCCTCTCTCCTGATCCCTCTTTTCCTCTCTCTTTCCCTCCCTCTCTCCCTCTCTTCTCTCTCCCTCTTTCCTTTACTTGCTCTTTCCCTATCCCTGCCTCTTTCCCTATTCCTCCCTCTCTCTCTCCCTCTCTCTCTCCCTCTGTCTCTCCCTCTCTCTCACTCTCTCTCTCCCTCTCTCTCTCACTCTATCTCTCTCTCCCCTCTCTCTGTCTCTCTCTCTCTCCCTCTCTCTCTCTGTCTCTCTCCCCTCTCTCTCTCCCCTCTCTCTGTCTCTCTCTCTCTCTCTCCCTCTGTCTCTCTCTCCCTCTCTCTCTCCCCTCTCTCTGTCTCTCTCTCTCTCCCTCTGTCTCTCCCTCTCTCTCACTCTCTCTCTCCCTCTCTCTCTCTCTCACTCTATCTCTCTCTCCCCTCTCTCTGTCTCTCTCTCTCTCCCTCTCTCTCTCTGTCTCTCTCTCCCTCTCTCTCTCCCCTCTCTCTGTCTCTCTCTATCTCTCTCTCCCTCTGTCTCTCTCTCCCTCTCTCTCCCCTCTCTCTCTCCCCTCTCTCTGTCTCACTCTCTCTCTCTCTCCCTCTGTCTCTCTCTCCCTCTCTCTCTCCCCTCTCTCTGTCTCTCTCTCTCCCTCTCTCTCTCCCTCTGTCTCTCTCTCTCTCTCTCTCCCTCTCTCTCTCCCTCTGTCTCTCTCTCTCCCTCTGTCTCTCTCTCTCTCTCTCTCCCTCTCTCTCTCTGTCTCTCTCTCTCTCCCTCTCTCTCTCTCCCTCTGTCTCTCTCTCTCTCTCTCTCCCTCTCTCTCTCCCTCTGTCTCTCCCTCTCTCTCTCTCCCTCTCTCTCTCTCTCTCTCTCTCTCCCTCTCTCTCTCTGCAGGTGACTCGTGTGGATGGACAGCAGCTCTTACCGTACCGCTCTCAGCTGGTGCAGATCCTGCAGCTGACTCTGCACCTGAAGTGCAAACAGGGCTACAGCCTGGCCTGCAACCTGCTGCACCACGTCCTGCGCTCCACTGCCCTCACCTACCCCACCGAGTACTGCAGCGTGCCCGGGGGATACCAGCGGCCGCGGCGGGACTACCTGCCCATCAAGGTACTGCCCTTATTACTGTACTGCAGTACTGTACATACCCCTACTACCACTGAAGACCTACCTGCAGATACAGGTAAAGACCATATTTACTGTGGATACCCAATCACTACTGCAGGTCTACCTGACTATACAGGCGGTGACCTAATTTCTGTAGTGCAGAGCTATCTGCCTAATAAGAAGCTGTCCCAGATTCAGAACCTACACACCAACCAATATTTACCCCTAACAGTCAGGCCCTCGTCTCTATCACTGATTCCTTTAATTAAAGTCAAATTTTCTGACACTCTGCGGGTCTGCAGGTGCCATGAGTATCACCGTGTTTTGTTTCTGATTACTGTAAAACCATCCTCTGAAGTGACTCAGAGATATGAAACACGGTCCTGTTTGCACGTCACTGCGGTCGGCCTATCTCGGTTTCACATCAGCGAGGCGTCGGCCCGCGGGATAATCTGGGCTGCTGTCATGTGACGCCTGTCGCTTCCTCCAGGGCAGTCCCAAATTAGCACAGCTCCGGGCGGTTACATAACGAGCCCCACCGCGGCCCCTCCCCACGGGGCTCTGTTATCCTGTTAAATCTCCCTAAGCTCGTGTTGAGGAGGCAGAATTATCACGGAATTAACCTTGCCGTCTCTGTCCAAACGTACTGACGCACCGCTGACGCTGGCGTCTCTGGCTAAGCTTTCCTCTGCGATCCTGTGGCTCAGTGTTGGGGTTGTGTGGTCATGTTGCGGTAGAACCGGGTGACCGCAGCTTGTCTGAAGTTGTATGTCGTGCCACGGACATGGAGAAAGCCACGAACATGTTTCAAGCATGTACTCCTCTTTGGCTTGGGTCTGGACCTTATCACTGCTGTAAAGATGCTGAGGACCAGGAGGGGTCTTTAGACACACCCACAAGGTACCCCCGAGGGTCGCGATTAGGCCCTTAGTTAAGGTTCCTACTCAGAATTATATTTGCATTTCACTAACTCAGCTTCAGCTGCCATTGTGCTGGCAGGTTTGCACCTGATTGAAATACCGCAATAACCCTCAGTGCCAGAAGCCCCGATAACTACTAAAAGTAGTGGTGCTTTTCCATCATGATAGGGTAATTTGGAGTGTGTGTGTGTGTGTGTGTACATGTGTATGTATGTGTGTGTATTCATTTGAGTGTATATGTGTGTATGTTTGCATTTGCATCTAGGTATGTTCATATGTGTGTGTATGTGCGTGTACACATGTGTGTTGTGATTGCGGTTAGGTGCATGCTGTGTGTGTATGTATGTATGTGTGTGTATGTATGTATGTGTGTGTGTGTGTGTGTGCGTGTGTGCGTGTATGTGTTTAGTTGTGTATGTTAGTACCCAGTCCTGTCTGTATTTCTCATGATCCTGTCTTGGTTTTGCAGGACTGGGGTCGGCCCGGGGACCTGAATGACCTGCAGATTCAGTGGCACGTGCCGAACGTGGAGGAGAAGGACTTTGGCTTCTACCTGCTGGACCTGCTGCTGCAGCCTGAACTCCAGCGCCTGCAGAGATACGCCCAGGGAGAGCAGGACATGAGCAGGTAAGCGGCCAGTGCTTGGAGGGCTGCTTGGAGAGTGGAGTCAGGGGTCTGTTTAGTATTAAAGCTGATCTACTCTGTGGTGTTTGATATAAAAGATGTCTCTTTCTGCTCTCCCTCAGTGTGGGGTTTGATATTAAAGCTCTCCCTCTGCTCTCCCTCACTGTGGAGTTTGATATTAAAGCTCTCTTTCTCTGCTCTCCCTCAGTGTGGAGTTTGATATTAAAGCTCTCTCTCTCTGCTCTCCCTCAGTGTGGAGTTTGATATTAGAGCTCTCTCTGCTCTCCCTCACTGTGGGGTTTGATATTAAAGCTCTCTCTCTGCTCTCCCTCACTGTGGGGTTTGATATTAGAGCTCTCTCTGCTCTCCCTCAGTGTGGGGTTTGATATTAAAGCTCTCTCTCTCTGCTCTCCCTCACTGTGGGGTTTGATATTAAAGCTCTCCCTCTGCTCTCCCTCAGTGTGGAGTTTGATATTAAAGCTCTCTCTCTGCTCTCCCTCACTGTGGAGTTTGATATTAAAGCTCTCTCTCTGCTCTCCCTCACTGTGGAGTTTGATATTAAAGCTCTCTCTCTGCTCTCCCTCAGTGTGGAGTTTGATATTAAAGCTCTCTCTCTGCTCTCCCTCAGGGATGACGTCTTGCAGAGCCTGGCCATCGTCCAGCACTGCCTGCTAGGAGCTGGGAGCATGCTGCCCCCACTGGAGGGAACCGTGGTGTCTGGCTTGTGAGTCCCACAGCACTCCAGCCCTCACCTGTCTGTATACTCACCTGTCTGCACACTTACCTGTCTGTATACACTTGTCTATACCCTCACCTGTGTACCTGTCTGTACATACCTGTCTATACACACCTGTCTGTATAGATCTGTCGGCACACTCACCTGTCTGTATACACCTGTGTCTGTAGTCACACCTATCTGTAAACTCACCTTTCTGTATATAATTTAACGTATTAATTTTGCACTTGCAGAAATGTATGTACTGTAGTTCATTATCTGATGGAGCTGTATTTAGCAAAACTGTATGTGGCACAGCTGAATGTAGTTTTGTAAGCAGCAGGGCTGTATTTAGCAGAGTTGTTAAGTAGCTGTAAGTGGTAACTGCTCTGTCCTCTCTAGGGTTTCCAGCATGGTGAGTCTGGAGGAGACCAAACTCTATGCTGGCATGGAATACGGTGAGTCCTCTCTCATCTCACTGATTCTAGAGTACAGTGAGTCCTCTCTTAGCTCATTGACTCCTTAGTATGGTGAGCGTCACTGACTCTGTAACATTCAGCTGCTGCACTGAGTCTGTGCACTTTTCTGATGGTGGTTGTGATGGTAACACTGCGGACGTCTCTCTCTCTGCTGTGTGTTCTGTGCCAGTCTGCTCTCTCTGCCTGAGCTAACCTCTCTGTCTCTTTCTCCCACAGACACATCCCAAGAGAACTACAGAGAGACCATCTGCAGAGTCATGAGACAGCTACTGCGTGAGTGCGCCCTGACATGACTCCATACACACGCTATGCACGCCCCAATAACGCCCTGCATGCCCCACACGCCCCAGTCACGCCCCAATCACACCCCACTCACACCCCAATCACTCCCCAGTCATACCCCAATCATACCCCAGTCACACCCTATCATGTCCCGCATGCCCCAATCATGCCCTGACCATGCCCCCTAAAATCCCCACTCATGCCCTACATGTCCCACGTGACTGAAACCCCGAACACCTTCATTCACACACCACACTTAAAGCCTACTCCCCTTTCACTTAAACACTGCTCACAGACCCCAAACCTTCCCCCTCTGCAATTCCACCCACTCCTTGCACCACACCCCAAATGGAGATGGTTGTCCCCTTCCTGCCACCCCACTCAACACCTCTCCTTAACAGGTCTACCCACCACTTCCATCCAGCTCACACTTCCCAAATCCAAATCCCCAAATCTTATCATGGATGCACCCTAAAACTGAACCCCTGCTCTGTGTCCTCAGATCACATTCTGGAACACTCTGAAGATGACACAAAGTCCCTCTTCAGCATCATCAAGGTGGGTGCAGAGCTGCACGACAGGGCCCTGGAATTGTGGGTAGGATTATGGAAGGTCAAAAACTGTAGGCTTCATAGTCATGCCTGTATAAGCACCATTAGGTTGAAGAGGGACTCAACAGTTACTGTTAAATGCGGTGGAAAAAATGGTGAAATAGATACAGGTTGGAGAGTAACTATGTGTATATGTGTGTGTTTTACCATGTGTGTGTCTGTTTATGTGTGCTCATCTGTGTGGACTCGTCTGTGCTTGTGTACGCCTGTGTTTGCATTTGTATGTGTGTGTGAGCGCGTGTGTGTCTACCTGTTCAATTCAATTCAATTCAATTCAAAAAACTTTATTGTCTATCCCACAAGGATAGAAAATTTTCTTTGACAGGAGGCTCAGTAAAACAATTAAAAAACATTCACTTTGGGACAAGGACATGCATACATTAAAAACACAGAGCAATAAAAAGAGCAGTAAAAACTGGGACTTAAAAGTTCATCTTGGCTGCTTATTTAAAATGCCAATAGGAGTTGGGATTAAAGTCTTCTTGTAAATGTTCTTTTTGACCAAACGTACGGTGTACCATCTCCCCCACGGGAGTGGCTGAAAGGAGGGGGTGGGAAAGGTCCGTTGCAATGAGGGGGGCTTTCCTTTTAACTGCCAGTGTGTAGAGTTTTGAAAGAGGTTCTTGCTGTATACCTGTTATCTTGCCAGCTTGCTGTGTGAACCTTGAAAGCCTCTTTTTGCATTTAACTAAAAGAGAGTTGAACTAGGATGAGATGTTGAAGGTGAGCACAGATTTGGTGAGTGATTTGTACATAACTGTTAAAATGTCCTTGATAATATTAAAACTCCTCAGCTTCCGTAGAAGGCCCAGGCATTGTTGAGCCATTTTTAAAAACACTGCGCGCTTGGTGAAGGTGAGACAGGGGTCGATATCTGTGCCTAGGTATTTAAAAGAGCCCACCTGCTCAACTACCTCTCCCTTAAGCTGCATTGGTTTAAAAAGTGGGTGATCGTTATCAGCACCACAGCACAGTTCTATAGTTTTGCTGATATTGAGCTCCAGGGACCTTTCAATCCAGACTGTGAGGAAGGCTGTTGCAGGTTATTTCATTGGTGTAAATGAAAAAGGGAATTGAGAATTGTGTGTGTTTCCTCAGATCATCAGTGACCTGCTGCAATTCAAAGGGTCCCACAAGGCAGAGTTTGACTCCCGCTGGAAGAGCTTCAACCTGGTAAAGAAGTCCATGGAGGACCGGGTGAGTTTCCATGGCAATCTGGAGAACCGCTGCACTGTGGTTCTATTCACTGCTGCAGCCAATCACGGTTGGCGTTCTGAGGTGTTGTTCACATTCAGACAGTGACATCATTGGATTTACAAACCCCTACATAAAGTAAAGTATGTCAAACTAACTGCTTCAGTTGCAACACACTGATTTGAACCATGCAATGTAGATCTATCTCCACTGTGAGGCCTTTTGTTTGGTTTGTATTTACAGTCAAATGTGGGGCTGGCATTGAAACATTTATTTTATGACTTTGGGAATAACCTGGTATTAAAAACAGTCTTGGGCTGGCTGTGGTGTTGTTGCTGGGACAGTTAAGCCCTAATCATGCTGGCTGTTGATGCTGTGGCAGGGTGTTTAGACCCTTGTGGTTTTGGCATTCACGGTGTTAACATCTGTACTGGTGTCCCCTCAGCTCCACGGCAGGAAGCAGCACATTCGGGCTCTGCTCATCGACAGAGTAATGCTACAGCATGAGGTGGGGTTCGCTCTGTCTGTCCGCATGTGTCTGTGTATCTGTCTGTCCCTGGACTCCCATGTGTCTGTGTATCTACCCATCCTTGGACTACATGTGTTTGTGTGTCTGTTCATCCCTGGGCTCCATCTGTCTATGTGTCTATCTGTACCTGGACTCCATCTCTCTGTGTGTCTCTCCATCACTGGACTCCAACTGTCTGTGCGTCTGTCTGTCCCTGGACTCTATCTCTCTGTGTGTCTGTCCATCACTGGTCTGTGTGTCTGTCTGTCCCTGGACTCCATCTCTCTGTGTGTCTGTCCATCACTGGTCTGTGTGTCTGTCTGTCCCTGGACTCCATCTCTCTGTGTGTCTGTCCATCACTGGACTCCAACTGTCTGTGTCTGTCTGTCCCTGGACTCCATCTCTCTGTGTGTCTGTCCATCACTGGACTCCAACTGTCTGTGTGTCTGTCTGTCCCTGGACTCCATCTCTCTGTGTGTCTGTCCATCACTGGACTCCATCTCTCTGTGTGTCTGTCTGTCCCTGGACTCTGTCTGTCTCCATTTCTGTCCATCTCAGGGCCTGTCTCACTATGCTTTCCTCCATGCATGTACCTCTGAGGCCATGCCTATGTGTGTGACTGAGCGTGTGTAAGTCCCCACGATATATGTCTTTGTGGGGACGTACCAGTAACCCACTTGCTCCAGTTAGGAGTTTGTGGGACCCTGTGTCATTAAATATGGTACTCATCCACTTCAGCATATTAAAGCAAAAAGAAAAGCTGTAGAAGGTGTACCTATATGAGAATAGCAAATTAGCCAGCATAGTTGTGCCTGCTAATATAACTCGTTTTACATGTGTGTGTGCACATCTGTGTGTGTGGGTGTGTGTGGCCTCTAGCTGCGGAAGCTAACGGTGGAGGGGTGTGAATACAGGAGCGTTCACCAGGACCTTCTGAAAGACCTGCTGAAACTCTCCACCAGCACCTACAGCCAGGTGAGACTGGCCCGGTCCACGCCCAGTTACCTACCACACACCTGCACTGCTATAGCCCTCAGAATTTCAGTGAGGATGACTTTCAGTCTGCCTCCGGGTGGTCTCCATTTGGTTGTTTCTTTGATTGTTGACCTATGGTGTTGTGCTGTGTGCGTGTGCGTGTGTGTGCGTGTGTGTGTGTGTGTGTGTGTGTGTGTGTGTGTGTGTGTGTGTGTTTCCTGATTGCTCTGTATGTGTGTGTATGTGTGTCTTTTTTGATTGCTATGTATGTGTGTGTGTGTTTTCTGATTGCTCTGTATGTGTGTGTATGTCCCAGGTGCGCAGTCAGGCCCAGAACGTGCTGTTCGCTGCTCTGGGGACCTACAACTTCTGCTGCAGAGACCTGCTGCCCCACGTCCTGGAGCTCCTGGAGCCAGACCGCACCGATGTCACACAGCAGCAATTCAAAGTACAGTGGGCCTGTCTGTCTTTCTCCCTCTCCCTCTCCCTCTCTCTCGCTCTCCCTCTGTCCCTCTCATTCTCTCTCTCTCCCTCTCTCCCCCTATTCAGTGTCTCACAACATTTCCCTTTTAAAGTTAATCAAGTATCATCAGCAAAAAACAGAGATCCGGGCACCGTTCTTGAGGCCCAGAAACACCATGACATCATATTAACCCCTTCCCTCCCCTGCTGCAGGGTGCCTTGTACTGTCTCCTGGGCAACCACAGCGGTGTGTGCCTGGCGTGCCTGCACGACTGGGACTGCATCGTGCAGACGTGGCCGGCCATGGTGCGCTCCGGCCTCAGTGCCGCCATGTCCCTGGAGAAGCCGTCCATCGTGCGCCTGTTCGACGACCTCGCCGACAAGGTCCACCGCCAGTATGAGACCATCGGTCTGGACTTCACCGTACGTCCCTCACACCCCGGCCCTTCCACACCCCCTGCTATCACTGAATAAAGCGGTTGCTGTCAGATGTGTCCAGTTTGGTCCTCCAGGTCGATTCAGCAAAGTCCTCTGAGTGCTTAAAGCTCTGTGACCACATTACAACTGAAAAAAAAAAAACGTTCACACTACATTATTGCCATTAAGGTGTTGCTCTTTTCCAGAGTGATTTACATAGATTACAGTTTAATCCATTTATACAGCTGGATATTTACTGAGGCCATTCTGGGTTAAGTACCTTGTCTACAGCAGGAGTGTCCCAGCAGGGAATCGAACTGGCAACCTTTCGTTTACAAGCCTTGCTCCCTACCACTATGCTTACCACTGCTGCCCCGGTAGCTTGTGTGTCTTTTTTTGTGGTTGCGTTTTTGACCTTCACAGGCCACTGTCCCCTACAGATACCAGAAGACATGCTTCCCCTCACCACCAAGATGATACAGTCTGATAGCCCCACGCCCTCCCTGCCCCTGCCCACTGACCAGGACCTGGAGATGGGTGTGCAGCGCATGCTGGCCAAAAACTTGGACTCAGAACAGTGAGTTCTCACTGCCATTCATTGCATTTGCACTACATGCACATGCACACACTCAGACACACACACTCCATTGCACTCTATCCTACACACACCTTTTACTACACCCTCTAATCTCTATTCAAATACATACATACCAACCACTACTTACCCACCCACCCTACTCTACTGTGCACTCCCTCACCTTACAACACTTTTACTGACTGTACTGCGCACCCCATAACCTTACTATGCATTTACTAATTCTCTACTTTACTATAAATTTACTACTCTCCCCAGCTGTGTTCCCCTACACCTATTGGCTTTACCCCACAGCCCTTTATTTAATGTGTCATACCTTTGGTAACCTCTGACCTCTGCCTGACAGGAAGTACGAGAGGCTGGTCAATGACCTTGTGGATTTGCTCAGCGACACAGACCTGTAAGTATGCATGTGTGTGTTTGTGTGTCTGTGTCTGTGAGAGATTGTCTGGGAGATTGAGGCAGTGTTAGTGTCTCTGACTCTCTGTGAGAGATTGAGGCAGAGTGTTAGTGTCTCAGACTCTCTGTGAGAGATTGAGGCAGAGTATTTGTGTGTCTGACTCTCTGTGAGACAGTGAGGCAGAGTATTTGTGTCTCTGACTCTCTGTGAGAGAGTGAGGCAGATTGTTTGTGTCTAACTCTCTGAGACAGTGAGGCAGAGTGTTTGTGTGTCTGACTCTGTGAGAGATTGAGGCAGAGTGTTAGTGTCTTAGACTCTCTGTGAGAGATTGAGGCAGAGTGTTTGTGTCTCTGATTCTCTGTGAGAGATTGAGGCAGAGTGTTAGTGTCTCAGACTCTCTATGAGACAGTGAGGTAGAGTGTTTGTGTCTCTGATTCTCTCTCTCTCGGTGATCCAGGCCGTGGAAGTTTGAGCACATGGCCATCGGCTTCCTATCCCTCCTGCTTCGGGATGACCACGCCCTTCCTGTCCCCGCTGTGCTTTTCTTCATCCAGAGTCTCAACCACGACTCCATCACCATACGCAAGGTGTGTGTGCCTGTCTTTCTCTTACATACACACACTCATATAAACACACACACACACACACACATACACAATTTCCTCATACTCTCCTCACACATACACTTCCTCCTTATTCTCAATCATTCATTTCCAAAATTGCTTAGTCACACACATGCACACACAGATACACATACAGTACATGCACGCACACACTTTCACATATACACTCACTCACTTGCAGACACCATCAACCTGCAGTCTGATTCTTTTCTTGTTTTCTCCACCAGATGGCGATCTCTGCTGTGGGTGGGATCTTGAAGCAGCTGAAGAGGGCCCACAAGAAAGTGCCCATTGATCCTTTTGAAATCAGTGAGTGCCAGTCAGAGAGCACAGACCAGTCAAAACAGAGAGAGCAGGTTTGCCCAAAGCCGGTCGGCAGGTTTCATAACGTCACTCTCTGTTCCTAATACAAATAGTTGTGTCTTTAAATGGGCTCTTTTACTGGTCACATCTTTAGTGAGCCTTTTGATTGGTCACATCTTTAGTGAGTCTTCTGATTGGTCACATCTTTATTATGCTTTTTGATCGGTCGTATCCTCATTTGTCATTTAGGTAGTGTCTTTCCTGGGCTTTTAATTGGTCGTGTCTTTAATTCAATTCAATTCAATTCAATTTTATTTGTATAGCACTTTTTACAACACAAGTTGTCACAAAGCAACTTTACATTGTTACCAGGCCTGAGACCCCTTGAGAGCAAGCCTAAGGCAACAGTGGCAAGGAAAAATTCCCTAGTTAACAGGAAGAAACCTTGAGCAGAACAGTGTCTTCACTGGACCTTTTGATTGGTCATGTCTTTCCTGGGCCTTTTGATTGGGCGTGTCTTTACTGGGCTTTTCATTGGTCATGTCTGGCCTTGTGTCTCCCCAGTTAGTGCTAGTGTGCAGGAGGGCAGGCCTGATAACCACTGGCTCCTGTATGACAGCAGCCGTCTCCCCCGGACACAGCAGGAGTGGGAGAGCTGCTGCTTCGTGGAGAAGACACACTGGGGCTACTACTGCTGGCCGAGGTACACACAGACACTCACACACACACACACACACACACACACACTCACACTCACACTCACACTCACACTCACACTCACACTCACACTCACACACACACACACACTCACACATGCACACCCACACACTTACACTCACTCACTCACTCTGTATCTTCCTCACTGCTTGCTCTCTTACTCATCTCTCAGTATCTTCAGTTTCTAATGACACTGTTAACATCTGTCTTTCTCTTCCCTCTCTTTTCCTTCCCGCTCTGTCCCTCCTTCTTTACCTCTCTGGCCCTCTCTCTCTCCCGCTCTCTGTTCCTCCTTCTTTACCTCTCTGGCCCTCTCTCTCTCCCGCTCTCTGTCCCTCCCTCTTTCTCACTGTCCGTCTCTCTTTCTGTTCCTCCTTCTTTACCTCTCTGGCCCTCTCTCTCTCCCTCTTTCTCTCCAGGAAGTTGATGCTGTACGCTCCTACACATGAGCAGCCAAAACAAGACCTAACCAGAGAGGAAATGAGTGAGGTATAGATAACCAGCCATGCACACACACAACTACATTATCGGCATTTAGCAGACATTATTATCCAGAGTGGCTTATATAGGTTACAGTTTTTACATGCCATCCAATTATACAGTTGCCCAGAGGCAACTCTGGGATAAGTACCTTACCCAAGGGTACAACAGTAGTGTCCCAGCAGGGAAATGAAACCAGCAACCTTTTGGTTACCAGCCCTGCTCTTTACCACAATGCTACCCTGCCACCCCACACACGCCCATACACAGAAACGCAGAGTAGCTTGTAGAGATCAGCAGTGCCTGTAAACATGCGGCTCCTGTGTGTTTGTCTTTCTGTCAGAGGGAGCAGATCGTCTATGACCATTTCACCGACCCAGAGTTTGTCGACCAGCTCATCGAGTTTCTGTGTCTGGAGGACCGCAAGGGCAAGGACCAGTTCAGCCCACGGAGGTTCTGCCTCTTCAAGGTAAAGGAGTATGGTACAGCCGCCATTCGAACCCTGCACACCTGCAACGCACTGTGCCAAAACCTGTGTCCGGCAGATATCCCAGCAATCAGAGTTTTACATTACATCACATTACATTACGTTATTGTCATTCAGCAAACACTCTTACCCAGAACCACTTATATAGGCTACAGTTTTATCCATGTATACAGCTGGATATTTACTGAGGCAATTGAGGTTTAAGTAACTTGGCCAAGGGTACAGCAGCAGTGCCCCAGTGATCAGCAACCTTTCAGTTATGAGCCCTGCTCCTTACCACTATGCTGCACCTCCAATCAGCCCGTTAGCTGTAGCCATGATACAGGAGAGGCTATAGATTGGGAGGCTATTAGCCTTAGCCATGATACAGGAGAGGCTATAGAGTGGGAGGCTGTTAGCTTTAGCCATGACACAGGAGAGGCTATAGAATGGGAGGCTATTAGCATTACCTCTACGCTACACTGCCAGCCCAGCAGTGAGCATCTGATGTCTCGGTGTCTCTCTCTGGCAGGGCCTGTTCCGGAACTTCGGCGACGCCTTCCTGCCTGTGCTACAGCCCCACATGGAGCGGCTGGTGGCCGACTCCCACGAGAGCACGCAGCGCTGCGTAGCCGAGATCATCGCTGGCCTCATCCGCGGCAGCAAGCACTGGAGCTACGGCAAGGTTCGAGAACGCTTACACAGAAATATACACTTACACACTCACATACACATGCACACATCCGCGGCAGCAAGCACTGGAGCTACGGCAAGGTTCGAGAACGCTTACACAGAAATATACACTTACACACTCACATACACACGCATGCATCTGTGGCAGCAAGCGCTGGAGCTATAGCAAGGTGAGAGATGCAGAGACAGAAGCTCACACACACGCTTACATACATGACACACACTGGCTCACACACTCATTTATATATACACCCTTATGCACTGACATACTGACACACATAATGCCACAGAGACACATACACACTTATGCACTGACATACTGAAACACACACACACATGCACACTCTCACAAACACGCACGCACGCGCACACACACACACACACACACATACACTATAGACATATTATTCCGGGTGTTTGTCTGACCTTTGACCCCTGGCAGGTGGTGAGCCTCTGGGAGCTGCTCTGTCCTCTGATCCGCACTGCGCTGTCCAACATCACTGTGGAAACGTACGGAGACTGGGGCACGTGCATCGCCACCGCTTGTGTATGTACACCCCTTTACCCCCCACCCCATCTGTCTGTCTGTCTGTCTGAGGAAACATTTGCTCATGCTCAGTTTGTGTCTGTTACTCAGTGTCTGCATGTTGATTCTGTGCTCATCAGTGCATCCTGTCTGTCAGTGCTGAGTGGTTGTTTCCATATACAGTCCATATACAGACCTGGTCCAGACCCTGTTGGTGGTGTTGTTTGACCTGGTCCTGACCCTGTTGGTTGTGTTGTTTGACCTGGTCCAGACCCTGTTGGTGGTGTTGTTTGACCTGGTCCAGACCCTGTTGGTGGTGTTGTTTGACCTGGTCCTGACCCTGTTGGTTGTGTTGTTTGACCTGGTCCAGACCCTGTTGGTGGTGTTGTTTGACCTGGTCCAGACCCTGTTGGTGGTGTTGTTTGACCTGGTCCAGACCCTGTTGGTGGTGTTGTTTGACCTGGTCCAGACCCTGTTGGTGGTGTTGTTTGACCTGGTCCAGACCCTGTTGGTGGTGTTGTTTGACCTGGTCCTGACGCTGTTGGTTGTGTTGTTTGACCTGGTCCAGACCCTGTTGGTGGTGTTGTTTGACCTGGTCCTGACCCTGTTGGTTGTGTTGTTTGACCTGGTCCTGACCCGGTCGTGTTGTGGTCCTGCAGGAGAGCAGAGACCCTCGGAAGTTGCACTGGCTGTTTGAGATGCTGATGGAGTCACCGGTGAATGGAGAGGGAGGATCCTTCGTGGATGCCTGGTGAGGAATACAGACACACACACACACACACACACACACACTGACACACACCCCTCAGCTTCCTGGCGGAGTGTGCACTGTGCTCCTCTTCCCCTCTTTGCTCCAGTCGGCTGTACGTGCTCCAGGGCGGTTTGGCCCAGCAGCAGTGGCGGGTCCCTGAGCTCCTCCACAGGCTGCTACAGTACCTGGAGCCCAAACTCACACAGGTGTATAAGAACGTGCGTGAGCGCATCGGCAGGTGAGTGTCACGTGTGCCCGCCTCACCCCCGTGGAATTCCCACTGTACCTAAACTGCAGGTGTGTGCAACGCTTGTGAAACGCATGCTGTGATTTCAGTTCAGCTCAGGCCACCTCTCTGCCTCCTCTCTCCATCCTCTCTTTCTCTCCCTCTCTCTCTCTCTCTCTCCTCTCTCCCTCTCTCTCTCTCTGTCCTCTCTCTCTCCCTCTCTCTCTCTCTGTCCTCTCTCTCTCCCTCTCTCCCTCTCCCTCTCTCCAACCTCTCTCTCTTTCTCTCTCTCTCTCTGTCCTCTCTCTCTCCCTCTCTCCCACTCCCTCTCTCCCTCTCTCTTTCTCTCCGTCCTCTCTCTCTCCCTCTCTCCCTCTCTCTCTCCGTCCTCTCTCTCTCCTCTCACTCTCCCTCTCTCTCTGTCCTCTCTCTCTCTCCCTCCCTCCTACAGTGTGCTCACCTACATTTTCATGATCGACGTGGACCTGCCCTTCACCCGGCCGACGGCGTCTCCGCGGGTCTCCGAGTTCACCAAGCGGGTGGTGATGCGGCTCAAACCCCTGCTGGAGGGGGACGAGGAGATCCAGAACCATGTGGTGGAGGAGAACGGGGTGGGAGAGCAGGACGAGAGGACACAGGCCATCAAACTGCTCAAGACTGGTGAGGAAGGGGTTAATGGACTGTAACGTGTGTTGAGTGTGTGTAGAATGTAAGTAATGTATGTGTGGCGTGTTTTGTGTGTAATGTAACTAATGCATGTGTTGTGTGTGCATGTAGTGTGCGTGTAGTGTGTGTGTAATATGCATGTAATGTGTAGAGTGTGTGTGTAGTGTACATGTAATTTTCTTGTGTAGTTTGTATAATGTGTGTAATGTGCTTGTGCACTGTGTGTATTGTGTAAGGTGTATATGTAAGGTGTGTGTAATGTGTATGTGTAATGTGCTTGTGTGCTGTGTGTATTGTGTAAGGCGTGTATGTGAGGTGTGTGTAATGTGTGTGTGTAAGATGTGTGTATTGTGTAAGGCGTGTATGTGAGGTGTGTGTAATGTGTGTGTGTAAGATGTGTGTATTGTGTAAGGCGTGTATGTGAGGTGTGTGTAATGTGTGTGTGTAAGATGTACTTTGTCTGCGTTGCAGTGCTGAAGTGGCAGATGGCCAGTGCAGGACGTTCCTTCTCCACTGCTGTCCGGGAGCAGCTGCAGCTGCTACCCCTGCTCTTCAAGGTGGGTCTCTCTGTCTGTGTGTCTGTCCCCCATCTCTCTCTGTCCCCTGTCTCCCTGTCTCTGTCTCTCTCTCCCTCTCTCTCTCTCGCGCACGCACACACACACACACACACACACACACACGCGCACACGCGCACACACACACGCACACACACACACACACACACACACACACACACACACACACACACACACACACACACACGCGCGTGCGCGCGCGCACACACACACACACACACGCGCGTGCGCGCGCGCACACACACACACACACACACACAGTGACAGTGCCCGTGTCTCCGTGTGGCTGTAGATCGCTCCGGTGGAGAATGACGACAGCTATGATGAGATGAAGAGAGATGCCAAGGCCTGCCTGTCTCTGATGTCCCAGGGCCTGCTGTACCCAGAGCAGATTCCTCAGGTGCTGCACACTCTGAAGGAGGTGAGGCCACCAGGGGGCTCCACTAAGCGCAACGCGCCTCTCACTGGGCAACTGGAGTAAAATTTAATGCAGCTGGACCAATCCATCACTTCAGATTCAGTGAAAATAAGCAAATGCATAGTGCTGTTCACCCTCCCAAAGACACTTTCAATACATCATGTGACTGAATATTTGTGAAACGCATATTTGTGAGGGATCTGCTGTGTCATATTACATTTCATTTAATTTTTTAATTTTCTTAATTGTCTGTTTTTAGCATTAGTTCCTTAACAATGTAGGCAGGGAATCTATTTTGTAAAGATGGGTCTCATTTAGCACTGGAATTTTGAATTTAATTTTTTCATGATTTACAGAGTTTGAATTGGAAATGCATTATGTGTTTGTATAATAATGCCTTCAGGATGTTGAACTGAAGGTTAGGTGTCAGCACTGTGATGTGGTGGTGTTGCATGCTGTAGATGTGAGATGTGACTCCACGGGGCGCTGTCTCCCACAGATTGCAGGCAGCAGTTCCTGGCACGCCCGCTACACCGTGCTCACCTACCTGCAGATCATGGTCTTCTACAACCTCTTCACCTTCCTGAGCGACGAGCAGTCGGTCAGAGACGTCCGAATGCTGGTCATTAGCCTTCTGGAGGACGAGCAGCTGGAGGTATTACACACGCACACACACGCAATGCACACACAAACACACACACACACACACACACACACACAATGCACACACAAACACACACACACACACACACACAATGCACACACACACACACACACACACACACACACACACACACATAGACACACACACAGACACACACACAGGCACACACACACATACACACACACACAAATACACATTCAGACACACACTTACATGTACATGCACACATATACACACACGCACACGCACACGCACACACACACACACACACACACCGTAAGTTCATATAATTATACCCTGCTGAGAGACTGAAAAGAGCTGTGTGTGCGTGTATGTGTGAGTACGTGTTTGTGTATGTATCTGCGTGTGTGTGTGTGTGTGTGTGTTTCTTTATCAGTCTCTCTCCCTGACTGCCTCCCATTTAATGAGTCAGCACCCTCCCCTCTGCTGATCTGGCTGTTGCCTTGGAAACCCCCTGCTGCAGGAGTATTGCGTTGCCATGGTGATGTGTAGATGGATGTTCAGGTTTGTGGAGGAGGGGAGAAATTGCGCTGGGCTCTGAAAGATGCCCTGTCATCTGCAATTTGATGAAGCTGGTGAAATAAGATCTCTTCTTGCTCAGTTTGAAATGTAAAGATGACAAAGCGCCATTGAACATTTAACAAACGATTAACAAACAATTAACATTCAGTTTCTAGGGGGAGGTGAAGCAAGAAGCAATGTTGTTGTAGTTAGTGATTGTGGTCTCTACATCACAAGAAGTTATATTGGTTTTATATAAGAGTTTGCTGTCTTATTGGAGTGATTTCTCTGCAATCCGATAAAAGTTCCTCTCTTCTCTCTCTCTCGTTCTTCCTCTGTCTCTCGGTCAGGTGCGGGAGATGGCGGCAACCACTCTCAGCGGCTTCTTGCAGTGTAACTTCCTGCCCATGGATGCCCAAATGCAGGCCCACTTTGAGACGCTGTGTAAAACCCGCCTGCCTAAGAGGAGGAAGAAGGAGCTGGGCTCTGTGGTGGACACCATCCCCTCTGCGGGTACTGACACATGCTACACACATGTTACTGGACACGCCACCAACACAGACTGTACACACATTCACACTTCATAACCAAGACACACAACTCAGATATTTGGCTCATCTTCTCCTCCCTGTGTGCCTGTTTGTGTGTGTGTGTGTATGTGTGTGTGTGTGTGTATGCGTGTTTGTGTGTGTGTATGCATGTGTGCGTGTTTATGTGTGTGCGTGTTTATGTGTGTGTGTGTGTGTGTGTGTGCATGTGTATGCGTGTATGCGTGTTTATGTGTGTGTGTGTATATGCGTGTGTGTGTGTGTGCATGTGTATGCGTGTATGCGTGTTTATGTGTGTGTGTGTGTATATGCGTGTTTGTGTGTGTGTGTGCGCGCGTGTGCGTGTGTGTGTGTGTGTGTGTGTGTGTGTGTGTGCATGTGTATGCGTGTATGCGTGTTTATGTGTGTGTGTGTGTATATGCGTGTGTGTGTGTGTGTGTGTGTGTGTGTGTGCGCGCGCGTGTGCGTGTGTGTGCATGTGCAGATCTGGTGCGCCGTCATGCTGGAGTTCTGGGTCTGAGCGCCTGCATCCTCTCCAGTCCATACGATGTCCCCGACTGGATGCCCCAACTGCTGATGGACCTGAGCGCCCACCTCAACGACACCCAGCCCATAGAGGTACTGAGCACCTACTGAACACCTCACCCAGCCCACAGAGGTACTGAAAACCTCACCCAGACCAAAGAGGTACTGAACACCTCACCCAAATGACAGAGGTACTGAAAACCTCACCCAGACCACAGAGGTATTGAACATCTACTGACCCCTCACCCAGCCCATAGAGGTACTGAACGCTTCACACTGCCTATAGAGGTTATGAGCCTCACTGCGGGCCACAGGGTAGCTGTTCCTTCTCTCTCACCACACGCTCCTGTCCTGCCAGATGACTGTGAAGAAGACCCTGTCTGACTTCCGCCGGACTCACCATGATAACTGGCAGGAGCACAAGCAGCAGTTCACTGATGACCAGCTGTGCGTTCTTACCGATCTGCTGGTCTCACCTTGCTACTACGCTTAAAGCAGGTACGGTGCCTCTCCACTGACACACCTGCTTACCTGCTCACTCACCTGCACATTCACCTGCTACTACACCTAGCGCAGGTATAGCACCTCTGCACTGACACACCTGTGTACCTGCTCACTCACCTATTAATATGCCTGGAGCAGGTATGGTACTTCTGCGTGACACACCTGCACACCTATTCACTCATTAATCTGTCAGTAAATCCTGTTTCAGCAGAGCGCCATCTCAGAGGCAGACATTTGTTGTGACACGTGTCATGTGTGAGTACGGTTTGAAAATGAAACCAAGGTTCATTTCAGGCGAGCCCCAGGAGAACGCATCTCCAGCTGTGACCGTGAATGTTCCCTCTCTCCTCTTTTCCAGGCAGTGACATGACATGACTCTCTTCTGGAGACCAGTTTTTGTTGGATTTTTTGTTTTTTGTTTTTTAAATTGAGTTTTTGAAGATTGAAGAAGCAAACAAGAAGATGTCCTCATAGTTTTATTTTTCCCCCTCCTGTGGTCCGGGACGTCTCAGAGGTCTCAGAGGGACGTCTGACTTTGCCTGACTGTGTCTTTGCTGCATCATACTATGGTTACTAGTGGTCATCCGTGGTCATTGACTGTCAGCAGCAAAACTCCTGGAAAGGTCATCCTTCAGCAGGGCTGGGGAGTCTCATAAAAGCAGGTGTACTCAATTAAAATCTCATTCCTGATATACTTAATATTTAAGGTAAACAGCAGGACAGATTGGCATTCATTCTGTAATACTACTGTAACATTACTGTACAGTTTTTCCTTGCTTGTGTGCCGAGTGCTTGGACGTGATTGGCTACAATTTGTCTGCCCTTTTCACCCCCAGTTAAACCCTGTGTATTTACAGCACTGTGTTAAGACCTGTATATTTACAGTGATGTATTAATGCCTGTATTTTTACAGCAGTGCAAAGACCAGCATCTTTACAATGCTGTGTTCAGACAAGCACCTTTATAGCAGTGTGTTATTACCAGCATCTTTATAGTAAAGTGTTAAAACCAGCATCTTTACAGCAGTGTGTTAAGACCAGCATCTTTACAACAGTGTGTTATTACCAGCATCTTTACAGCAGTGTGTTAAGCCCTGTATCTTTACAGAAGTGTGATAACACCAGAATCTTTACAATGGCATGTACCATGAAGACTGTCTATTTGACATATGAATCAGACCCTGGTGTAATTAGTTCTGCATCAGTCTACCGGGAGAGTCCTGCATGGAGTTCGATTCACATGCTATCAATACAAAATCAGTTTTTACTTCATGTATGTAATACTTAACATGTTTATATTATTTACATACCTTTGTAAATAGTGACATATATTTACACAAGTATGTATTGTAATGTACCTAGATGAAACTTGCATTTGTTGTAAAGAGACCTTGATGTATTGTCTGAGGTGGATTTTGCCTCAATCAGTACAGTGATCCCTTGTTTCAGAGGAGTAAATAGCTATGTGCAGCTATGTTCATGGAATTGACGCAGATATGAAAGTGTAATTTTTTCACCACAGTTTTTCACTCGCTCAGATTGTGATGCTGTACAGTAATGGTGTAGGGATGTAAACTACTGCGAACAGTGGATTGAGCTGCTTGCTCCCTGGCGTGAGTAGGTCAGTGTGAGATTCACGCTTACTTTAAGTGCAGCACTGTAAGCACTTTAGGTGCAGCCCTGTAGCTGGGAAAAGAACAAGGGATTACTGTACTCTCAGCCGTTTGTGTGAAACAGACTGGGCTTGTGTGTGTGTGTGTGTGTGTGTGTGTGTGTGTTTATGTATGAGAGAGAAGAACTGTGTGCGTGCGTGTGCTTGTATGTGTATGTGTGTGTGTGCGAGTGTGTGAACTGCGTGTGTGTGTGCATGTGTGCGTGCGTGTGCTTGTATGTGTATGTGTGTGTGTGTGTGTGTGTGTGCGAGTGTGAACTGCGTGTGTGTGTGCATGTGTGCGTGCGTGTGCTTGTATGTGTATGTGTATGTGTGCGTGTGCGAGTGTGTGAACTGCGTGTGTGTGTGCATGTGTGCGTGCGTGTGCTTGTATGTGTATGTGTATGTGTGCTTGTGCGAGTGTGTGAACTGCGTGTGTGTGTGCATGTGTGCCTCTGCAGTGTGCGTTGTTGTTACTGTGTGATGGCATGTCACTGTGATGACTCCACAGTACCCTCCCCCCACTGAGGAATAAGTTATTAATAGTAACCATCATAATTTATAAAGGTAGCCAGAGATCTGAAGCTTGTCTGACTGCTTCCCACAGCTTCAGACAGCTCCACAGAGCTTCTTGCTGTTTCTCTCAGCTTCAGACAGCTTCTTAGAGGTTAACGCAGCTTCAGTGCTGTATGACATGCATCACCTCCCTTAATGACCCCACAGATTTTATCCTGAAGGCCGGGACCCGGCTAGCAGAACCTCATTACTCAGGAAGGTCTCTACCAAACCACTGTAGAGCGTAGTGCCAAAACTGCAGGGATTTTTGTAGATGCACTGTGCTTGCTTATGTACAAAAAAGGGCAATAAATGGGTTGTTTATAATGAGACTTTTGTGTTTATCTATGTGCATATGGGTGTGTGCGCGAGTGTGTGTGTGTGTGTGTGTGTGTGTGTGTGTGTGTGTGTGTGTGTGTGTGTGTGTGTGTGTGTGTGTGTGTGTGTGTGTGTGTATTTGGAAGAGCAAAGCCACAATTCCACAGTACAGCTGGGGGCTGTCTCTGACACAACCTGATGAGAAATTACAGCCAACGAGAATAAAAACACAACTCTACAAAGGTATCAGTTCATGAGTCAATAAATAAGTAAACACTATAGCTGACAAGGCATTTGATTGTCGAAATGTTAGTACCATATCAGCATGATTATAAACTGTGGAAGCAAAAGAATATATATGGTTATTTTAATATAAAAACATCACAGCTCTTAATTTTGACACACTTGAAATGGTCACAACTTTTCCCCACCTCTTCAGCCTCAGAGTGGCTTTGTGTCCACAGAAGGCAGCTCTTACAGAAAAGTCCAACAGCCTGACATAGGATCCACAATAAAAGTAATGTGTCCTTAATATGTGTGAATGTATGCTGCCAACATTGCCAAATAGTGATTTCTGCTTCTGTATGCTGTATGCATGTGCTGTACAGAGTATAGGACTCCATAAATACATTAATGCAATGTTCACCCCTGTCTCATAGAAACGCATTCTTCTCATTCTTCTCTGAGCCATAGAAAAATCACCCAGACAGGTCATGCTTTGAGCTGCCAGGCATGGTAGATTCTGCATAGAGCCTCCTAAATCTGTATATCATCTGGATGGGTCGTCCAATTGCCTGTGCCTGCAACATCAGGCCATCCATATGCTGTGAGGATCAGTGTACCAGCACAGCCGCACCTGCTGGTGTTCAAACATTACTTAAGCACACAAAGATGACTGCAGTCTCAATATATCTCGCATGGACTTTGTTCTGTGCTGGTTTATTTTTTAATGCATTCAAGACAAAAGATATCTAAGTCCTCAGATGATTAGCCTGCAGCATTCTTTTTCTATTATTTTCAAAAAAAGAGGAAGAAACTAAATAATAGTAATCCTGCCTCTAAATCATTTTAACCATCACATCGCAGCTTGTACACTTCATCTCCAACATTGACAGAACCCCCTCGAAAAAAAAAAAAACACAAATGTGTACAGTTCCACTGAACTCCACATGTTTCCATGGAAACGCAGTGTGCTTTTCTGTGCACTCATGTTGCCAGTCTATTGGTGCAGATGTGGCTCAGCCAATGAGAGCACAGGATGGAACCAACAGCCTAAAGCACGCTCAACGATAGAGAGAGGGAGAGACATGCGGCATACCTGAACCTGCCTGTGAGGAGGGGTGGGATAAAGGATAGAGCTTTACCTGCAACAGCCAGCTGAAAACAGGTCACAGGGCTCACGAGTCTCTACTGAGGAGAGAGATGGGGAGGAGTTAGAACCCACTCTCAACTGGACACAAATCCAATGTGAAGCAGAGTCACTCCGCCCACCCAGCACAAGGTCCACAGCCACACCCCAGAGTAAGCACACAGAAAGTGCAGTGTTTTCATGGAAATTGTAGTGACAGAGATAATGATGTTCTAATGTCATGGGGGGGGGGGGGGGGGGGGGGGGTGTTCTGATCACCACTACATAAAGAAAAGGAGATGGAGAGAGAACGAAGGAGGAAGATGGAGGAATGGAAGCATGAGAGGAGAGTGGACCAGGATTTTTATCACAAACCTGCAGATGGATTTGCCATAGTGACCACTATCAGTATCCTGGGCCCAGGGCAGTACAAGGCGGCATATTTACCATAGCTGGGCTGGAGGCTGACCAGATAATCTAAATTTTTAAATTCTTTTCTAAATCCCCTCCATGCTGTTTTACAAAAAATACATATTGTATTTATTTTATGCATTACATAGGTGCATAATTATTTTTTTTGAGCTGACAAAGTATTTGAAAATATTATTTCAATAATATCCTCCACCCCTGCATCCACGTGCACGCGCTCGCGCGTCTCTCTCGCGGCCGTGGTCAGAACTCGTGTGTCCACGTTCCGCAGAAGAGGATGTGCCTTGCGCAGACGTTGGACGGTGATTTTACACGCCTCTCTGCATCTCATCAGCACCGGTCAGATAACATCAAGGGCAGGGTGGAAAACGGATTCCAAAGAGGGGGAAACACCAGGAAATTAAGAACATACCCCAAATGTTTGCGTCTGGAATCATCGCATTGATCATCGGGAATGCTGATGGCAAGTACCGTTGGTGTTGTTGTTCTTGTTGTTGTTGTTATGATTATTATTATAACTAGAGTGTGATAAATTATGATGATTACGCTGGTTTTACAGTGCATTCATCTCCGCTTGTAACCTTGATATTTAAGAACACTACGATTATCTCTGAAGGGAATCACGACAATTTGTTTTCCACACGCACGCGCACATATGTGTTTGGTTCACACACACACACACACACACACACGCGCGCGCGCACACACACACTTTGCTTAACTACAACAGA
The DNA here is from genome assembly GCF_013368585.1 of Megalops cyprinoides. Lineage (NCBI taxonomy): Eukaryota > Metazoa > Chordata > Actinopteri > Elopiformes > Megalopidae > Megalops > Megalops cyprinoides. Next base: position 46,878,161 of record NC_050583.1, read on the forward strand.
CGATTGATAGAGCAGTTGTTTCTGTGGTCTTACGGGTGTTCATACGGTTATAACGCACCATAGAGCGAGTTTATATAATTAGTGATGGCATACTGCTGTCTGCACATGCCTCTTCTATCTGATCCATATATGATACAGTTTTAATGGGTGCCCAATGCGTCTGTGTGCTCGCGCATGTGTGTCCCGGACAGACGGACAGCGGGGTTGAAGCGACAGGTGGTCCTCTTTGAAGTCTGCTGAGCAACATCAGATAGAGACAGACGTCATCGGAGTGTTTACCTGCAGCATCCTGGCGACCGAAAGCGAAGACAATACGCTCGTAGGCTACATAGATGGCGATTCCTGGTTGTTCTGGCCCGCCAGTGTCTTTTTTAGTACTGCCTAACTCTAACGATCAAGCAGTGGGTTTAAGCACAGAGTTTTACCTGCAACAACCAGATAAAATCCACTGCCTACCTTATAACGTGGTTATAATCCCCAGCTACGTTACTGTTAGATATTCTTCAATGAATAATGTTCTGCGTAAAGTCACTTTGAATATATATTTTACCAGTGGAGATACCATTTAAACTGATCTGGGGTCAGTGTTTTAGAGGCGCAGTCTCTACCACACCACACTTCCGCTTCGTAACTTTTTCTGCCCAGATAGAAAGTGAGGAAGAGGAGGAATGATGGCATTGAAGCTGTTTCATTGTAGACCATTACCCCACAGAATTTAAAATAATATGATGTTAATGGATGCATGAATACCATGAAAGTAACATGCTAAAAATCACACAAGGTCTCTGATGTTGTGTTAAAATATGGATTATAAGTAGAACGGCAGTGTTACTCAGGAATTTTAAGCAGGAGGTTTCAGGTTTGATGCCCTGACAGGGCAGTGACTTTATATTCTCGAGTGCGGTACTTAGTACTTATGAGTTCTTCAGCATATCTCCAGATATATGTATAGCACAACAGTGAGTTGTGAGAGTCACCCAGGAAATGAGTGTCAGCTAATTCATAATGTACATGGCTAGACCTAGGAGTGAAGGTACGACACTCTGGTGCGCTTCCAGTTGAAAATCATACAGTTACTCTGAAGGTTTCATTGTTTTGTTTCATTTTGGATATTTACCTTTATAATAATAAAATAATAAAACAACAGTGATCACTGAGCACAAATCACAATGCCACTGAAATGGAATATAGTTTCTCATTGTTGGACAGAGATCCAGTCACAAGGGATGGGTTTATTAACACATTTTTTTTCATCAGAGGAGTGAAGTAACTTTGTTTCTCTTCCAGTGAACATCTCCCTGAGGAGATAAAGAGAACAGCAGGAGTCATGACCTTGTCCGATGGAGTTATGGGAAATTCAGGGAGACTGTAACCTCAGATGTAGAGCCACTAGAGTTGCCACATCTGATAATGTAAATCACACAGGAGAGATCTTTCTGACCTCAGCAGCTCAAATGGAGAGGAAGATGCAGGCAAAACTCTAAGAAAATAAGGTACTGACAGCATTCTCTCCAACCTGCCTGCCATCAGCTGGCACATGCAAGATCATGGTTTTTAGTGGATGGGAGAGTTTCGGTGGTCCCACAGTTGTGACCGCGGTGGCCGCGGAGACCCCCCGAGCGAGATGAACAGCACCTCACCGTCCCTGGGGCCGGGGGACGTAACCTGGCTCGGCCCCTACAACGCCACGTTGGGCCCCGACCCCTCGCTGGGCGGGGTGCCGGTCCACACCGCCACCCTGGCCTTCTGCTCCCTCCTCCTCCTCCTTATCTTCTGCTTGGGCTCCTACGGCAACCTGGTTGTGGTCCTGTCCTCCTTTGACCCGGCCGTCCGCAAGCTCCGCACCAGCTTCGACCTCATGGTGCTCAACCTGTCACTCTGTGACCTGCTGGTCTGCTGTGTGACTGCGCCCATGTTCGCCCTGCTCCTCTTCCTGGACGCGGTAGGCAGGGTCGGGGGCACGACTGGGGGAGGGAGTGGGGGTGTGGGCGTGTCCAGGGAGTTCTGCCTGGCATTCCACCTGAGCAGCTCGGGCTTGGTGCTGATGTCTCTGAAGACAGTGGCAGCGATCGCTCTGCAGAGGCTCCGGGTGGTTTTGGGGCGCCAGCCAGACCGCCCCGCCCCCTTCCCCTGCACCCTGGTGCTGACCGCCCTGCTGTGGGTGTCCAGCTTCACCTTGGCCACGCTGGTCACCCTGCGGCCCCGCCTGAGGAGGGCCCCGCCCTGCCTGCCCTGCGCCGGCCTGGTGGGGGCACTGGCTGGCCCCGCCCTCTACCTTTACCTGGCTGACTTCGCCTTCTGTGTCGCCGTGGTGACCGTCTCCTACGCAGCCATCGCCCACGCGCTGCACAGGAACACGCAGGTCTGCAGGGGCCCCGCGATCACCACGGATGCCACCCGCCCGCCGCCGCCGCTGGCGACCGTGGGGTTTGAGAGCGTCCAGTGCGCTGTGAGCGTTCCCGTGCCGACACTGTACCGCAACCAGGCCTACAGCAGGCTGCAGCAGGCGCACGCACTTGCCAAGGGGCGGGGTCCTCTCCCCCAGGCTACCGCCTCCTCCGGTGTCAACCTGGCCACGCCCAAGGACTCCAAGGCGGTGCTGACATGTGTGGCGATTGTGCTGTCTGTGCTGCTCTGCTGCCTGCCGCTGGCCGTCTCGCTCGTCTGGGACTTCCTGTCCCGCGGCAGTGACTTCCTGTCCCCGGGTGGTGGCCTCCCGCTCTACCAGTTCGAGCTGTGCGGCCTCGCCCTGGTCCTCCTCAAATCCGGCGTCAACCCGTTCATGTACTCGCGGAACAGCGCCGGTCTGCGGCGCCGGGTGATCTGGTGTCTGCGGGGGGCGGCGCCGAACCCCGCCTGCTGCAGACGCAAGACCCGCCTCCGCGCTGTGGGGCGGGGCAGCCTGGAGGCCAACCGGAACAAGTCCTCCCACCGGGAGACCGACTCAGCCTGCTGTGCACAGTCACCCAATCGGAGGAGGCTGGTGGACCAGGCGTGCGGCCCCAGCCGGTCTGCTGACAGCGCGCTGACGACCCCGCCCACCGCTGGCTGCCGACCCCGCCCTCCAAGCAGCTCCACGCCCGCAAACACCCGGGTAGAGCCCTACTACAGCATCTACAAGAGCAGCCTGTCCGGGGAGCCCAGCTCGCCCATTGGCTCCGCTTTCAGCTTCGCAAGGCCCTACACCACAATGCACCACCACCCCCAGCAGGAGGCGCTGCAGGACTATGAGAGCACCTCTATGCACCAGATCCCCATACCCTCTGTATGACCCCCACCACACACACACACACACACACACACACACACACACAGACACACACACACAAGCATACATATACACAAACATACACGTACGCTCATATACCTGTCTGTCCTTAGTATCTGGTCCAGTGTGCTATTTGTTCTTCATATTTTAAAACAGAATTACATGGAATGATTTTATCCACCTCTGATCAAGAATGGACGTTCTCTCATGCTGAACAGGCCAAATCTGCTCTCAAATATGTATTAATAAATTATTCAACGAGTAAATATTCCAAAGTGTTATCTCAGTACAGTACAGTGTTATCACAGTATAGTAACAATAGAGACTGCCGCGATTCTTTTTTACAGTGATGTTTAATTTTTCATATTATATTATATATTACATTGATGCTGTCTTTTCCTGTTCTTCGTGAGAAATAGTACTTATGAAAGTCTCATTACATTACATTTTGTAATATTACATTTTGTAATAATTACAATAAACATATCACAGGAGTATTTGTGCTTGATGTTTTTTTTTCTCCGGTCACATAAAGGGAATGCCTGGAATTATTCTTCACATACATGCCAAGTGTCTCCATGTGACTCATACAGCTGTATATTTACTGGTGCAATTCACGCTACCTCACCCAGGGGAACAGCAGCAGTCAGACCCACACTCCAAGGGTTACAGCTCTGCTCTGTAACACCTGTCTGCTGCCTGTTACTCCACAGAGGAGAGTGATATTATATCTGCTTTACATTACTGGCATTTAGCAGATGCTCTTTCCCAGAGCAACTTACATAGGTTACAATTTTTACGTTACCCATTTATATAGCTTGATATTTACTGAGGAAATTCTAGGCTAAGTACCTTACCTAAAGGTACAACAGCAGTGCTCCAGCAGGGAATTAGCAATCTCTTGGTTAAGAGTCCTGCTCCTTACCACTACGCTACACTGCTACCCCAGCTTATGAAGGGAAAAAAACATAACGAAACAGCAAATGTATGATTGTGTCATTATTATACAGTGACTACCTGAAACCTTTTATGTAAAACACTCCTCTCATTTACTCAAATGAAAAATAACCCGCTGGTGAGCATTCCATTGAAACAAGCTGATGCTCTGTATCCACCCAATGTGGCGGAGAGGCGGAGCCACTAACCACCATCCGCCACTGAAGACCGAACTCCCCAGCCCCCCTACAGAGGTCACATCTAACGTTCCAAGTCTTACCTTTCTGTAAGGTTCATTTGTTAGGGTGAGCTGCAATGCTGACATGTGCATGGACACTCATATGTTACTGCTATTCTGATTATGGCAGCACTCTGCCGTCTGTCTGTTAGGTCTCAGATGTGCACAGACACTACTGTCGCTGCCCTGCTCTTCATGTGACCTTGCGTGCACTTGCACGTCTTGCTTTGCAAGTCATTCTGTACAGAAGTGTTTGCCAAATGACTAAATGCAAATGTACATAAATTACCCATAAAAAACCCCAAGGGCAATACGTGTTCTGGGGCAGACAGTCTGCTTTATTCAGACACCAAGACAGAGCGTACATCACCGTTACAGAGTTACATGAAGTCTGTGGAGACGCGAGAATGGACAGATACTACAACTGTCACGAGTCACTTCCCTAAAACCCCACTCAGACGCATCCAGTGTCACATACTGTTTAAACAGCCGAGCAGTCTGTGCCAGCGTTCGTGAGCTGAAAACGATGTGCCTCGGCTGGATCACTTCACAGAGAGTCCCGTGAGCTCTGAATGCAGCCAGAGCCACCTCACTGGTTATACTGAATAACATATACCTTGTATTGTGACACACATAAAACATACATTCCTCTCCATTTAGGTAGGTCTCCTTGATATATTAATTTTTACATGTGAACAGCACAAAACACGTCCACAGCCTGACAGCGCTTTTGAATATAAATTCACTGAACCCACAGACACAGTCCTACAATGCACAACATGTGAATGCAAATGCAAGTGCAAATTCAAATGCATATGCATTCAGACTGGTATGGGGGTGCCCTCATACGACACTGACAAAACCAGATGCACAAATGCTTCCTGAGTCAAGCAGTTTGGAATGGCTAAAAATCCCAGGGGAGCCTGGGACCTCAGACCCCGACACAGCTACATCCATAGGAACAATCTGTACTAGAAAGTGCCCATTTCCAGGCTCCTGTATGACCAGTCATTGGTAGTGGAAGGGCACATACATTAAGTACTGTAACACATAATTACGATGAGGGACTTTTTTTTCTCCGTATCCTTTATGAATCTGATCCAACAGGCCAAATCAGAACGTGCTTCAGGTCTGATGAATTATGAACTCTGTTTATGACCTGTTTATGCTGTTAGGAAAACATTTCATACACATGTCATTTCAAGATAACTTCACCTAAGTATGACTGCATTATTTTAAACAGTTAATAAACAGACAGTAAGGAGGTAGTAAACAGAATATATGATCTCCACTTTGACTTGTGGTACACCATTTTTGTCAGAAGGTGACCAAACTGTACTTAACACTTTATAATGTAATGTTTATTACCTATTTACAACCTGCTCAATATCCATTTGCTAGTTACGCAAAAACAAAGTAAGTCATACTTAATCATTTGGTAGCAGTACAAAGAGGTGCTTTGGAGGAAGGTGGGGAAATAGCTTCCTTCATAGCACCTGTGGAGTTGTCAGACTCCACTCATACACTCACAGGATGTACAGCAGAGAGAAGGGAGAAGGATGAGAAGACACAGACCTAGTGCTCACTGCACTAAATGACATTAGCAGAGCCACTGTAAATATGTCACTGCTCCTCCTCTAGCTTACTATGGCATCCTCCACTATGTTTCAAAGGGTCCATTTTCTGCACCACATGTCTACATCACTCTTTTATTTCTGTATGTCTTGTTTGTTCCATCTAGTGTTTGTGACTGTGGACCCCTACTGCGACTAAGAACATAGAATAAAAGAAGATAAAAGTGCTTTTACAACTTTGACAGCTCTGCTGTACTTTTAGGGCTTTTCCTGAGGAATGACTGCACTCCCGCCCCTGAGAATGGACGCAACCCCTCTCCCCTGCTCCCTCCCTCCCTCTATCCCTCTCCCTTGCTCTCTCCCCCTCGCTCCTTCTCTCTCTCCCTCCTTCTCTACCCCCTCACTCTCTCCCTCTGTCTCTCTCTCTCCCTCCTTCTCTCCCTCTTCTCTTCCTCAGTCCCCTCTCTCCTGCAGCAGCTCCTTGACCAGGCGCTCCAGGGAGAACAGGTGCTCGTCGCCGTCCTCGGGCAGTAGGTCTCGGATGGCGTTGGCGAGCTCGAACAGGTACTCCGTGTTGCGGCCGCTGGGTCCCACCGAGCTGAGGATCTGCCGGGCGATCAGCTCCAGCGGGGCGGGGCCCAGGTAGTTGGGGTTGTCACATGAGCCGATGTAGAGCAGCGTGTCCCGGGGCTCCGAGTAGGGCTCCTTAGGGTGAAAGGTCACGGTGATCACTCTGTAGCCCCCTTTCTCCCGGTAGTCCAGGTACTCTTTCACCTCTTGCTCCTTCCCTGTGGGAAGCTTGTAGGCAATACCCCACACGCAGCCCTGGCAGCAAGAAAAGGAGGTGGGGGGCGGTTAGGCCACACATATCCTGGATTACAAGGTGGTCAAACAAAACCTGTCACTCAAGCCAACAGCAGAATTTGGGTTTAAACAGGTGGGCCAGCTGGGAGCTCGTGGACAAGGTCTCCTACCAATACTCCGAACATCACCGAAAGAAATCCACTTCTGTGCACCGCCCACCAACAGAAGCCTTAATTACTGTTGTACATCTTGTTCAGTTGTTTAGCATATTATCCAGAGTGATTTCTAAAAGTGCATACAAATCTTTTAATCTTTTACATTATTGGAAACAGCAGGACAAGGAAGAATTCCTTTTGTCACAGAATCACTGAAACCAGACTGACACTGTGGCTTTACAGCATGCATACACCTTTAAGTTAAGAAAGACAGATAAGGCAGCATGTTACTGCGTTCTCTCACCTCAGGGTCCTCCACCAACGTCACCACTCGTCCTGGCTGAAAGCGGGGGGGGGGGGGGGGAGAAGGAGAGAGAGAGAGGGAGGGAGGGAGACAGAGGGAGAGAGGGAGACAGAGAGAGAGAGAGAGAGAGAGAGAGAGAGAGAGAGAGAGAGAGAGGGAGAGGGAGCGAGAGAGGGAGAGAGGGAGGGAGAGAGAGAGAGAGAGAGAGGGGGAAAGAGAGAGCGTTATTAACACCACCCTTGTGCACCTCCCTTATCAACACACACACCTCCCACGGGCTCACTCCCATACATCCCCTTGGGGTAGATATCTTATTTCAGCCTTAACTGTACTATACTGTATTGCCCTGCTGGAAAAAATCAGAATTGATTTGTTTTTTCCTCTTCAAAACATTCTAAAAAGAACGCCCAGGAGCAGCAGAGAGGTGGACAACTTGCAGGCTATTCTCCCTCAAGGCCTCAGCTTCTGCCTCCTGTGTGAAAGTCTGTGTTACAAAGGGGCTGGGAGGGTGGTTAGAGGCTAGGCCCAATTAGCTGCAAAGAAAACTACATAACAACTGTCGGCATTAGAGCTTTTTTGCTCTTAAGGGGGGCTGTTACAGTGGATAACTAGCTAGTTAGGTGGTTCTCATCATTTGATGTGTGCCACTGTCACTGGCTTGTTAATTCAACAACATGTAAGTGAAAAAACAGTACACCCATCTACCTATATTCCATGAATTCAAATTCTTGTCACTTTATTTTAAACTTGTTCATAGTATTGGAAAACATAATATGTTACTACTTATTTAATGGACCTATTTTTAACAGCTAGATATGGGATAGCCAGCATTGGCTAGCTAAATGGGTCAGTAATGGTCACTAAATTTCCACTTTAAACAGAAAGTGACTAAAGCCACTAAGGATAACATCACCTGAGCAAATGAAAAATAATGCTGTCAAAATGCAAAAGAAAAAAAAATAAGACAAAATTTCTTTAAAATTACACTCACAACTCCATATGGATGTTATCAATGGAGTCATATTTGAGCCCACATACAAACAGTATTTGTATACTTTAAAGAAAGCTTCATGTTAAACCATGAAAACAGCACCATGCTCATCTTTCGACAAGGCACTCCTTTGTAGTGACAGTACTGCTATTTTTGTGTTCCCTGTTACCTTTATTTAAACTTCTTGAAAAAAAACATTCAAAAACATCCCTTAATCCATCTGGAATCGCTGATGTCATTGTGGTGGAACTGGAAATTCTAGTAACTCCCAGCGACATGTTGTGGACACAACCCTTGATTTCAACCCTCAACCCTCCTATTCAATTTTAAGAGCCAACTTATAAGGTAACCACAAGGACAGTAGCCCTCGTGCCACTCCATTTTCAGATTTTCTGTGGTTGTGCAATATTTATGGGAGACTTAAGAACCTTTCTGCCAGGTCAGAGGGGTCATTTGTGGTCTTCTTTGAGATGTTGTACCATGTCATACTTTACCTCATCATTGAAAATGGCTTTCTGATGCCAGTTACACTGTGCAACATGTTGTAAAATCCATTTTTGGGATAAGCAAAATAATTTTAACTTTAAGGATACAACAACAAACCCTGACAGAAGATCTTGACAGTTTATTTAATTTGAACATTTTGAGCACTTTTGTTACTTGCATTTATGTTTGGAGGGTTACACCACATTACATTTTTTTTACTAGGCTATTTAAACACCCAGAACACCGGGATTTGTGGTGATTCAATAGCTGTAGATGTTTTACTTCAAAGAGGAGGCAGAAAATACGTGTACAATGCATAACGCGTCTATATCGTTCCTCCCGAATTTTATGCACAAAATGTTCATGTCGTGTTACTGACCGAGCCACAAAATGACAAACTGAAAATTGTGTTTAGCAAACCATCTAAATGTCAACGTCAAAATCTGACATTACTTCTCAACAAATCTAATCACAAGAAGTACAATTCAAAACAGGTTTAACTACTTTTACTCAGACTAAAGGTAAAGTTACATCCGTCTATATCAATAACATTTTTTTCTGGCTATACCTATGTGATTAACTGAAAAAAATATATAACTTTGTGTTCGATTGTGCGATAAGACGATAAAAATATGATTTGGATCACAGTTTCATATTATAATCTCATTTAAAATGACTATTGGATAGTCTAATTTGGTAATTTAAGCAATCAAATTCCATCTCCATTAGACAAAAACATTCCGGCTTTAATTCTGAATTTCCACCATCTATGGTGATCAGAGTAGCTCATACGCTTATTGGAGTCTGGCTAACAACGCAGTTAAAATTATAGCCTAATTCCAAACATTACGACACGTTCCTTAGAAATGTCACCGAAGCTATTGCTGGCAATCCAACGTGAGTAAGCCGCTTTGAAATCCTAGCGGAAGCTGGCTAACTATCTGGAAGGCAATATGGTTTGTTAGCTTTTAAAAAATGTAAAGCCACTGTCTGGCATTATCACAGAGAAAAAGTAAAATTTCTGCATACATTAGCTCTACCTACACGTAGCTGACGTTAGATAATTAGCAAAAAAGAAATGCCATTATATTATATTATACATTATATTGCCATCGAAAGCTCGGCAGGTGGTGCAATAACATTACCTTCCCCGGGACCCCTCGGTGATCGGTACTCCCCTGCCAAAATCTGCGGCTGAACCCCCGGATATACCCGACGCGCTTCTCCTCGTAAGGGAAATCAACCTTCCAGATGAGCGACCCGTACCCGAAAACCCACATCTCCTCCTATTTAGCTAGCTTAGCACGCTAAAACAATGCAGTCCAATCTAAACGTTTAGCTGGCTTAGCTAGCTATAATATTTTTGTCATGACCGTAACATAATTTGAATGTAATTAATACATTACTCGAATGACACTGTATGGATTGTGGCTAGCGAAAGTGAAAATTATTCACAAAATATCTTCCAGGAAATCTCTATAGTGACGGTCTACCGAACAGTCGATGCAGCGTAATTTATATTATGACCATATGTAGCGGATCTGTTGCGCAATCGCTTCTGGCCAGAGTTCAGCGTCCCGCAAAGTTCGCTGGGATTTGGTGTTTGTAACTATACCTCAGTTGAAAGAAGTCTCACTTAACCAAGTTCCTTTATATACAAAACGTTTTAATTATCCCTGTTTTTCCAAAGTAACTGAACGCATCCTTGCAGATGCCGTGTTATTTATGTTTGTGGGAACGAAAATAATAACATATTTCAACAAAGTAACTTAAGCAACGCGTATATACTAGCACCTTCATGCACCCATGAGGCATATACCCACAATTTAATGTAGGTTATTGGTTCAGTTTATATTTATTCAGAAATACACGTGCGCACCTCTCATTTTTGTTCGAATGTAGGAATGGATATGCCAGTTGATTCTTCACTGTTTATCTCTTTCTGCAACGTTTCTTAAACGACACATTTTTAAAATTAGGTTTAGGTACTACAATACCCAGAACCCCAACTGAACCCGATATTGAGTTGCAGGTCGTGTAACCAGTCAGAGAAGAAAATATGAATCAAAGACTTGGCAGGGAGGCGTGACTGCGGAAGCAGGAAGCTTGTCTAGAGGATGCGAGACATCAATAAACGCACAGAACTCAAAAGACGGAGTTGGGGTATAAACCTTTTTTGTTGTTTGCAGTTAGCACTTCAGCCTCCTGCACAGCAATTCATGCAAAGTACTTACGAAGGCAAAGGATTTGTCTGTATGGTATTGGCAGTAGTTAACTGATATAGTTGGCAAACCCCATAATATATGAAAGATGAAGTAGCTTGGAGGTTCGAGTGCGCCTGGAACATTATCTTCATTTTTCTGTAAGTTGTGCATCCACTGACAATGCCTTTAATAATGTCACTTCACCTCATGCGTAACACCAATATGTAATCTCATGATATAACTCGCGTTTTCTCTAAAATGATGGTTGGCTATGTAGGTGCTTGTCGTCTGAGCGACCATAGCCATGAGTGTGGGGTAATTTGTACACCATGAACCAATTTGTATAGCGAATGACTTTGTCTTTTAAATGTGAAAGTATGTTTCTTATAGCTGGAGGTGCTGTCTGTTTAGGCGAGTGAACTTTTGGTTAAAAGTAGGGTCATTTGCATTTAACTAATATATGAAATGTGACTTCATATCAAGCCTTAGGTGGGCGTATGATATGCATCAGCGTTTTTTTTAGTATTTGTTCTTAAATGTAAAAAGGCACCCTACTGAAATGACATTTGGAGCTTTCACCGGACCTCAGCTTATGTAGCCACAGAAGAAGCGGATGGATGGATTTCCAGGAGTGCTACCAACACACGTGCTCGGCGGTGGCGCTGGCGGCGCGCGAGGGCAAGCACCGGCTCGTGAGCAAGCTGATCCATAGGGGCTACAGCGCTGACGTCAGCGACAACCGCGGGTGGAACCCCCTGCACGAGGCCGCCTTCCACGGCTCCTACGCCTGCATGCGCGTGCTGATAAGATCCGGTAAGGGAGAAGGGGGCAGCGGGACCGTCATGGTAATCAGTATTTTTCAAAAGAGTCATAATATGGCAGAGTCATAAATGAACCAGAGAGACAGAGCCACAGACTTAGAGGAAAGGGGTACCACCATTGTTACCATTTAGCAGACGCTCTTATCCAGAGCAATTTACATAGGTTATGATTTTTTACATGTTATCCATTTACACAACTAGATGTTTACTTAGGCAGTTGTGTACTGAGGCAATTGAGTACCTTGCCCAAGGGTACAACAGCATTGCCCTAGCAGGGAATCAAACCAGCAGCCATTTGGTTATGAGCCCTAAGCCTTTTACCACTACGCCACACTGCTGCCCTGCTGCCCTGTTGCACAGTGAATTGTATTTGCAGAGTTTGTACTTGTTCTGTTCCGTTGAGGCCTTTGCACAGTTCACCTGTAGTGTATTGTCTGACATGATGCATTTAGGCTGTGAGAGTGCTTGACTGCTCTCGCTTCTGCCGTGGTCGCAGGGGTTGTAAATTCTCCTCTGTCTGAACAGCGCGGTCCTGCTGCAGGGGCCGGGATTATGTGAACTCCCTAACGCACGACTCGGCCACGCCCCTGTTCCTGGCGGCCAAGCAGGGTCACCGGCGCATCGTCAGGGCACTGCTCAATGCCGGCGCTGACGTCAACCGCGTCACCGACGACGAGGCCAGCCCGCTCTTCACAGGTAAGGGAGGGGGAGGCTGCAGTACACCTGCCAGCGGTAAAGACAGAGGGACGCGGCCTGGCCATGTTCATCTGGAACCATGGGATACACAGACACACACACACACACAAGTGAGCCTGATCAGGGTGATTGCATTGTGTCATTGTGAAGGTCAGACTCACCTGTCTGTCTTTTGAGAATAGTTGGAGTGATGATGATGATGATTAGTAGTAGTAGTGTGAATTCTGCCCAATCTGGGAATCAAACCAGTAGCTCCCTGGTTAGACTACTGTCACACCCACTTAGCCACACTGAGTCCATAAATCTCTCTCTCTCCCTGTGTGTGTGTTTGGGCAGCGGTGGACGGTGGCCACACTGAGGTGGTGAAGCTGCTGGTCAGCAGTGGGTCAGAGGTCAACAGGTCACACTCTGCATCTGGCTGGAGCTGTCTGCACCAGGCTGCTTTCAAGGTAGCTCATCCAACCTCCTCAACAGTGCCCCTGGTGGGCGTATTGAGGAACTGCTTACTGTTTCTAATGTGAAAGTGTTTTAATTGACTGTTGTCTGGTGTTATATGTTGTGTACACTATGCAGAAATGTGGCATATTTTCTGTAATAACCTGTATCATGTCCCTTTCTTGTGAGATTGTTATATTGATGAGGAATTGCTTGAGATATTATTGGTTGGTGAAAGCAGATGATTAATTTGAAGGTTGTTGTAGGCTATAGTATTATGTAGAAGGACATCTTAGTGAGAAATGTTAATTTTTACATCAAAGACCTTAGTTGAAGGCCTACTAAGCACAGGCTAAGTGCTGGTGGTGACCTCTTGCTGATGTCATAGTTGAACAATGGTGATGTATTCAGATCACCTGTATGTGTGTGCTCGGTTTTGCACAATGCAATGTGACAATGTCTAGTTAGCTAGCTGTTAGTTGTTAGCTGAGAGATTTGGCAGGAGCTTAGGTCATGGCCGGCTACTCTTATTTTATTGTATTAAAGAAGGAAGGCAGAAGCACTTTAAGAAAAAAAGGAAAAACAAATTTTATACGAATAAAAAATGCTGATTTATCATTTAATAAAGGACAATTTTTCAAGTCATCATTTTTTTTCGTTTTATAATATTGCGATAAATACTTTTTATCATGGTATTATCATACCGTGAGTTTTTAGTATTGCTACATCCCTAGTTATTAGTTATCAATTTTTGTTTCCAACTAATTGATAATTTTCTGTAATACATAGCTTGTGATCAGACAATGAGAGACCGTTTTAACAGGAGATTTCATAGCTGGAAAATGACAGGGGTCACTGATGTAGCCTGTATTTAAAAAAAAAAAAAAAAACAGTAGGATCAGACTGAACTGAGTGATTAGTTGAGCCTCTTGTGTTTTACAAGGGATCTTTGGCTAACACAGTAGGCCACGATTGACTTATTTTAGCAAGAAAAAAAAATCTGCCTGTGTGTGCTGCCATACTCGCTGCCTTTGCCTTGTGTGGTTTCATTGGAGTAGTGTTGCATCGTATAGCTAAACTCCCTGATTATGTGTTGATTGACTGCGATAAGTGTCTGATTGCTTATTTATGTCTGGTTTCCGCTCTTTGTATGCATCAGTGGTTGGATTTGCCTTTAATCTAGACGCCTGGGAGCACTCAGACTTGACTCTAGCTTTGTGTCAAGTCTGAGTGCTTTCAGGTGCATCTCACTCTGCTGAGCGAGCAGTGGCAGCAAGTTGCCACTAGGTGTACCTGTTTCTCGACTGTCAGTGAAAACTTGACAAGGGAAGTGGTTCAGAAAAAAAGCATTGTCAAAGACAAACAGAGGCCTGTATGTTCCTTAGTTATCGAGATGCAGCAGTTGTCCAGTTTGTGCTGGTTCTCCTGCAGTGCACTTTGTGAATTTGTGGTGTGTAAAATAGCCAGTGGCTGTTGATGATTTTATTGGGTGACTGCATGCGTGCATTCAGTGTTTCCTGTCTGAGAGTAGGACATGTGTAGCTTTGGGAGCTAAATGCAAAGTTAGTGATTCTGAAGTCAGTGTGTGGAGGGGAGGAAATAAAGAAGTGAACAATACAGACTCATGAGTAGAAGCCAGCGAGTTCAAACAATGAGATGAAATCTGAAATCTCACCGTCTGAACTGTGTGGATGAGTGACACCACAGAGGAAGCTGAGGAAGGATTTGAGGCTGTTCATTTGAGAATGAAAGTTGACTTCCTATGTTTGATGTGTTGCGAATGTGTGATATTCCTCCCACTGGAGAAACAGAATGTTTATCAGGTGTATGGTGAAGAGAATATTGTGTGTTTTGACAAGTTTGGCCCATTATGCAGGTTGTGTAAATCCTCTGAGCATTTTCAGGTGACTGATATACCCCCTGTTAGATTTTGGTGTGAAGAAACTAGAGTGTGAAACTCTGGGGTTTTGGCTGTGCTCTTAGCAGGAGAGCAGAGTCACTGGCTTTGGGTACTAAACTGCTGTTTCTTTCACCATTTGGTTTAAGACTAAGCCAAACTGATACCACCACCAAGTTTAAGACCAAACGAAACTGTTGTAGTTGGCTGTAAGCTACGAACAAACTGCTCTCTCTCTCTCTCTCTCTCTCTCTCTCTCTCTCTCTCTCTCTCTCTCTCTCGCCGCTGGGTTTAACACAGTCGCTGATCTCTTGCGTTCACCTCCATCTGTTTGGCCACCCACCAATGGCTGCTTCATATCGAACGTTAACCTTTTGGTGAGATTTCAGTTCACGGTACATCTCGTCCCCTTTGGCTTTCACTCCTCTTGTTTAGGGCCATGCTGAGATTGTGCAGTTCCTGGTGGGTGTGGCCGACATCAACAGCACGGACGACTTTGAGATCACGCCGCTGTTCGTGGCGGCACAGTACGGGCAGCGGCAGTGTCTGGAGATCCTCGCTGATGCAGGTACGAGAACCCCGATGCCATGGCAACGCCAACGGCCAAAAATGCAACATCCACGTCTTGCTTGTCCCTCAGTCACATGATGGAGGACATGAGGGAGGAGCCCTTTACAGAGGTTAAGAAACATGTGCCTGTGTCCTTGCAAAGCAAAATCTGCTTGGGCAATACATTATATCACGTTACATTACATTATATTACTGTCAGTTAGCAGACACTTTTATCTAGGGTGACTTAGTAACAGGTTACAGTTTTTTTGTATGTGTTATCTCTCTATATGGCTGGATGTTTACAGAGGAAATTCTGGGTTAAACATGTTGCTCAAGGGTACATCAGCAGTTTTGTTTACTAGCCTAGCTCCTTACCCTTATGCTACACTGCCGCCCATAATGACATTGCATGTTTTAGTTTTCAAATAAGACTGCCTTGGATTTGGCCGAATATGTCTGGTTGCAGCATCCTCAGTCTAAGTTAATATGGTAACAGGATGACCATTGCATTACATTATATTACATTACATTCATTTGACACTCTCATCCAGAGCAAATTCCAGGACAAGAGAAAAGGAAGTGTATCCATTCACGCTGAATTCACAACAGTGTCAGAACAGGCTAACAACGCTCCCAGACTAGTGAATGTGAGCATAACACCATTCAAGCGTAAAGCACATGTTAACTTGTGGTTTACAATTAACTAGACAACATAGAAACTAAGGGAAGCCAAGTACACACACTACCATTATCTACACTGTCACTAGACTGTGGCTTTCATTAATCAGTGTTGGACAGCTGATCTGCAGGCTCTCCGTGAATCGTGTGGTTGGAGAGTGGCCTTTCCTGCTGTCGTTGGTTTTTTATTTTTCCCTGTTGCAACGCGAGGCTCCTGTGCCCCTCCCCCAGGCGCGGCCGTGAACTGTCAGTCACACGACCTGGCCACGCCACTGCTGATTGCGTCGCAGGAAGGTCACCTGGGCTGCGTGGAGGCGCTGCTGGAGCGTAGCGCTGACCCCAACCTCTACTGCAACGAGGACAAGTGGCAGCTGCCCGTCCACGCCGCCGCCGAGTTCGGCCACGTCAGGTATGACCCCTGACCTCTGACCCCTGACCCCTGGCCTCTGAGGAGTCCGGTGCTCTGACCAATCCCACATTCCTTTTTCTTGAAGCAGACCCGCCACTCTTATCTCCTTATCTGCCCTGTAAATACAGAGCAGGTGTGATCCAGCTGGCTTAATTTTATCAGTCAATCCCACAATCTAATGCTGCTTAGTTCAGTACCCCTCACTGTGAAATTATCACTGAACGCTTGGCAGAGAGGACAGTTGGAATTGCAATGCTTGATATGACATAACAGGCAATAAGGTATTACTATAGATGAAAGCAAATGATGACAGTTGTCCTGGTACAGATATTATTATGATTATTATTGCTTTATTATTTTTTTTTCTTTCCATTCATACAGCTGGATATTGGGAATTGGTTCGGGTTAAAATGTATCGTACTTGGTGAAAGTACCACAGCTGTTGTCTAATTGTGAGGCTTCTTGAACCACAAAATGGGTGGAGCTATGACATGTCATTGGTGACTCACTGTTGTAAAGGAAACATTTTTTGATTGGATCATAAAAGCGTGTGACTGATGGCATGTAGTACCTCCATATGGTAAGGGGCTCATTTGTTCTCACTCAACCATTACTACTTCTAGGTTCAGCACATGAGCCACTCACTCTCTGCCTCTCTCTTTCTCTCTCTCTCTCTTGCTGTCTCTCCCTCTCTCTCTTCCTCTCCCTCCTTCCTCCCGTTCTCCATCTCTCCCTCCCTCTCTCTCTGCCTCTCTCTTGCTCTCTCTCTCCCTCTCCCTCCCTCTCTCTGTCTCTCTCCGGCAGTATCCTGGAGCGGCTGCTCTCTGTGACGGACCGTGCGTGTGACCGCAGCCCGGGGAAGGTCAGCCCGGTTTACTCTGCGGTTTTGGGGGGTCAGACAGAGAGCCTGAGGGTTTTACTCAGGGAGGGGTTCAGCCCTGATGCCCAGAACTGCGAGTCCTTCGGCTATTCCTGCCCTCTAGAGGCCACGTTCTGGCCCCCCGCTGCGAGGTACGAGACAACATTCACGGACTGTCCTAAAACACTGATCGCTCAGCAGAGATTGACACACTGTCCGACGCACTGATCCCACAGCAGAGATTCACATACTGTCCCAAAACACTGATCACACAGCAGACATTCACACACTGTCTGATGCACTGATCACACAGCAGACATTCACACACTGTCTGATGCACTGATCGCACAGCAGACATTCACACTGATCACACAGCAGACATTCACACACTGTCTGATGCACTGATCGCACAGCAGACATTCACACTGATCACACAGCAGACATTCACACACTGTCTGATGCACTGATCACACAGCGGAGATCACACACTGTCTGATGCACTGATCACACAGCAGACATTCACACTGTCTGACGCACTGATCACACAGCAGACATTCACACTCTGTCTGACGCACTGATCACACAGCAGACATTCACACTGATCACACAGCAGACATTCACACACTGTCTGATGCACTGATCACACAGCAGACATTCACACTGATCACACAGCAGACATTCACACACTGTCTGATGCACTGATCGCACAGCAGACATTCACACTGATCACACAGCAGACATTCACACTGATCACACAGCAGACATTCACACACTGTCTGATGCACTGATCGCACAGCAGACATTCACACTGATCACACAGCAGACATTCACACACTGTCTGATGCACTGATCGCACAGCAGACATTCACACTGATCACACAGCAGACATTCACACACTGTCTGATGCACTGATCGCACAGCAGACATTCACACTGATCACACAGCAGACATTCACACACTGTCTGATGCACTGATCACACAGCAGACATTCACACACTGTCTGACGCACTGATCACACAGCAGACATTCACACACTGTCTAAGCCTGGTCATGCAGGGTTGACCTCCATGCTCTGCAGCTGTCAGTCACTAGCTCACAGCTTCACTGCTAGGAACAGAGACTGAATCCAGTGTTAGATGAAGCTGGCCCATGGAAAGTCTGGTTCAGACAGGGCCATTAAACACTTGCACAGGGAACAAGCCTACATCTGGAAGTCACTGGTACTAAGGCAGTTCATTACATTACATTATTGGCATTTAGCAGACTATGTTATCCAAAGCAGCTTGCATAGGTTACATTTTTTACGTGTATCTGTGTAAACAGCTGGATATTTACTGAGGCAATTGTGGGTTAAGTACCTTACCCAAGGGTACAACAGCATCGCCCTAATGGGGAATCAAGCCTGCAACCTTTTGATTATGAGCCCTGTAGCATAGTGGTTAGGTTATGTTCAGGTTAAGCACCTTATGGCAATACCTGCCCAGGGCTCAGACCTATCACCTCCTGCTCACCCTACACACCGGCTCATCTCTCCGGGCAGAAGGTGCCATTGCATTGTGAATGGTGTGTGAATTCCCCAGTGCTGGGGCACTGTAGGACCCCCCCCCCCCCTCTGCCTGGGGGTCAGATGTAGAGTTACTCAGATAATGTGCAATCCTGTTCCCACAGGAGTGTCCCAGATCAGGCATAGGGATGTGAGGCAGACTGACAGACAGTTGTAACCACGAGCTAACAGGGAAAACAAGGCATCTGACTGGATATCTGTTTCTGTGCTACCCTAGGACCAGCCAATCAGAAGGGGCACCAGGCGAGGGTGGGGGGGTTTGTGGATGGGGATGGGTGGATGACCACTTGGTGGTGCTGTGGACACATTACAGAGAATGTGGGAAGATGGGGGAGGGAGAGAATGACAGAAAAAAAGAGACATTTATTTTTTTTTACTTTCTCCATCTTCATGTGTACACATACACGTATACGCATGTGCCTGTGCACATACACACACTCTTAATTTGCCCAGCTGTTTTCTGTCTTTGTTGTAGACATGATTTGGGTGAAATCCCAGTTGTTCACGTCCCTTGTCTCTTGCCCCCACCCCCTGTTTCCCTCTTTTTCTGTCTGTATTTCTCTGACCCCCTTCACCCCTCTCACCCCCCTTTCTCTCTCTCCCTCTACCTCTCCCTCTCTCTCTCTCTCTCTCTCTCTCTCTCTCTCTCTCTCTCTGTCTCTCTGTCTCTCTGTCTCTCCCTCTCCCTCTCCCTCTCCCTCTCCCCCTCTCCCTCTCCCTCTCCCTCTCCCTCTCCCTCTCCCTCTCCCTCTCCCTCTCTCTCTCTCTCTCTCTCTCTCCCTCTCTCCCTCTCTCCCTCTCCCCCTCTCCTTCTCCCGCTCTCTCCCTCTCCCCCTCCCCCTCTCCCTCTCCCTCTCTCTCTCTCTCTCTGCTCTCCCTCTCCCTCTCTCCCTGTATCACAGTGTAGAGACCAGGTGTGGGATCCTGGAGCTGGTGCAGGTGCTGTTGAGGGCGGGGGCGCAGGTGGGCGGGGCTCTGTACCGCAGGTGCCTGCAGGCAGACCTCCCCCACCTGCTGGAGCCCCTCCTGGCTCGGGACGGCCTGCCCTCAGGGGAACACCTGTCCAGGCTGGTCCGGACGGGGCTGGATCATGTTCACAGCGCAGGGGTGTGGCTTCCCCTGCTGTTACAGGCCGGGATGAACCCTGAGCACTTCCTTCAGGATGCCCTGTAAGTCCTGCTCTGTGGTTGCTAACACACGGGTCAGCAGTGTGGAACAGGGGATAGACTGCTGATGTCTGGGGTCTTTGTATGTATAAGGTTAGAGTAACGGACTCACGCTCACTCTCTCGCCCTCTTTCTCTCCTGCACTCCCTCCTCACACCTCATTACCCCTCTCTCTGTCCTCCCACCTATCTATCCATCTCTCTCTCCCTCTATGTGTTTGTCCCCCCCACCATCTGTCCCTCTCCTTCTCTTCTCTTTTTCTCCTTCTTTTGGTTTCTCGTTTTCTCTCTGTCTCCTCTCTCTCCCCCTCTCTGTCTCTCTCTCTCTCTCTTTCTCGGTTTCTCGCTCTCGCTCTCCCTCTCCCTCTGCCTCCCTCACCCTCTCTCTCTGTCCCTCTCTGGCTCCTCTCTCTCTCTTTCTCTCTCTCTCCCTCTGCAGGTTTGAGGGAACAGAGTGCCATGTTCTCCATTTCCTGCTGGAGTTCACTAATTGGAAGATGCTGTCCCCATCGCTGCAGGAAATCCTGTCCCGTCGTCGAGCGGAGTCCACCTGGAAACAGTGTGACCTGTTCGGTAAGGAGCAGTGATTTTGCTGGTCATGCACACGCACAGACACACATGTATGCACGCACGCCCGCGCGCGTGCACACACACACACACACACACACACACACACATACACTGTATGAAATGAACAGATATTTCAGCATTAATTTATTAAAATGAGCTGTGGTGCTTGCTACACGTAGCACCGCTACAAATGAGCGGGGCAGTGAATGATGTATTTTTAATGCGAGGGTCAGTTATTGTGCCTGCAAGCTCTTTCATGCTGTCAGAGGTGATAATGTGCAGCTGCCTGCCCTATACTGCTCACCTTTCATGCTCCCTGCACGGGTAGAGAAATCACCCTGCGGGTAGAGAAATCACCCTGCATGCAGCAGTGCTGTGGGCGGAGAAGCCGCACAGATAGCTCCCCCTGCAGAACCTCTCTGTGTCCCGCCATCTGTCTCAGACTCCCCACCGCCGCTTGGCCACCTGTGCCGCCTAGCGATCAGGGGCGTGGTCGGCACCGAGGCTCTGGCCAGCCGGGCCTTCATGCGCCAGCTCCCTGTGCCCCCCGTCCTGCAGGACTACCTCCGCTTCGACGACGTCTTCAGGGCCCACCGCCTCCCCCAACAGTGCCCCCCGGAGGAGAGAGACAGCCGGGGAGACGGCCCCGACCGCCTGTGACGTACCTGCAGGAACACCGCCCCCGTGTGGAATAACAGCCCCATACCTGCAGACAGGGACGCCACAGGCAGCGGTCCTCCTGAGTGAAGCGAGCTCCATAAGGAGATATCAGAAGCTTTGAGTACTTGTTGCATGTTCCACATTTTCTTGAGCTGAAAAAAAAATCAGCATTTTGTTTTGGGAATTGCTTGGTTGGTTGTTGGTTTCACTTCCTGTTTGCGTCCATTTTGTGTATTAAAAAACAGAATATTTATTTTGTACCCATCTGACTGGGGTGTGTTGTGTTCGTGTCCTGTGGTCTTTAAATCACGATCGCCATCAGACTTCAGACCAGCTCTGGTATTAGTACGGGAACAGAGCGCATATCTGTGCGGCAAAGGGTTTGAGAGTGCAGCTCTGACAGCCTCAAATACAGCGTGTCTAAAACTGTGGAGGCAGGAGGAAGAATCTGGCATTGACTGAAGTAGAGCTGGTTATTAGCTGTGTGTGTGCTTGTGTGTCTGTGTGTGTGTGTGTGCGTGCGTGCGTGCGTGCGTGTGTGCTTGTGTGTCTGTGTGTGTGTGCGTGCGTGCGTGTGTGTGGAAGAGAGGAGTCCTTCCCGCATGCTGTGTGCTGTTTCCTGCCGCTGTCAGCATCTTTAATGGCAGACGGAAGTGACACTCTGCCAGTGCTGTTTGCACACATCTGAAGGGATGTCTGATGTGTAGGGCGAGTGTTTTCCACACCGGCGAATGTGTAACGCCTGGCGGAAATGGACTCTTGTCGCCAGCTGCTCTGCGGGGTAGCCTGAAAGAGCTGCGCTTACCTGCCGAACGCAGCGTCGAGCACGGCATCTTCTTCCCTAAACATCCCTCTGCAGTGTAATATCCTCCCGCCTGTTTGTGGCTACAGAGAGAGAGATCTTCTGGAGCCCACAGATGTGCCCCCCACATCCTGTCTCATACATCCAACAGAGGTTTCAGAGGTATCAACAGAGCCACATCTTTTCTTAAAAAAAAAAAACAAAATTCACGAGAAATATACCAATGAACTCATGGCACTGAGTCACAGTCCCACTACAAGGTTCATAAGGGCTCTGCCCATTTTGGCATGTATCGATTTAGGTTCGTCTGAGGGCCCATTCTGTCCCGTATTTAGCATCTCTGAATGTTTATACGAGCTTAACACACATTCAGGTTAAGCACTTTGCTTGACTGTGCAAAGCAGTACTGCACCTGGGAATTAATTCTGTAACCTTCGGATCATGTGCCAAGATCTGTATCCAGTACAGTGTCCCACCACCTGAATGATGTGGTTCTCAAAACAGGAGAGTGACTGAAAAAGTCTAATGAAAAAGTTCTGAAAGTAGGATCACTAACTTCACTCAAAAGCCTGGTGTCACCTCCGTCTGTCTGTTTCCTGTGTGAGGGGACATCCTCCTGTAACCTGCTGGAAGAGGTGAGCAGATCAAGAGTGTGATCAAGGTAATGTGTGTGTGTGTGTGTGTGTGTGTGTGTGTGCGAGATTTGCAATATGCCTAATTAAAAGTGAGGTTTTGTTAGGAGCTTGGCTCCTACAATCTTGCCAACTTTGACAGGAGTTAATTATAAACACAGAGAAAACAGGAGAGACACTTTTTTTGTAGGCTTCACTCAACAGAAGAGTCCAGCTTCAGTACACAAAGTTCCGCAACGGCAAATCATTTGTCCCAGTTGTGCACCTTATCAGACGAAGGAGATCACAGCATGCAGAAGAGAACAGCGGGGCTTGTGCACTGAGAGTGTGCAGTCTCAGTTACTGCTGTGAGTGGGTTGTGGGTGTGATAGAAACAGATTTAGAAGTAAGCTCCTGTTCTCTCGCGTGCTGGCCTCCGGTGACACGCCACATCACACTGCGTTTCTGTGCTCAAGCACGCATGTCTCTCACCTGTAGAATCAGGCTATACACATGCAGCTGCATTACCAGGAATGGTTTTGTAATGAATAATATGCACATTGCTCCACACGCTGTAGCTAGTCTAGCATTCTCGCGACATCGGGGTGACATTTTGGAAATGTCCTAAGGGAAGCAGACGACCTGTGATCTAACCTTGAAAGACCTTGGTCAGGTGAATACATTGAGAGATAACATAAATGAAATTTGTAGAACATTTCAAATGAAGCAGACAGTGAGGGATTGGTGGTGTGTGTCTTGCTTGGATTTATTTGTGGTGTGAAACGCTGCTTTGACTTTGGCTTCTTGGATTGTCATGTGATGCTGCTGACCCCGCCTCCTCGTGGCCTCACCTCGTGTTCTCCAATCACAACACAACCCTGCCATTGCGACGGTTGCTGTGGGCCCTAATATGACATCATAAGCCGTTTGATGAGGAGCTCCTCATCAGAGCTCGCAGAAGACACCAGTCACTGTCAATCAGTAGGGCCTTCAGTCTTTCCATTCCACGGGGGCCGATCGTGACATCACCAGCACGGCTGATCTCCAGGGGTCAGGAAAGCAGGCTGGCGTGGATCAGCTGCCGGTGCAGAGGTCACAGTGCCAGTCAGCCATGGAGCAAAGCAGCTTTCAAATCCGGACACAATGGTCCCAGAGCTACTACTGAGTTTATCCACACATGAGGACAAAAAACCCTTAACTCTATCCACACACACACACACACATACACACATACATGCACACACAAACACACACAGATGCTCATAACCTGAACTGTTTCCTTTTGTCACATAGGCCACCAGGTCAGACCCCCAAGTCTGTTCTGAGATCAGTTATTCTGGTTTTTGGCTTGTTGATTTGTTTTTTTCTCACACTGAGACGTTTTTTGTGAGTGAGAAAGCTGCAGAAGGCAGTCCGGTGAAGTGTGGTGACTGGTTTTTACGGGAGCATCCTCCTGTGCTGCCTTTCTTGATGGAGTTCAGAGAAGATCCAGTTCCAGTCGGGCCAACGTCACTGAAGCTGCATTTCAAAAGGCTCCCGTCTTCCCCCGTACTCTGTGACATATAGATAATAGCGTGCCGCACTTGTGAATGCAAAGTGAGTCAGCTTTATTTTCTCTGCATTGTGTAGCATCAGTCATGGCTCTGCAGACCCATTGCGGCCCTGCGGGGATTTTTAGATGGGGGCGTGATAGGAGGGGAGAGAGATCTCATACCTGACACTGAGGCACTGAACAAAGGAGCTGGCTATCACTGGAGAGGGAGAGAAGGAGAGAATGAAAAGGTGAGAGAACGAGAGAGAGGGAGAGAGAGTGAACGAGAGAACAAGAAGGGGAGGGAACAAGAGAGAAAAGAGGGAGACAGAGGGGGTGAGAGAGAAAAGAGGGAGACAGAGGGGGTGAGAGAGAGAAAAGAGGGAGACAGAGAGACAGAGGTACAGAGACAGAGACAGTGAGAGAAACTAGGGACTGCAATGAGAAGTAGTTCATTACCAGGTGGTTGTGAGTAAAAAGGCCGGTTGAGATATATATGCTCTCCCATTCTGCATGGTATGCTTTCAAGTACCCTGGCCTTGTCAGAGGAGTCCAACCAATCCCAGCGACTACACTTTGCAGAAATCTGGATGACTTATTCTGAAAGGAAAAAGCAAAACAAAAAATCTGACATTGTTTCATATCTATGAGCAATTGCACTAGAGAAACTATTTTCTTTTAAATGTGTCTTTCTCTGAGAGCACTGGCCTTTTGACCGATAAAAGATAGCTGGAAGAGGGCTATCGAGTGGTAGGTGCTCTGCCCGTGAACACTGGGAGCCGGAGTGAATGGAACATCTCCTGCAGTAAGAATACGGCTAGAAATGCTGCATTTTCGAGAATTGAGTGCTTTGCCGAAACAAGGAGGTTTGTATAGGGACAGAGAGCACCCAGTCCAAGCCCTTCAACTCAACAAATACGTGTGAACCGCAGAGAACTGAGGGAGTAGAGAAAGATGCCTCTGTGCTCATTCAGAGCATCACGACCGATTATGCACTAAACATTGCATCGCCATTCACCCAGATTTAAAAAAAGAATAAATATCCTCATGAACACTCATTTTAAAAAAGACTGTGGAAAGTGTGTTCTTTGCAAGTAAACAGGTATGATTTAGGAGTTCTGTGGCGCACTGTGAAACTGTAGGAACTACAGAGGTGAAGACCATGTTAATCACAGAATTCTCTCCTGTTTCATCCTTAATAATGTTTTTCTTAAGCACTAAACATCTCCAATCAAGAGCTCCCCTAGAACAAGACACAGGGGTAACTGGATATTTTTGGAGCTTCCCCGCCTTGATGCAATGCTAAGTCAGAACATCTGGGAGCATCATACCGTGAGGTAGCTCTAAAGATCAGAGCTGTTAACTGTAACAAAATTCCCGCTTCATCAAACCACGAAATTGTGAAAACGTTGCGTTTCGAGAACCGTGCTCCACCATCTGGATCACTGTGGTGCTCATGCTTTATATGTGAGGTGTGCCCTTAAGAGGTGGGGAATACCTGGATACCTGAAAAGGGCAGCACCAATGAGAAACAGGCTCCATATCCAGCCCACTCGGTAACAGTTTTATAAGGAGCTGATTATTTCAGTGATCGGCAAACTGGAACTCATTATTGGAAACTTGGAACTTATTTGTGAGACTCTGAGCAGTGAAAGACGATGATTCCAATAGTAATTTAGATATAGAACAGGTACACACGTCTTTCAGGCACTGAAGAGTCTACTGGGATGGGGAAAATGTAGCTAAAATTCAAAAGGAAGCATGTTGCCATTACAGCTTGAAGTGCCATCATGACGTGTATTTTCACTCTGGATGGTTTCTCCCTGCACAAGACATCTTTTATGTGAATGGGGGGTCTGTGAAAAGAGCACCAGGAGAGCACAGAAACAGGGACTGGAGAGTGTGTGTGTGTGTGCGTGTGTGTGCGTGTGTGTGAGAGACAGAAAAAGAGAGAGAGAGGAAGAGGGAAAGAGATAGACAGAGAGAGAGGGAAAGACAGACAGACAGAGAGAGAGAGGGAGGGAAGGAGATAAGAGGCAGCTGCTAAATGCGGAGTGAGTCACCGAAACTCTCCCAGACGCGGGCTCTTCAAAACATTAGCCAGGGCAATTAGCGCTCTGCAGGCTGGGAGGTAATGGCCTCCTTCAGCAGCAGGCAGGGGATTCGGGTTTTAAATGTACAGGAGACCCTTGAAATTCATGCGTGTGATTCATGGTTTCAAGTGCTGTATTTGTGTCAGGCTGCACTCTCTATTAGCAGCTCATTAGGGTAAAAAAAAAAAATAAATAAATAAAACACAAATCCCTCGCTCTCTGCATTATTACTTGAACATACATATTGATCAGGTCTTTATTGCATTATTATGTGGGGTTACACTGACTGCATCCCCAGCCTCAGACACACCCCTCCCTGTAGGCCAAACGCTTAACCTCACAATCTACCATAATAATCACACACAGTGCAGTCTTGATGGGGAAACACTGAGGTGTGGACCTGAAGTATAGAGGATTGAAAACCCGCTAGTCTTTCCCTCTCGAGCCTGGTCATCTACTTCAGTCATTCCTGCAGGAACCTGATGTATTTAATAGCTTACAAACCGTGTAATGTGTAATCATGTGAAGGTGCATCTCCAGGGAGAGGCAGGTCTGCTGTTCCACATCGTTTAATGTGAGTGTCATGTGGGAAAAAAGGCAGATAGTTAAAACACAGGGAAGTGTATGGGGTGGTTTAGCAGCATCACCCCACATTGTGGGACATGGCTTATCATGCAGGGTGTAAATAAAGCCAGAATTTTGTATCATTTGTATCAACTGACGTCTGCTTAAGATGGTGATGTATTAATATTTATTTGATGGGTGGCGGTGTGGTGTAGTGGTAGGGAGCAGGGCTTTTAACTGAAAGGTTGCTGCTTTGATTCCCCGCTGGGGCACTGCTGTTGCACCCTTGGGCAAGATACCTAACCGAGAACTGCCTCAGTAAATATCCAGCTGTATAAATGGATAACATGTAATAAGAATAACCTGTGTTGCTCTGGATAAGAGCATCTGCTAAATGACAGTAATGTAATGTATGCACTGCATGTAAGTGAGGGTGTGCTGTTCTGCTGAATGCCTCTCCATGAAGGACAGGCCTTCACTGGAACGGAGGCGCACTGTTTTGAAGTCTCACTAGTGCTTTCAGTTTGCAGCTTTATCAATAATTGAGCTCATTCTAGTCAATTGGAAACAGGTTAATTGATTGTCTGTGTGTGTGTGTGTGTGTGCGCGTGCGTGCGTGTGATAAGCCCAGTGATTGGTTAACATGCCCCACCTGTCTAATTGAAGGATTATTACAGATATGCAGCTGGAAAGCAAGAGAGCTTTTTGCAGGAGCTGGTTTAGTTTTGACTCTAATGAGGCTGGTTCTGGCATGCTGTGTTTAATTTTTTTAAATGGAGAAAAAGTATTTTGAAGTATTTTGTAAAAAAAAAATCTCCCTCTTGCTGTTTTCTGTGCACCAGTGTGTCGCCGCTGTACACTGCAGAGTGTACGGCTCCATCCCTCTCCGTTTGGCTGCTTAGATTCTGATTACTGAACCACTGAGATAACACGTAGAGTTTCCCATTATACGCCTGGCATGGCCAGAGACAGCAAAACCATCTGTCTGTTTCCATTGACTGACCCTTTTTACTGCCGGGCATTACACTTTCTGCTGTATGGCATTTGATACTGGCTGTATAGAGGGATGCACAGTGCTTTCTCTTGCTGAGAGATGGTGTCTTTGTCAGCCTTTTAGAGGTGCTATGTTTCTTTGGCTAGGCGTTAGCTCTTAAGTTAGCCTTTTAGAGGTGCTGTGTTTCTCTGGCTAAGAGATGGTGTCTGTACTAGACTTTTAAAGGTGCTGTGTTTCTCTGGCTAAGAGAGATGGTGACAGTGTTAGCCTTTTAGCGGTGCTGTGTTTCTCCCTCTCCGGGGGCAGGTTCTTCTAATGGTGTCCTGGCAGATGGGTCTCTGTCTCTGTGCGGTGAACCCCCTGGGCTGGTTCTGGGCACAGGCAGCTTTGTGTGGACGCAGGTACACCTGTCTGCAGATCACACCGCAGGGCTTTTTTTTTTCCAGCGCTGGCCTTCTCTTCATGGTCATTAGAGGGGAACACCTGTCTGGTCTGGCCTGGTTCTGCAAGCTCAGCTGTTCTGGCATAAAGAGACTGTCTGGCAGGCTGTTGCTAATCAGGGCTGGCCTTGGTGAGTACTTGGATGGGAGACCTCCCAGGAAAAATAGCTGGCTGCAGTTGGAGGTGGCTTTGGTGAGCCAGCAGGGGGTGGTCTTTCCTCTTAATCTTGGAAAAATCCTAGTGCTCCCACTGCAGTGATGGGAACTCTGCACTTCCTGATCAGACCTTTGTCCACAGCCTCACTGTAGTCATTAAAGACCCCATGATATACTTGATATCTCAATAAGCAGGGGGTTCCTGACTATTACATTACATTACATGCATGTAGCAGACGCTCTTATCCACAGTGTCTTCCAGCACAAGAGAACAGAAGTGTATTCAAGTTGAATGAGTACCAGTGTCAGACCAGACTAACAACACTCCCAGACCAGTGAGTGTGAGCACAACACCATTCAAGCACTACCACAAGCTAACTTGTACAACCTGACTAGACAAGGGAAGCCAAGTATACTACCATACTTCATAGTCACTAGATCACAGAATTCAAAACACATTGCAATACTACATGTAAAATAAACAGCAAGTAATACAAATAGCAGGTGTTAGAGCATGAGGATTGAGGTGGAACCGAGGTGCAGTCTGAAGAGGTGGGTCTTCAGTCTGCGTTGGAAGATGGCCAGTGATTCCACTGTCCTGACCCCCGGGAAAGTCCAAATCGGCCTTTCAGCATGACATCTAACTGTCCCCCAAGCACACTGGCTAAATGATTCCCTCTCTCTCCACCCCAGTTTTGGGCTGCTGATGTTTAGAGAGTGCTCTGGTGCAAAAGTGACTATTGATGCCTCTGAACCAATCAGATTGTGTGGCAATTCCAGATTTTTACAGGTAACCATTTCCATTTACATTGTAACATGAAGCCTCCTCCAGACTCTGTAAGCTGCATCGGTGATGTAACAGGAAGTGAGGGAGGTCCAACATTTATTTTGCTTTGCCAGAGCTCTGTGGCTAAAAATGTTTTGGGTACCATGGTAATTTTTTGCACAAACGTCGTGGAGACGTGAAGGAGAGGAAAAAAGTATTGTGCAATTTTTTTTAAATCCACCTAAATCACTATTGTTTTTTTTTTTTATCCACCTAAACCTTTCTTCTCCAACTGTTCTCGGAGAGAGGGAAGATTGAGTACACAACATATGCACATTTTCTTTGAAGGGAACATAGCTTTGTCTCGTCTCAGAATTCTGTGGCTCTTGTGAACAACTGCCTTTCCCTTTGAAGAGAAAGACTGGAAAATTTGTGAAAAAAAAAAAAAAATTAAAATGCACAAACAATTCATGCAGCAGCAACTGTTACAAAGAGGGAGAGAAAGGAAAAAAAGCAATTTGTGAAACAGTGAGGGTGACCTTTTTAAAGATGCAGGCATTCAGGGCTGGATCTCCATATTGGGCCTTTTCAATGGCCTTTGATTGTTTTCATTTTTAAATTTCTTTTTTTTTTAACAAAACCATGGTTTTGAAGGCCATGTGGGAGAATGCTTTATTATTCTGCAGGCGTTTAACTATGCACACCTGTTTGTTCCGTTTCTATGGCAGCTGTTGGGACGGAGGGACAGTGGTGGGTCTCTCAAGGCCTCTCTCTGTGTCAGAGACGCACTCAATAGTAACAGCGTTTTATGAATTAATAAAAAGACCTGATCCTCAGCACAGGCATTGATCTGCGGCCGGATTCATTCTCCTTGCTGTATCCTCTTTCCTACAGACAGAAATAACACCATATAACTGTATTTGTGGCTTGTACCAGGTGAGTACTGGATGAGCTTATAAATGTTCCATACTGGTAAAGTCTGGTGGTGGTTCTTGCGATTGTAAAGGTGATTCACACACAATAAAATGTTTGGTCAACGGACTCAACTCTTCAGATTTTCAGTTCTTTATCTCATAACCCCTGTTAGGGTTGCTCTGGTGGAGATCTTATTCCCTCCCTCACCTGCTGTGTCTTTTCATGCATCACCTGTAGGATTGTTGGTGGCAGATTGAAATTCTGTCTCCTCATTCCCTGAAGCACCTGGGGTGAAGTTTTCCCTATCATTAGGAACATTATCGCCTCAAGGAACACTAGCTTATGAATTTAATTTGCTTTTGGCATCAAGCTGCTATTACCATTACTACAGCTGCTCCTGCCCTACTCCTACACTACTCCTACTGAGACTACTACCATCACTATAGCTACTCCTACTCCTACATTACCTCTCCTGTTTGTATTATTACTATCATTAGAACCAATACAGCGCATGTACTGTCAATATCACGACTAATACTTTTCGTCTACTATTACTATTACTACAACTACTACCATTACTGTTATTATTACTATTACTGCTACTACTACTATTACTAATACTGCTTCTGCATATACCACTGTTACTGTTACTACTACTCATAATACCAGCATTACTACTACTACCACTATGACTACTGCAGCTGCAACTGAAAGTAAAGGTAGCTTTTCCAGTGCATCAGTGATGCCCCTGGGCTGTTTGAGTTTGCAGAACTTGTGTTACGCTCACCTCGGACCTTTGACCTCTGACCTGACACTTTCCTCTGCAGTTGATTATCAAGGCAAACACTTCCATGGCTTTACAGATGAATTATTTAAGTGAGAAGATAGGAAGGAAGGCGTGCATACACTGCAGAAAATTGCCCCTCTTTTTTAATATTGAACAGAACTCTGACATTAAAGGACTGTTGAATTATAAATGAACATTGTGCTGGAATGTAAATTTCTCTTATGTAACTCCTTACCCCCTTCTCCCTCGGTGAGTTGTGTAGTTTGAATCTTTAATCTCCATAGGTCCTTGTTTCATCTGTAGCACACATCCACACGCGGTGAGGAGCACCACCCTGGACCCTTTACTGGGGAGTGACCTGTGTGCACATGAGTGTGTGTGATAATGTGTGCACGCGCATACTGTATGTGTGTCTGCATGTGTGTGTCTATAAGTGCATGTGTGGCTGTGTTCATTGTTGTGCGCATGTGTGTACAGATGCATGTGTATGGGCATGTGTTTGCATGTATGTGTATACATGAGAGTGTGTGTGTATGTGCATGCGCGTGTTGTGTGCCTGTGTATTTGTGCCTTTGTGTGTGCATATATACATGTTTGTGCACGTACAGACAACTCCAGAAATATTGACACCCCTCAAGAAAGTGAGCAAAAACATCAATATAATATAGATAATATATATGATGATTCTATATTTCCTCAATTGTTTGGAGAAATCGCTAACTATTCATTTAATAAATTCCTGCAAAAGTGTTGTTTTATCTTTGGAATAGTTTATTCTGTCAAAAACATATGTGGCAAAATCATCGGCACCCTTGATGAATACTATAAATAAAACCAAAGGAATTTGCATCTTTGGGGAAAACATGTCTCTTGATATTGCTTTTAGTGTCTAGGAACTTTATTGTTTTCTATGACCATTTCCTGTTTCACTGGGGTATAACTATGAGGTAACACGCAAGTAAAATCCTTTTGTCATCCATCAACATGGGTAAAACCAAAGAGCTCTCAACTCAAATGAGAAAAAAAGCTGTTGAGCTGCATAGATTGGGGAACGGCTACAAAAAAATAGATATTCGGTTGAAATTACCAGTAAGTACAATCAGGGTCATGGTAAAGAAGTTTGAAAAGCATGGAACTGTTGAAGATTTGCCAGGAAGGGGACGCATCCGCATATTGCCCCCACACACAGTGGTGAGGATGCTAAGAGAGACAAAGAGGATCCCAAAGATCACAGTTTCACAACTTCAAGTTTATTTAAATCTTGGGGTTTCACCATTTCAAAATCAACAGTGAGACGCCACCTCCATGAACATAAGTTTTTTGGACAAGTTCCATGAAAGAAGCCCTTCCTGAGAACAAGACACAAATCCCAGCTTCTGAACTTTGCCAAGCAACACTGGAGTTACAACTGAAATTGTGTGTTGTGGTCAGATGAGACAAAAATTGAGCTTTTTGGCCACACACACCATCGTCATGTTTGACAAAAAAGGGGACTGCATACAAAGAACGGCGCCTCATACCCACTGTGAAATATGGTGGTGGCTCTTTGATGCTTTGGGGCTGTTTTACTGCCAGTGGTCCAGGGGCTCTTGTTAAGGTCAGTGGCATAATGAATTCCATTCAATACCAGCACATTTTAGACCAAAATCTGGTTGTGTCTGCCAGAAGGCTGAAACAGGGCCATGGTTGGGTCTCCCAGCAAGACAATGACCCAAAGCTCACAAATTTGACAAAGAAATGGTTGCAGCAACACAAAATCAAGGTTTTGCAATGGCCCTCTCAGTTTCCAGACTTGAACCCAACTGAAAATCTGTGGTCTCGATTGAGAAACCCCAAGAATCTGAATGAGTTGGAAATGTTCTGCATGGAAGAGTGGTCCAAGATCCCTCCACAAGTCTTCTCCAACCTTGTTAAACACTACAGAAAGAAGCTGAGTGCTGTCATTCTCGCCAGGGGAGGCTCCACCAAATACTGATAATTGGGGTGCCAATATTTTTGGAATCTGCATTTTCACAAAAATTTTGTTCCAAAAAATATGTTTGAAAATAAAAACATGAGGCTTACTCATTTGTTTAAGCTCAAAATATCACTTATTGCATGTGTGGTTCTTTTTATATATTAATTTTAGCTCATTTTCATGAAGGGTGCCAATAATTCTTGACTGTATGTGAGCATACGCATGTGCGTGTGTGTGTATATACAGTCCTCCTTCAGTGAAAGGAAAATAGAAGAATTAACATCAGCATTAGAGGTCCTCATCAGTGAGTCCTCTATTGAAATTTCAAGAGGAACAGACATTCCAGGAAGTGTTAACACCAATCCCACAGTGCACCTGGTGTGCACAGTTTTAGCCCACATGGGAGTTAAGTCATGAGTTCCTCCAGACTACAGCTCCCTGCTTCAGGAACCAGCTGCATGGCTGGACCACAGGAAAGAAAAAAAAACTTGTTTAAAGAGATACCCCACAGATGTGCAAGGAGGAGGGCAATATATATTCATAAACATCAGAACAGCTGGAGACGAAACCGAGGGTGTTTGAACTTTGCGTTGCTTTTTTTTCCCACTGTTGTTCTTTTCCGAAATTAAATCAATCGCTGAGCAGATTCATAATCGTCTGGTAATTATTGGTTAATTATCTCCGAGACGCTTCCATCGCGGGGAGAGAGGGGGAGAGACGGGGGAAGGGGGGAGATCAACATCCAGTGTGTCTCGTCTCCGTGCCAAGTGATCCTGCCATGGTGCCAGGCTCTGCCGACATCTGTGTCTGTCTGCGGGAAGCTGCGATCTGTCCCTCCCAGCAAGCGGAGGAGTGTTAGGGTGCTGTTTTTAATCTCACTCCTCTGTTCCGCCCCGAGGAGCCCTTCCTCTGCTCCGCCCTGCCTGTGAGTTTGAAAAGGCAGATCCCAGAGTCACCATGGTGGTGTAACGCTCTCCTCCTCCTAAAAGTTGCTGCTTGTCCCTGGCTCTCCTGGGCAGGAGCGGTGTTTCCCATGACTGCCCTGGGACCCCCGAGATGCCAATCCAGCTGCTGCCCAGATGACTGTTCAGCCAGTGTGATGAAGACCCTGTTTTACACAGTGAACGGGCTGAACGAGGCCTCAGAAAGCCCCGAATCGGTGGCAATAGCTTTCTGGCAATGTGCTACCATGCTGGTAACGCACTGGCTCATGGATAATGTGCTTGCTAGTGGTAATTCACTAGTTTATAGGCAATGTTCTAGCTTACTGGTAATGCGCTAGCCCAGGCACAATGTGCTAGAATGTTGATGATGCACTAGCTTTTGGGTAATGTGCTAGATTGGTGGTAATGTGTTTGCACGCCTGTAATGTACTAGCCAAGGGATAATATGCTTGCTGGTAATACACTAGATTATGGGTGATGTGGTAGCTTGCTGGTAATGTGTTAACATGGCTATAATGCCCTAGCTCATTGCTAATGTGCTAGCATTCTGGTAGTGTGCTAGCCTGCTGGTAATGCACTAGCTCATAGGTAAAGTGGTGGGTTCCTGGTACTATGTTAACATGCCTATTATACAGTAGGTCATGGGTAATGTAGCAGTTTGCTGGTAATGTGTTAGCACGCTTGTAATGCACTAACCCACGGATAATGTGTTAGTATGGCTATAATGCAGCTGCTCGTGGGTAATATGCATGAGAAGAAGGAGGGAAGAATCAAACTGATGTTTTTTATTTTCTACACACACACACACACACACATACACACACACTGTATATAACTGTTCCTTATTCTTAAAAGAATGCAAATCATGCTTATTTTACAGCCTCAATGAAAATGTTTTTCTTCTTTTTTTTTGCTATTCAGAAAACAACTCACAGCTATAGAGGCCTTCAACAAAGATGGAATGAAACCAGAACAGAAGGATTTTTCACCGATACGGATAAGGAGCTCACAAAGTTGCCTCTTTCCTTGCCAGAGGCGATTGCCGACTTGTTAAATATTTCATGACTCAAAGACACCGGACTCCGCATGGCTCGCTCGGCTCAAAAGTGATAACACTGGAAAAACAAAGCCTCGTTGCCGGGGAAACAGGTAACTACGAGAAAGCCGTCCCGCTGTGTTTTTTTGGTTCTGAGGTCCACAGTCACGCACTACGCTGTGCTTATCTAGTCTCATCCGGGGCGTCTGGTGCAGGGTGCAGAACAGGCAGGGTCCACAATGGCTGCCTGAGCCTCAGTCTCACTCTCTGAGGGCCTCCCGGGGCCCAGGGGTTTGTGTGAGGAGTGCAGAGGTTGTTTTGCTCTGGATCTCGTCCCTTTAGTGACGTATGGATAAGGATGAGGTAATACTCCATCTCACATGCAGCAACATGCAGGTGGAGTGGTGGGGCAGCGCAGACTGCATCCTATACTGTCTCATGCGTCCGGAGTAAAATGTTTAAAAACTCAGCAAAGCAAAGCATATCACCAGCAAAGCACACCCAGCACCACAAAGCATATCACCAGCAAAGTACAACTCAGCACAACTCAGAACAGCACAGTACAGCACAACACAGCACAGTACAGCACAGTACAGCACAGCATAGCACAGCACAGTCCAACTCAGCACAGCACAACAAAGCATATCACCAGCAAAGCATAACTCAGCACAGAATAGTCTTAATGAGTTTCCAGGCAGTCCTAGTCCTAGTGTCCTAGTGCAACTATAAACTTACTCAAACATTTTCTGTGAAGATTCTTCTCTTGCTTTAACAGAAAGAGAGAGGAGACGAAGAAAGAGACGGAATGAAGATTTGCCAGCTAAGACTCCTCTCTGCTGACGTATGGATTTACTGAGCGAGGATTTGAATGGGGAAAAATTTGTGGGTTCTTGCGTGCGTGTGTGTGTGTGAGCGTGTGAGTATGTGTGTGTACTATATGTGTGTGTGTGTGTGTGTGTGTGTGCACTGCAAATGTCTGTATGCTAAAATAACCTCCATGAGACAGCAGTGCACTGTCACCCCTGAAGCCTCCCTGCAGAGAAGCTGAGGGTGCAGGAATTTTTCTGCTGACGAGGCCCCCCCGTCCCTCGCACAGTCTGCTTGGTTTTCACACCCCATCACACTGCACATCCTGCAGGTATGATGATTCACCCACTCCCCTGGTGTGGGCCTACACCACTGCATCCAGAGGATCAGGGTTGCTGATGGAGCTGGCTCACTCTGGACCCTGCCATCTCCCAGCCGTCACAGGTGTGTCTGAGTCATTCCTCGTAACAACACAGAACTGACACAATCATGGGAAGACAACAACATATTACACGTTCTTCTTCTCATTATTAAAGAAGATGCTTTTATCCAGAGCGATTTACAAAACTACCATGGCAAAACACATCCAATACATACCAAAGAGACAATTTGAAAGGTCAAAACATAGTTACAGACCAGCGTTAATTATGATATGTCAAACAGAAAAAAACAGAATTAAACTAGTAAAAACACACTAATGTACTACAGCAAATGTAGATCCTAATTTATCAAAGCAACATCACCTTATAGCTTAGTGTTAACACACCACAACTGATGACTCAACAGCGCGAACTTGTGTCACACTGCACTCCACACACTATATGAGAATTCATATGAAAACAGAGCGCTCAAACTAAGCGTGTCAGCTGCGAGGCTTACCCCCAGTCCCCCTGTTAGCGTGTTCAGAAAGCACACACGCACCTAACAGGCCTCTCCACACACAGCTTGCAGTGACACTGATGAGTGTAAATGAATTAGGAATGCACCCTGCAGAGAGCGTAACAACCAAAACTCAGTCATACGTTCGGCGTCATTAACGGCGGCCTTGGCTGCTCCAGCTGCTGACATCAAAGGGCTCGCATCCAGAGTGAATGTGGTACGGGAGTAAAAACTACCCTTAGCTTTTATTCATTTTTACCAGGAGTAAATAGTCTTGGTTGCAGTTTTTCCGTTTATGCTAATGTTACTCGATGTAACTGCCTGCCACTTGAAATCTATCCATGCCAGAACGGAATTCATTTTTAGAAACAAGTGAGTAATATGTTGTCTGGAATAAAAACAGCTGTTGCAAGTCACCATAAGCTGCTATTTCTGTCATAACGGGTTGCTGTCATTTCTATTCAATACCTGTAAGCTTTCAGTTTTACTGTCTTTGCAGGGGACCACACTGTAAATAAGTGTTTTATTGATTCTTTTGTGTGCTGTCATGACCTACTGGCATAGTGGCATTTTATGTACATGCAAACATTTTTCCCCATTCATAAAAAGGAAAACATCAACCAGTGAGCTGTTGTAATGTTTTTGCGACGTCGTAATGTTACCTTGGCATCATCGTAACGTTGTGTGGAGGTTGTCCACGGGATTGAGACGAGAGACACCCAGTTTCTCTGTCATCAGGGCTTCCTTTCCTTTTTCCTTTAGATAGTAATGCAAAGCTGTTTTAACCCACAGACTTTTCCTTGTTTGGGGCTTGAAAAGTGAAAGGTCATGGAGCGCGCTCCATCCCTCTGCACCTCCCCTCCCCTGCCCTCCCCTCCCTCTCTCGGCCCTGGTCTCCAAGGTCACGCAGCCACCTTGAATCTCAATGGCAGGCTGAGCCGAATCGATCTCGGGGGAGAATAGCCTCTCTCCGCCCACCCCCACTTCTTTGTGTTTTGAATTTTAAACACAGACGGAGGCAATGCCAACTCATGCAGATCACAGGTGGGGAGGACAGACAGGACAGGACAGGCACAGACCGTAAACACACATATACCAGCACATCAGTGCGAATAGGCCTCACCGAAACAAACAAGATGGCACTCCATTAATTATCACCTTTGTCTCGCCACAACACTCAATATCCAATAACAAGCTGTCTGTGGCGTTTACCTCCGGGGGAGACTGCGCACTTCAGCTAGCGTGATGGGGATATGTCTCTTTTAAGGGTGCTCTACCATATGTAAACAAGGTAAGAGCCTGCTTTCAAAGTTAATGTCAGACGAGATGGGAATCGTTCTGCATTTTAGACTCGGAACAGAAAGTGTTTTCTCGCTTATATTTTTTTCCTGTGCTGAAAACAATCCTTCCACGAGACAGAGTGTAGGCCTGAATGTGCCGCGCCAGCAGAAGGAGTGTGCGAGCACAAGTGAGAGCATTAAAATTCTCTTTTGCTTGGCTGCAGATTTTGCAGGATGCTCCTGTAACAAGTCTGAGCTGCGACTTGGAGCGCTGCCGATGCGACCTCTCAATGAGCTCTCTCTCCACAGAGGCCGCTTTACGCACCACTGATTTAACTTTTCCACAGCACAGTCTATTCATCAAAGACCGGTGAGTGGGCACCGAGGAAAACAGACATAATTTAACCGGAGAGAAAGAAAGTGTGTGCGTGTGTGTGTGTGTGTGAGTGAGCGTGCATGCGTGTGTGTGTGTTTGGGTGTGTTTATGTGTGTGAGTGAGCGTGCATGCGTGTGTATGTGTGTGTTGTGTAGGTGTTTCTTTGTGTGTGCCCTTGAGTGTACAAATATATGTGTGTAATATGACTATATGGAAGCATAATTGTGAGTGTATGGGAACGTTAGTTGTTGGGTGGGGAAGTCAGATTATCGCTATTATATTTAACACCCTGAATGGCTCGGCATGTACTAGGTTATATAGAGTGATTTCTGTGTCACGGAATAGTGTGTCCCAGCACCGTGTCATAACGGGGATTAGGGATGAAACCTCGATGTGACAGCGTGTTGTGCCTTTGCTGTCCCTGTGTCCACATATCTATGCCGTGTCACTCAGCGTATCCCCCAGCGAGACCCCCAGCCACTGACCCTGAGTCAGTGCCGAGATCTTCGGCACCTGTGTACGCCCTTCAGCTGTGCCCGGTGGGGTCCAGTCTCGCCACCTCCCTTGGCTTCAGTTCAGTTTGCCACGCCGCCCGATCGGGATAAATTGCAATCAAAGCGCAGAGCAACACTATAGAAGGAATGCCAATGGGTGTCCTGAAGGAGATTTTCAGCCTCTGTCACCACCCCAATAAGAGTCGCATTAGAGAGGGACACTCAGTTTGAAAGGGTTTTGGGCTTAATTAGTATTTAGGGCATTTAACCAAACTCAGGGCTGGTGAATGAGGTGAGAGTGAGGGGTCTCTCCTTGATGCAAACACAGCACAGCGAAGCCAAATTTAGGCGGTGTGTCAGGGTTTCTGACTGCTGCTTCCTGGGATGACCACCACTCATTCTGTCAATGTCTTCCACCTCTGCTACTTAGTTAGTGGTTTCACCTGTGTTCTCTGTTATTTAAACCCTGCCCTTTGACTACCTAGTTACTCAGGCTTGAGTTGCCATACTTTGTGTGTTAACACCTGCCCAAGCCTGTTCTGTTTTCTCCTGAGAAAAGAAACTTTCTTTCCTTTGAGCCAAACCTTTTGGTGTCCAGAGTCATCTCTGCAGCTGGATTCACCTTGCTCCCTGTAACATGCTGCATCTGATGGAGGTAGTGCCTCCCGTATAGCAAACAGCCCATGGTGAATTCTGCGTGGTTCGCCTGGTCCCGTCCCCTTCTTTGTCTTGTTCCTGCATTTCCCTCCTCAGTCACAGTGAGCGAAGGAGACATCATAAATCATGACGGCAGAAGTGACCACCGCTTCCTGTCTGTCCGTCAGATGTGAAGCGTAATGTTGCTCCACTCCGCGCTCCTAAGGATGATCGAGCGACGAAAAAAGGAAGCCATTTCTGTTTCTTCAAAAAGTAATAAAATCATAAGATGACTGTTAATGGCCTCTGTGATAAACGCGCGGTTATACTTCCTAGAAATGATTTATTATGACAACTTTTTCAGAAAAGGAGTGTAGCATAGACATGAGATAAGGAAAACAATGATCAAAAACAACCAAGACACAAAGTTCAAAGAAAACAAATAGGTAAATAATAAGAATAATTCAGCTGGCATGAATTTCCATAAAATCAAAGTGTGACAGTTGCTATTGATGTGGGTATAACAGTACTTTTTTTTGGGCTTGGAGTCTGATGAAGGGATTGCTCCTGGTCATGGGCCAAGGTTGTTAACCCCCATTTGGACATCATAAGCAGGGAAAAGAAAGGGGGGAGATGGGGTGGAGGAGGGATGCCAGGAACAGCTAATATGGATGGGACAAGTTTAATTGCATCAGAAGATTCTCCTCCTGAATCTTCCTTTGGAACTTTAATAACAATAATATAATAATAATATGACTAACATGCAAGTGTTCTGTCTTTTGAAAGGTAGGGAGCTGTAAAATGGGTACATACATATATACATTGGGGATCTGAGAGCTTTCCCTCCTCAGTGGATGTCTCTCAGGCCTCTGTATGAACCAAGATGAAATCATTTGAAAAGACAGGAGATTGCAGAGCAGTTTTAGCCAATCCTTGGGGGAGGGGAGGACCCTTTCTGTGATTTGCAGTCTTGGACACTGTTCATTCATTAATCAAGACTAACTTCAAATTTGATTTTTTTTTTTCATTCCTTTGATGAGAAAGTTGAGTTTTGCTTTGATGAGAATCCTTCTCGTTTTGTGTTAGCGTTCTGATTGGCTGTCTGCAGCTGTACTCTGTGTCTCTTTCTGTTTCCATGAGCAAAGACCTCAGCAGATCCCGTCTCTCTCAGTGGTCAGAGTGGATGGAACACCACCTCTGTTTGCACAAGCTTTCTGATCATGTCAGCGTAACCATGAGAGGTGTTCGAATTATGAGGGCTTAATCTTGTTCAGTCTCCTATCATCTAACTGTCATGCAGCACCACAGGAACACAAAGCAGTGCTTCTCTTAGGGGTCTTTTTTAGGCTCCATGTGCACAAGCACAATACAGCCGTCCTGTTCTTACATTGCATTTTGCTTGGCAGATGTTCGTATCCACAGCAGCTTACATAGGTCACAATTTTTACATGTCCTCCATTTATATAGTGCCATATTTCCTGAGGCAATTTGGTTTAAGCATTGTGCCCGGTGGTATACCATCAGTAACCCATCTGAGATTCAAGCCATCGACGTTTGGTTTATGAGACCTGTGCTTTACCACTTCACCACACTGCTACCTAGATATGTTCACTGTAGTTTGTGAACCCCATTACAACAGATTAGAGGATGCTTTGATCCAGAGAAACCTAGCTCACACATCAATCCAATCTTATATCTATATATAGATACTGAGGTGATTAAGGCTGGTTGTTTCTCAGTTAGCCCACCTATGTGTAGATGTTAGCACTGTTTGTCACTGTG
Source organism: Megalops cyprinoides (assembly GCF_013368585.1). Lineage (NCBI taxonomy): Eukaryota > Metazoa > Chordata > Actinopteri > Elopiformes > Megalopidae > Megalops > Megalops cyprinoides. The sequence continues at coordinate 46,919,277 of NC_050583.1, forward strand.
CTTCCAGCCTCTGATGTTCTTGTGATGTGCATCTCGCCACGATGGTCCTGCAAGTCAGCTGGCTGGAAGCATCTGCCAGGCAAATGAATACATAATATCAATAACTGTGACAAGTGTTCTGCTCACCTGGGTGTGACCGACATCACTGGAACAAATGGAAGCTGCTGCTATGTGTGATTCTCCCATTATATGCGACAGGAAAGAGAGAGAGAGGGAGGGGGAGAGGGGGAGAGACGGAGAGAGAGAGAGAGAGGGAGAGGCAGAGCGAAAGAGAGAGGAGGAGGAGAGAGAGGGAAAGTTGGAGAGAGAGGCAGGGAGTGAGAGAGCGATAGAGGGAGAGAGGTAGGGAGAGAAAGAGGAAGAAAGGGAGAAAGAGGTAAAGAGAGAAAGACAGGAGAAGGTGAGAGAGGTGGAGGGAGAGAGAGAAGCATGGAAAGAGAGAGAGAGGGAAAGGGGGGGAGCGTAGGAGTGAGGGGAACAGGGAGTTGAACATTGAAGTTGAAACAGAACCTTAATTTGGAAAGCATTCAATCACACAGCAATTACAGAGGCCCTGAAACAGCATGCACTCAACTCAACAGTGACAACGCAACAATGGGCAGAGAAACAGCTGTTATATTAACACTGGCAGCTCAGATTCAGATGTTGAAAGACAGCTCTCCTTCCTGTCACAAGCACTCTCTTGAACAGGTAACATCTTCTGAAGCTCAGTAAGATTTTCTCATTTTGTAGGACTCCAAACACAGTGTTATTCTGATTTTATCATCTCACAAACTAGAACAGCCAAGCCTTGATCCCTTCGCTCTAATCTTTTTGCTCTTCCACACAGGTGTAGTACCATCTTACCTTGTATTCCTGTCTTACCTTTGCCTCTTACCTTTTTACAGCTTGGGGTCCCGCCTCCCACTCCACCTAACTGAGCAAGGGATGGGGTGGCACAAACATCTGACAGCCTAACTTGTGACCAGAAGGTTGTTGGCTCTAAACCCGGACAGGGTACCTCTGTTAAGCCCTTAATTATGGTGCTTTGCTTGAATTGCCTCAGTGGAAAACCTGTTAGTGTTTGCACTGTGCAAGAAACCACAGATAAGGGTATTATTATGAAAATAAATGTAACATTTTTCTCAAAATGAGTCTCAGGTAGCATCAAAATACCTTAATGAACATTTTATAAAGCACCATGACCATTATCAGAAGCATACATAAATATTGTAACCTGCTTATAACAGCTCGTTTTCATGGGACATCCGACATACAATGTTATGTCACAAGTGTCAGCGCATATCATAACTTGCTTTGTATTCAGCTTATGTTGTCATAAGGTGATCACAGTGTTTCTGTGTGCTGATGTCAAGGGTTATAGCCATCACTAATAGCTGAGGGCATAATTCTTAGGTAGCGTTCATTACATATAAATATGTGTTACATAACGCATCATAACCAGTGTCATTAGCATACATAACTGGGGTGGTGTAGTGGTAAGGAGCATGTAACTGAATGGTTGCTGGTTTGATTTGCAGGTGGGGTGCTGCTGACCCTTGGGCAAGATACCTGAACTTGAATTACATCGGTAAATATCCAGCTGTATGAGTGGATAACGTAAGAATTGTGAGCTACGTAACGTAAGTCATGCTGGATAAGAGCAACTGGTAAACAGCTGTAATGTAATGTAATGCATATAGTAGTTTCCAGCTGTGCAGATAGACAGCATGTAGGGTGTGACATGCGTATGTGTCCTTTGATGAAGTCATCTGCTGATGTCATAAATGACATGATGTAACAGAACATTACTGACAGAGCTCTACCGCTGACGTCATTGCACTGACGTTTGCCCCGGCCTCAGACAAAGAGCTGGGTTTAAAATAAGTGCAGGCTGTGTCCTCTGGAGAAATGCGTAATCTGCGAGTGGTGCAAGTCACTTCCTATACAGCCATACACACGCAATGTAATGTAATGTTAGCATGCCTGTGACTATGTTAGAATGTCTCTTGCATGCTGTTACACACTTACACTGTTGGAATTTGATTGGAACAGCTCAGTTAAAGTGGGGACCAACAGCTGTTTCCCATCCATGTCTGGATATGAGTCAAGCACTGCAACCAGTGCTTCTGCAAGTGTAAAGAGCTAAAATTCCAGCTGCCACCACTAGGGGGCAAAACACAACAAAGCACTGTGCTAGGGAAGAAAAATCAAGACTGCATTTGCAATCTTAAGTACGACCATGTTAAGAAAAAAATAAATCATTCCCTTTTCATGTCCTGGAACTCTGAGTAGTGACCAGTAGGTGAGCAGGCCACAGTTTCATCGACATGCGAGAAATAGTTTCCTTTCTTCCTGAACATTTTTTTCCACATTTGCGGGTTTCGCTCCAGACAATTGGACGCTGATGACACAGCAGCCACTCAGCCCAGGGGCCCGAGGGCCCGGTGCCGGCAATCATGCAAAGCACCATCTCCCGGAGTCTCGGGCGCGGTTCGGTCCGGAGGAAAATCGGCCCAGTGTCTGCAGCGGGATCGATGGCGCTTTGACTAACAATCAGGATTGATTCTAGCCTCCTGCTGGGAGGCTGGCCCTTATCAGGGCGGGAAATCGCTGCAAACTAAACGAGGAAAGAACCTCCTCCGTTCAGGTACCTTTTAAGACCCATAATGAACCCTGCTACTACAGAAGTCGCAGACAGTAATTACAGACCAGCCTGCCCCTCTAAATGCCCCCCTCCCCGTCTCTGACATGCCTGAAGGAATAACAGCAGCTGAAGTTAATGGAAGATATTGCTGCAATATCAGTGCAAGTCTTTGTGTTAACTATTAAGTTAAGCCTGTTAGGTGGTAATGTGAAGGTACAATGAACTAAATGTTAGCCCAGACATGTCAGGAGTGTTCATTAAAAGGGCACACACTATATTATACACAAACAGAAGGTGTCTTATACCCTGTCTTTGCGTGGTATTTGAGTCTTGGATGTGACACATGAAGTTCTGTTCACATCCAAATTCTGTCACATGATAAGATGAAAAAACAACACAGGGCCAATTTACACAAAATAATTTTGAAAAAATGTAGCTTTGCTTTGGGAAAGTGTTTGTTCATTTTATTGTGAGGTAATATGGGCTATATTGTGTTTGAGTAACTTGACTAGAAGGTTTTCGCACTCAAGGTCTGCCATCTGTATATCCCTGACAGAGAAAGAGTCACCACATGTTAAGTTATTCTTCCTGCACAGCACTGCTGCCATGTGTGTGGTGATATCGCAGTCTGAGTACCATTTAAGACATGCAGCTAAATAGGAATCTGCAAATGCAGGGAAGGCATTCTGGCTCAGAGCAATTTTGGCTTGGAATGCCATAGCAGAGCAAGTCAACTCACTGCCTTCATGTCACACTAATATTGTACTGAGTGCATTCATACAACACTGTGCAATTCAGAGAACCAAACAAATATGAGCCTATCAGTCAGTGCATTCCTTCATTACTTTTCATGTTTGTGGAGTGGTCATGTGGCACCAAATATGAGATCATTAATAAAGCACCATTTGACTTGACTTAATTTTTGTGAAAGAGAAGGACAGATTTTTGTGAGCGCAGACTGGTTTAAAGATAGATTGCTTACCGGGATACGTTGTCGCTGTGGATAGCTGGTGTGATTTTTACCTTAATCGTGAGTAATCTCACATTGATATGGCAAGATCGCATGGCAATAGGAGGAATACGAGGGAAAAGAATGGTCCTTTTTTCCTTATCAGTCCACTGAATTCTGAATGCTCTGTAAAGAGTGTGCTGAAAGCCTCAGTCTGACATGGGCTTCTGAATGCTTCGTAAACACTGTGCTGATAGCGGATCTCAGTTCCTGGTCTGACACGGACCACGAAAAGAAGTCGCGCCGGAAAACTAATTACCAGCATTTTAAGAAGAAAATGTTTCAATTGTTGCTAATTTCCTGCAAACTGACACTGCGCTGCTGAGCACTCTGACTGTGAGAAGAGAAATAATCATAATTGGAACATCTGAATTATGATCAGACTTCTGCATGGAATAAGGAAGCCAATTAATTCTGTGTTCTCTGGGGTCTGTTGGGAGAGAAAGAAATCAACAACCCACACAGACACGCAGACACACAAACACACACATACACACACACAATTACACATACACACACGCGCGCACACACACACACACACACACACACACACACACACACACACATGCACACAAATACTTTTGTGCTTGCTATATGATGCATAAATTGCTGGATATATTCAATTATATATGAAATTGTATATTTGAGTTTTCACTAATGAAGTTTTGCATTCAATTCATGCATTATTTGTGGCTTAATACATTTTCAAAAAAAAATAAATTTGCTAATATATACAGTATAAGTTTGAATACATACATATGTTCATACACACACACACACATACATACATACATAGGAATGCTCTCAGGAATATAAAAGACCGCCTCCTGCAGGAGAAGTAGGCCGCTGTGGAGAACAGGGAGTGAGAATGGGCATTCTTATTACGCAGTCATTAAACATTGATGATTTTGCTGAGCGTTATTTTCCACATCCCTCCCCCGGGGGCGCTGCAGGCATCATGCGGTTTCCCCCAGCCGTCACGAGCCCCGCTGAGCACGGACAAGGAAGAGGAGCATTCTACCATGACCGTCAAGGCAGGTAGCTGTGAGAGAACTGGCACTTACCTAATCTAATAACGCAAATCACTAAGACCTCCCTATAGGCGAGCTCAGAGGAGAACAAGGCCTTTTTGCACGGCCCAGCTCTCCTCTCCTCACAGTGAAACCTCGTCTGCCTAATTGTTAGACAGATATGCAAAAAAATTAATAAATAAAGGCATGTCAAACACAGGATTTCTCTTGCATATTCTGCTTTGCGATGCATGTCTAATTTACGTGTTCACTGCTAATTCACTGCAGGTGTGTGTTTCTGCGTGTGCTCCCCGGACCCTTGCGTGTGTGAAATACGTGATTCTGGTGCACGCGGATAATCTGTAATTGATGCCTGGAGGCACAGGGAGGCGAAGCTGAGGGGAGTGATGAGCTTCACAGAGACAGGACTCCCACACGCAGTGGGGCAGAATGAGGCAGTGTCAGAGGGACTCTGTGTTAGGACTCCCACACGCAGTGGGGCAGAATGAGGCAGTGTCAGAGGGACTCTGTGTTAGGACTCCCACACGCAGTGGGGCAGAATGAGGCAGTGTCAGAGGGACTCTGTATTAGGACTCCCACACGCAGTGGGGCAGAATGAGGCAGTGTCAGAGGGACTCTGTGTTAGGACTCCCACACGCAGTGGGGCAGAATGAGGCAGTGTCAGAGGGACTCTGTGTTAGGACTCCCACACGCAGTGGGGCAGAATGAGGCAGTGTCAGAGGGTCTCTGTGGTAGGACTCCCACACGCAGTGGGGCAGAATGAGGCAGTGTCAGAGGGACTCTGTGTTAGGACTCCCACACGCAGTGGGGCAGAATGAGGCAGTGTCAGAGGGTCTCTGTGGTAGGATTCCCACACGCAGTGGGGCAGAATGAGGCAGTGTCAGAGGGACTCTGTATTAGGACTCCCACACGCAGTGGGGCAGAATGAGGCAGTGTCAGAGGGACTCTGTATTAGGACTCCCACATGCAGTGGAAACAAGACCTTTCAAAGATACTACAGGTTATTACAGCTAAACATATTACAGCTACACTATATGGACAAAAGTATTCGGACGCCTGACCATTACACCGACAGGGACTGTAATGACATTGTATTCAAATACATATACTTTAATATGGAGTTGGTCCCTCTTTTGCAGCTATAACAGCTTCCACTCTTCTTGGAAGGCTTTCTACAAGATTTTAGAGTTTTTCTGTGGGAATTTGTGCCCATTCATTCTGTAGAGCATTCATGAGGTCAGGCACTGATGTTGGATGAGAAGGCCACTGGGGCACAGTCATGCTGGAATAGAAAAGGGCCTTGGCATGCTGAAGCAATAAGATGCCCTTCACTGGAGATAAGGGGCCTAGCCCAAACCCTGAAAAACAGGTGTGGCCAAATACTTTTGTCCGTATGGTGTACCTTTAATATTACATATTAAAGGTAGCACACTTGCTAACACACACACACACACACACACACGCATACACACACACACGTACAGATGCCCTCTCTCACACACACAAATGCAGGCAAACACTTGCACACATACACACATGCAGGTGTGCACATGTACACACACAAACATGCTCTCTCATACGCATACATGGTGCCAGAACAGCCAATATTACACAATAAATGAAAGGAAGTGACTCATCTGTAAAAATAGAAAATGTAAAATAAAAAGTATATCCTGAGGGATTTCACATGCATTTGCATTATCTTATTAGGGTGCTGTTGTTGAGGCAGTGATCCCACAATGACCCTGTCATAACCACATTATATTTCAGAGGTAAGATATAAGGTCAGTAGCTGCCCCCCCCCCCCCCCCCCCCCCCCCACCCCAGGTCAGTTCCTTTAAAGCCGTTGTTATGGTTACAAGGTCATAGGGCATTCTGTCCACTGTTATACAGATAGCAATACTCCCAATAAGCTCTTTTGTGCCGACTTCAAGAATCCAAGGTTTTCTGCTTGTTCTCTATCAGCAGCAGACGATATTCCATATTTATTAGGCACAACTGGTACTGCAGCAAAGCAAGGAATACCTCTCTGAATTGTTCAGCACAGTAACTGTATCTGCTGTTCCTGAGATCCGTGAGCCTAGTTCAAAAGTACAATGAATCTTTCACCCAGGAAAACCTATCCACACCTGGGGCTGAATGAAAAATTCTCAGCCTTGGCCCTCCTGGACCAACCTCTGCTGGACCCAGCTCAGGTGAACACCAGCTAGAGAGTAAAACAGAGCATAAGTACTGACCCCACATCCTGTAGGTTAGTCTGGGCCATCTACTGTGTTCTCCAAGCTCTGAGGAGCTGGGGAGAAAAATACAAAGTTTTGAATGAGGAACACACTGCACAATAGCTATACTGGGGTGGGAGATAGAGCATCAGCATGTTTAAATCACAACAACAGCAAAAATGGTGAAACTTAATATCAATAAATCAATCAAGTTTTATTTGTTACCATGCATTTTTACCATAATGATTATCACAAAGCGCTGTACATGTAGCATAGTGCATTTCCAAAGGGAGTCAAAAATCCCAGGCTAATTGGGAAACAAAAATGGAAAATTATTCCTTGACCCTAGGAAAAGGCGACAGAGAGATTTCTGGAAAATAATCACAGAAAAGATAAACATAATTATTAAGCTCACCTTACTACATAACATATTCATTCAATAACATCCAAAGAGTAACTAACGGGGAACAGTACAATGTGGTTCACCAGGGTTTTCTTTGAACCTCTAACTTACTTCCTGAGTGTGAGATCACCCACACCAAGGCAGGACCCCCCTGCCCCCCCCGACCATTACCCTGGCTGTGTCCCGCGAAGCACTCATGCCTCCTCAATGTGCTCCCCGCATGCAATACACAGTTGTACAGTCATTCATTTGCACAAAAGCTTTTGTTAAACATTTCAAAATAGGCATTTTTAGCCCCCCTCTGTCATTACTCTGAATGTAGGCGTTGCTTTGAAGAGTGGCATGTGGAGGGAATACAATACACTCACACAGTTCTCCAGCTGTTCAAGCTACAGAAACTGCTGGAAGCAATTTATTAGATGTTATTTTATTCAGCACACAAGTAAAATGTGAAATTAGACAGTTGGATTGAAGCTAATGTAATTAAGCTGTACACCAAGGGCCTGCGGTCATTGGAAGTGTGGGGTCTCAGGTGGTTGTAGTGCATTTCCACTAAGAGCTGACTTACTCCTCAGAAGGACTCAGCCTAATCCCGCTGTCATAATGACACTATGTCATAATGGTTCAGCCTTAGGGCACTGCTCACCTGTGAGAGGATGACCGCTTTGATCCACAGTCCAATCAAATGGCTCTAATGTCCTTGTGTTCCTTCCTGCCCTCACTTTTGCCCAGAGGCCCGTATGACTGACAGGCTGATAACAAATGAGATGGCTCATGTAGCACACCAGTGCAGAGTGTATAACATTTCATCAATCTTCATCTTTTCTTTGCGAGTCGCTCTGGAAGAGAGGGTCTGCCAAATGACAAAATGCAAACGCAAACAAAATGTAAGCGAATAAGCAAGCCCCTCACCAGAAGGAAGTGCCTTGTCATGTGATTGCCCAGTTTCTTACAATTTGTGTACCCAGCTAAAACAGCCATGTGGCTACCAGCAAGCCAACAAGCATAGTCATACTTCACACATGAATGAAACATACTCACATCCTGCTATCAGTGGCAGTATACAGTACAGTATATGTCAGTATTTCCCCCAGTGGGGATGTGCAGAGAGCCCAGTATTTGTATTTGTATCTGTATTTGTTGAGGCAGCAAAATTATTTTTATTTGTATTTGTATTCGAATAAAAGTGGAAATAGGCGTAGCAATCCTGTTTTTGTTTTTATCACACTTCTAATTTTAGGATATTAAAGTGTTAATATAAGCGTTCTTCAATAAACTATTAGGCCTATAATAATTATGAACACTTAAATGTAATGTTGGTTTATGGTTTTCATAAACCCAGCAATAAACATAGGACATGGCTATGTTGTTGATGTGGTACTTGTGGGGGGTTGGGTGGATACTGGGGTGAGATGCTTGAAATGCAAGTGATTGTGCATTGCAGATGTTGACAGATGTTTAACATCTTTGCCTCTGCTGAATTTACTTTTGCACACTTTACAGATCACCTTGGTTGGATCTGCACTGACTGTGAAATGCTGCCAGACAGCACTTGTGCGAGGTTTTTTTGGCTGGGAGAGCACTACAAGTCAGCTCAGCATGCACCATCTCCTCTATTTTGTTAAAAAACAACAGACAAAAACAAAAGACACGTAACGTCATAATAAACTACCTCAGCAAACCAGTTAAGGTAAAAAAAAACACCTAATCAAAACAAAATAGTGACGTAGGAATGTACTACGTTTTGCCTATAGTTTAATCAGGCTGCGCTGCTCCTTTTCAGTCTGAGCTCTCTCTCCCCACCTACTGTCTTCCAGCACGAGCAGGCGGAGCACAAATACCCACCGCGCTCACAGTTATGAGGAACACCAGCTATTTGACATGTTTTTTTTTTTTCTTCCCGAAAACAAATAATTTTTAAAGTATTTGTACGAAATAAATATTCGTAAAAACCCAGTATTTGTGCTTTGCCGAATACCGTGTTCGGATGTGAGCAGTGCAGCAAGCTCATGCAGTGGAATGAAATCATGTTTATAGCTAAATTTCAGGTAAGGAGAGCATGCCAGATGCACAATCCACACCACTGTCAGAATGTGTAATCCATTTGATGCTCTTTGCTCTCTGCTGCCTCAGTGTTCCCTCTCCTCCTCCTGTCTTAATCCAGCCTCCTGATTGGCCCCCTTCCTCCTTTCCACTCTCCCACCTCCCCCCTATCTGCTGGGGGTCCCACCGTTCTGGCCAGGCTGTTAATAATTGACCTCCAGCCCTCGCCTCATTCATTATTGCCCTTGGCCATGTGGACTCTCCCCATGGATTAATAACCATAAACACTTTTTTTCTGTTGGCATACTCTCACTTCGTGAAATAATAATGATTTTTTTTTTAGATTAGATAGTTGGAGCCATGAGATGTGTGTGTCCGTGGAGCACTAATTTACTGTTTGATGTTTGGCCGATTGTTACATCACATGCGCAGATCCAAAGGGTCTGCAGGCGTTACAGCATTACTGCATAAGAACAGCCCTGACAGGTCATCGATACCTCTCTTTTACCTGGTTTGACATCACATCTTGAAAAGGTGCATGCTCAGTGCGTACGGAGTTCCCATGGTGTGCAGTATGGAAATTCAGGCGAATGGAGGCCTTTGAAAGCGCCTTGAGGAAAGACACTTTGAGGGAGTGAAGCCTTTGAACTTGTGGTCGCTGTGGTCGACACACAACCCGGATCGCTCAGATCAATCCTTTCCAATGCACTCTCTCTCCTCAAATCAAGCAACACATGTTCAGAAAACTGCAGCCCCCCCCCCCCCCCCCCCCCCAACCCTAACCTGGGGAACAAGTCATGTCCTCTGCAGTGTGTCACTCCCCTGACCCGGGGTTATGTGATGTTGGGTGTGATGATGTTGTGAGTGGCTACTTTCTGATTGGCCAATGCTACATTGGGCATGGCCAATCGGGAAGCATGGGGCCGTATCCATTCGTCAACTGGAACCAGAAGTACTCAGCGTGTGAATGAAGCTACTCTCTTAACCGCAGATCCATGGGTTTGTGGAATGCAGCACCGATTAACATAAACCAGTGTGGAGGATCTCTTCGCCTTAAGCAAAACATGAAAGTGTAGCTCAAGGCAGCTCAGCTCTGTGACCACTAAATGTCTCCATGGTGTGAAATTACTCAGTTTCTCATGTGATACCCTATGTTCAATGTACTTACTACTTACAGTGATGTAAAAGCGTTGCCCAATTGACCTGTTTAATGCCATGCAAACATGTTTTGTGTTCATTGTCCAGTGGCCGCAGATGAAACCCTGTCAAACAAATTTAAAGAATTTTCCCTGCCTGTCCACAATTTCTCTTTTTGTTTCCTTGTTCCCAGAACTGTGGCCCGGTGTCATGCCCACATCCGATCCCTCCAGCATTTCCATGGGGTTTCATGCAGTACCTAGTAGAATTTAGGCTTTATTGTTATGTTAATGTTTCTTGATGCTTTTATGGCTTTGATACTCAGTCCCCAGCTGTCCAATACCGATAGTTTATTACTGATGTACTGGTTGTTGGTGCTATTCTTGATGTCCCCTGATGTATGGTATGTTGCATCTTGCCATAGGGACCTTGTGAGTCCCTCCTGTCCGAGTACGAGCTTCTAGACAAATAAATGCTAGATCATAATAATGATCACTAATTGTGTGAATGTGTGCTTTGATTACCAAAACAGAACAGCGATAAAACTACACAGAAATGCAGAAATGGCCATCTTGCTAGAAAGTCCCTGCTGTTTGTCAGCACGCCAGAGTTTCCCACAATGCAATGCAGGTAGCAAGACATTCCCCCCAAAAACCCCCAGGAGAGGAGATCATTGGGCCCTCCTGCAAGAATAATCACCCCCAGGTTCATTCAATCAATATCTGACCGGGACACTTTGGAAAGGCAGTTTGTTATGACGCCAGTAGGATTAGCACAGTGCTCTCTGCTTCTCCGACACACACACACAAATGCACACACATACTCACACACACACACAGACCCACACATACATACACACGCACACACACACACACACCCCTATGTACGATTAAGGCTGGGAGGTTTTGCTGACTGTATGAGAGGTTCCTTGAGGTTAGGACCGGAATAGCAAACGTTGAAAAATGATGCTACTTTCCTCTAGCTAATCTCCTCCATCAGCCCCTGAGCCCGACGGGCCGAGCCCAGCAGCAGCACGCTACGCTGGCTCTAATCGCCTCTGGGTCCCCCTGCCCCCTCCCTGTGCACCATTTTTCATGGGTCACACAGAACCAGGCAGGTCCGCTTTATCAGAAAGCCCAGACGCGGCAAAATTAATACGTTGGGTTTGGTGTTTCAGACTCACGCTGTTTCTCGGCTCTTGTGGGTTTGCTCCATTTTCACAGCTACCTCTTTGATCTGTGATTGGTCGTTTAAAATCTGCTGGCAGTTGCCATGGCATGTCACCTTAGACAGAGGCTAAAATAAGAAGAATAAGGCAACTGGTGAAACAGCTAACAAAAAAATAAAATAATAATAATAATTATAATAAAGTAACATTATAATATATGATAATAATGGTACTATGTGAACTATGAAATATAATGTCACATTGCTCTTGTAGATCATTATTAGGCTCTGCATGTATGTTTGTGTGATACAGGTATGTTGCCAAGGGAAACTCGTAGGAACACTAAAACAATCACTGTTCTGTTGTTTTGTCCTTTTGCTGTTTCTTCATTGGATGCTCATTCTCTGTAATGCAATTCTTGATGCCATGGTGTTTTGTGTTGTTTAGCTGAAAATGATCTTAACCACGGTCGCCTTGTGAATTAGGCCAGACGTGAAAATGAGCAAAAGAATTTGAAAAATAAATAAATAAATAAAAATAGGACTTTGACTGTCCCCTTTGCCTTAGCATGAAAAATTCCATTCAGAGATAAAGTAAAATGCAGTGCTGTTTGCAGGTCAATTCGGGCAGTTTCATGAAAATACGCAAAATCCATCACAGGTTTTGACAAAACCAATCTGTCTGCATCTTATCCTGAATGAATCACACTTGGGGAGGAAAAACAGGAAAAAAGATAAACACTTTAAAATCAGAAAACATTCCACTGCCTCCCTCTGAACACAGAACCGGAAGAGTGAAAGCAGCCACTGTAAGAAAGGAATTCAAACATTTGACATTTCTAAGTGGAACCACCTGCTAAATTGACACAACTGAAATACAAACAAAAGCCTTGAAGAACAATTTGGATCCACGAACACACACATACACACACACACACACACACACATGGGCTCTCTCTCTCTGTCACACACACACACACACGCTGTCTCACACACACACGCTCTCTCTCTGTCTCTCTCTCTCTCTCTCTCTCTCTCTCTCACACACACACACACGCACACACATTAATTCTAACACAGCACCAACTGCCAGGCCTTGAATCAGAGCAGAAAGCTGCTACCATCATCTTTAATATTTTCACACGCCAGACAAAGGTGAGTCTTTGACTTCACCCTGTGGCATTTCGTGAGACCAGAGGAAGCTTTGATGGGTATGGCATACCTGTTGCTCACCTTTTGGAATGATTGTGGCGTTGATTAAAAAGAAGAGGAATGGAACGGGATAGGTCTTCCTGTCAATCAGGCCTACCCGCTCACCATGACAACAGTTCATCTTCCAGAGGTGTGGAGGCTTCTTTCCTTAAAGAGCAACGCCAGCACAACCTTCCGCTGCTACCAGTCACCCAGCGTGCTAACAGAGAGGCGCAGCAGTTTAACCAGTGATGGAGATCTCCAGAGATGGAGATTTACGGTCTTCACAGAACCGTTGACCTGGGGGAACTGATGTACATGCCTAGCAAACACACCATCATAGAATTCAGATGGTGTGTATGGCATATTTGATGCTGCAAATAGTTGCGCAAACCGAGGGAGCAAAATCAGTGCTCGATCATGTGACTTTTTCCGGGCAGCTTCCGCACTGGAGAAAATAACTGGATGATCCGGGTGAACACATCGTTCACTCGTGTGAATAAGATTAGCAGCTACAAGCAAATCCCCTGGCTTTCTCCCCCGGATCCGGTAAGCACTTTCCAGAACCGGGCCGGACAGCCGTGATCCAGTTGTTGCTGGATAAAAGCGCCGGGGCGTTCATGCAGTTGAGATTGTGTTGAGCTGGAGGTAAAGCAAACATTAGCATAGTAAAACGTATTTAAAACGGCGTCAAGGAAAAAAATAGATGAAAAAAAAAAAACAAACACGAAAGGAAAGCAAAGCACGTGATTGACAGGCAGGCATAGCTGCGCTGCAAACTGTCTGATAAATAGGCCGACTGCACGGTCCGTGAGCGGCACGGCGCGGGGAAGAGACGTTATCTCCCGGTAACCCCGGGGCTGCCGATATTAGACAGGTCCTAATGGCAGGCGAACGAGCCACCCGTTCCCCTTCACAACTCGTTTGGCGCATTTGCATAGTGTTGCTTTATTCATCAAACATCCTCATAACGACGTCGGTAACTCCGCGAGGGTAATGCCGGGTGTTGGTGTTAATAATACATATGATTTATACAGCGATCACGATGTCAAAGCGTTTTAGTTCTGCTCCGCTAGGCAAGCCGCTATCTTTCATTACAATTAGTTTAATGAACTAGCTCACCAAATGCTTAGAGTGACAATATGATTTTATTTCATTATCATATTTTTCGCTCTTATTAATGTTCAGAGTTGTGTTTTGAAGGACGGGATGGGACGGTAGAGCATTGAAAGCGGTGTAAAAATATTAAGACTGTTAAGTCTAGGAAAATGTGTATCGGCGCATATAGTGTATCTTATTTGTTTGCTTGCTATTATTATTTCTTATATACAGAAACATTATATATTTATTCATTTTATTTCATTTTATATTATTTTACTACGCATTCATGGATAGAGGATTGAAAAATAAATAATTGTGTTCATGCAGTTTAGCCTATTCTTTTTGTGTGTCATAGACTACAGAGGTAGCACAGAGTCAGGATTGTGTACATGTGTGCATCTTAATATAGCAGACTTGAAAATGGTAGTTTGTGAGTCCTGCATAAAGCTGGAAAGGTAGCAGGTAGCAGAGCAGTTGCCTGTGGAGCTAGGGGAAAATTGCCTTTGGCTCAGCTGGTAATGATGTTGGTGGTTAGGGTGAGTTGAACAGGGGTTTGGACCCCACTCACAGACAGTGTGGGCTGCTTTCACGTTTGTTACATTGACTTTGTCTGGTGCTGGTCCAGGTGCGACCCCTGCCAGGTTAGAGCCAGGGAGAGAGACTGTTGATCTGTGGGACGATTTCTGACTCTTTAAAACAGATCTGAGATCAGCTTCCCCAGCCCCCAATCCCAAACCCCAAACATTTAGTGTAAGATTCTGATCCAGGATCAGCAACTGAGAGCAGCTGCTTGTCTGATCCTTCTCTCTACTGGATGTACTGCACACAGGTAATCATTCATCAAAAAAACTCAAAGGAGATCCAACCTACAGGACCGGTGCTCCAAATGCAGAAAACCTGTCACCCAGTAACTTCATAACACCACACTCTGTTACCAGGAGAGTGTGGGAACCATCCTCTGTGTTACTAAGAGAGACTGTAAACCATCTTCTGTTTTACAGAAAGTCTGTGAATTATTCTCTGCATTACTGACAGTGTCTGGCTACCATATTCTGTGTTACAGAGAGTCTGGGAACCATCCAGTGTGTTACAGAGAGAGTCTGTGTTAGGGCTCAGGCACGGACTCAGATGCAGACCACGAGAGATTCAGGTTCCAGGCGGCTTTGTTAAGAATCACTGGACAATATCGCAAATGACAGAACAGGCAGTGTTGAAAACCAGGCAGGCAGTCTGAAAGCAAACTGGGATCGAAAACGGGAATAGGCAGGGTTGAAACCAGATAGGCAGGCAAATCAGGCAATCGGGGCAAGGCGGCAGGCAGAAACGAATTCAAGGCACAGGCAGGGTCGATACGGGAAAACTACAAGCCAAAAACTCGGCGGGAACAAAACAGGCACAAAACATTGCAACGAACTGGCAACAGGACAGAGACAAGCAGGGTAGATATAGGGCTGGGCTGAGGAGGTGACGGGAAGCAGGTGGGCAGGCTGGCAGGTGGAGGTGATGAGGTAATCAGGTGGGCGGGGACAGGGTGGAGAGCGGGGCAGGGCTGGAACACAAGGAAAAACAACGAACAAAAGCACATGGACCGCAATGACAGATGGGGAGAACACCAAAACAACAACTAGGGGACCGGAGTACTGACAGTCTGGGAGCCATTCTCCGTGTTACAGAGAGAGACTGGGAGCCATTCTCCGTGTTACAGAAAGAGTCTGGGAAGCAGTCCTTCAAATCACCACATCGGGATGTTTGTGAATCTGGTGCTCACCGGAGATCACAGAACCTCATCTTGAAAGTAGTATGTGGTTATATGGTGACCAAATGAGTTCTGAGCAAGGGGTAACTTCATGGAAAAACACTTGGGGTTGGAAATGGTGGTCATCTAGACATCTAGATTATCTACACAGATAATATACAGACACCAGATTATCATAATGCTACAATGTGATGGGGAGGTATGGGAATGTCACATGCAGGCTTGACAGGCCATCAGTATGTATGTATGCACGTGTTTTGTCCATATTAAACAGGAAGAAACTGAGGACTGGACTCCCACATCAAATCGCTGACGGAGTGGGGGTATGTTGTGCATGCGTGATTGTGCGCGTGGGATACTGTGCCTGCGCTAATTATGGTTCAGATCAGGGCCTCTCTAAGCCCCCTGATCCTTCTAACAACCGCACGTATTTTCTTTGATCTTCCATTTTGTACGAATTGGGGGATTACTTTCCAAATAAAAGCCGAGGACAGCGCCGGTGTCACACCTTTGCTAATCGGTGCGGCGTGCGCCCGTTGCACGGCAGCGTCTCATTGGTTTAGGCTGCGTAATTGGATGGTTGTTATGCATGGAGGGATCTGAAACGAAATGCTGACAACGGCTGTAGCTGAGGGGGTAAACACGGCGTTCCCGGGCTCCACTGGGTTTGCGGCGGGATCCTCTCCCCTCTCCCCGCAGAGAAGGAAGCAACTCACCTCCATCAGACCGCCGCAAACAGCCGAGAAATGAGTCACATACACAGAGAAAAAAGCCCTATCACTGACAGTGGTTCAGACACACGTGCCCGCGCGCATACACTCATACATGTTCACAAATACCATTGCAGAAAAACGGATGAATTATTTGCTCAGCAGACTTACATAGCTTTCATTTTAACCATTTTATGCAGCAGGATGCTGTAGCGAGATGAGCGGAACAGCTCAAACACACACGTTTATACACACAGGTTCTCTCTCTCTCTCTCTCTCTCACACACACACACACACACACACACACACACGACACTCAGCTCTGTTGAGAGACAAGTGGCTAACACTTTCAAAACGTTCCTGTGACAGTGTGTAATTAGCCTTCTACAGACGACGTTGAGTATGAACCACACAGAAGAAACACGTTCACATCTGAACGAGTCTATGCTTTCATGGTTGTGCTAGAGTGTGTATAGGAGGACTACTAAATTACCATTTATTTGTTTAAACTTCAGCAGATTAAAAAAACACACGTTAACCATGAATACATAGCCTATATTCCCTTATCGCTAAATAGTAGAACAGACCTTTGCTGGCCTCAAACCTACGTTCATTACGTGTCTAAAATATGAATTCACACACTAGAGAAGCAATGAAGGTTCACACGTGAGGTCGTTTCAGCTTCCCCTAGCCATAGCATAACCAGGTGCGTATAGTGGGAGAGACATGATGGCAGTCAAATCGACACCCACAACGCACATCTAACAATATGGGTCTCAGGGTTCATTTGCGCACAAATCAGCTTACTTACCGGCTGACGTTTTATTGCCAAGACTTTGGATTCCTAAGATTCAGATCTCCTTCTGTTGACATGGAAGAACGTCAGCCGTAGCCTATAAAATAGCGGCAGGCAGTGCTTCTGTGCCATGCTCATAACCGGTAATGAAACATTTCAGGCACTACGTATTATATACTTTTTACTTCACTTATATTCTATATATAAGTCCGAATCTGAATTCTACCAAAAATGTTCCAGAGCTAATAGCAAGACGACAAAAATGTTGATTTTTCCATCTGAATCATCATTATGGTTAAGATTGAAATCTCAATGCTAATCAAATGTTGGATCACCATTACAATACCGATGAAACCCTACAGCATCTTAATGTTGATGACAGTGACGTTGGAATAACATTTATTTATAGTTGTCCTGATTATAATTGATTGAGCATCGATTTGTAGTTGACCGGGAAATGATGACGTGATATTGAAAAGTCATCGATTTATAGTTGACCGGGAGACCATCGTGTTGTAAACCAACGTACTGCACCCCACACATCTCATTTTTGAATCCATATCAGGTAAGCATAGCCTCTCACATTTGAATGTTGGATTGTACCAAATTGAATATTCGTAAACGTTTATAGTTTATTTACATTGACTAACATTATATGCAGTCATACATACATTCGTGCCTGTCACAATGGTCATTAGGCTGTTATAATTTAGACACCTCTAAAATGACATTGAAATGTTACATCTGTCAAAGGTGTCAGATTTAGACATCATATAGACTTGAGTTCACTCTACAGCTTCATAAACACCTACACTAAGTTAATTTAGTCAGTTAGCTAACCTTAGTGTAGGGTTTTATTAGCTTATATTCGTGGTAGCTTTAAATTACATTAAATATTTGGGATGTTTTACTGTCAAAATGTCAAGACTGAAAGAAGCAGATGCGTTAAGTTAGCTCGCTAACGTAACTGATTACTTTAAAGTTGGCATTAGATGACGGGATAACGTTAGCTAGGATCAGCTGAGAGGAAGAGAGAGGCATTTCGTAGACAACCCAAAATCTGAACAAAGATAAAATACACGCTATTTTCATGAATTACAGTGCAGGATTATTTCTTCCGACGATAAAGCTAGAATTTTGCTTTTATGCTAGCGATAATTATCCTATTAAGTTACTTATGGAGCTTGAATGTTGTGCAATATAAAATGGTATCGAACACTTGCCTATATTATCACCACTATTGTATTATTTTGGTATGCCTAATTACACTTTGTACAGTAATTCATGAGATCAGTGCGGCGCTGTGCACTATTCCACTTCTAAGTTCTGTTGAACCTTTTTTTAAATCTGAAGTTTATGACTTTATTTATTTTGCTTCTGTGTTTTCTGTTTTAGATGTGCTGACTCAGCAATGCGAGCAGGGACAGTCTCCGAATTTGCCTTTGCCCAGGCAGTTCAGAAATGGCTCTACTACGCTCCAGACCGGGTGGTGCGGCTGGACGCCAGACAGCCCAGGAGTGAATTCGCAAAGAATGAAATTAAACTAGGCTAAATAAATTTGTATAAATAAACTCTTTTTTTTTTTTTTTTTTTTTTACTGATGTAGTTGTCCGTTGTCATTTATATATAGATAAAACCTAATGTTTAATAATATAGGGATAGATACATTTCATATTTATCCTGCCTGTAGATAAAGCAGGACATTTTTTCCACAATATTTTGAAGCATCAATAGTAATTTGCTGTGGTTTAATATCGGTTGAAATACCATTGAAGTCCCGTTGATCTTTAGTTATGATTTCAACGTTGTTTCAATATTAACCGAGGGTGCAAAAGTGATGATGAATCAACATCGGAGTTCGACATTGATTCAATGAAATTAACGTTGACAGCGGAATGTTCATTTAGCATAGTTTCAATGATTGTTTGTTACCTGTGTACGAATGGATATATTCGGCTGCCGTGTTTTTGCAGACAAATAACATCTATTTCTATAAATTATATGTCCAAGTGTATTCGGAGAGGGAGGGGGGGGGGGGGGTCCGATTCGGCGTTAGCATTCTTTTATTGAAACTTAGAATGTAAACTGCAAAAGCTGATGTAAATCGGATATTGACTACAGAATGTGAGACACACCTGCCGCGCATCGCGACAGGGGGCTTGGAACACCTCGCTCAAACGGAGTAAAATATCTTCTGTTCGCTCATAATACTTTTATCATGCGAAAGTCCAGCGTGGTATTTCAACTGGAAGCCGTGCTTCTAAGACGCCATTTTGAGCCAAACTCTGACCACGTGATAAGGAAGTAGAGGAACTTTACTACGCATAGGTTCTGTGGCCACCGTGACGGTACCAACTGTCTTTCCTGCTAAATATGTCAGGTCTTCAAACAGATGTGACTGGGTGAGATTCAACTCTGTCCTCCACAGATATGCCTAAACTAGATGTATGATTTATGCCCTGTGTTGCCACCTACTACAGAGTAAGGCTACGCAGATGGCAAGTAAGAGTTTAAATTACAGGGAAACGGTGTCAGATTGTGTTCAATGCTGATCTTCAGTGCCGATTCAACATCAGTTTGCTCATCCAAGCAATGATGAATGTACACCCGTGGAGCAACGCAAAATCAGCCAGATAGATTCATCTAAGTAATGCCGAAACAATGTGTATTTGCAAGTAGTAAGGTAACGTTGAATCTACGTGGACTCAGTGTCTGTTGTGCTGTTGAATAAACGTTGATCTTAAGTGTTGATTCAACATCACTGTGCTTATCGAAGTACTGTAAATCAACGGCCAGGTTAAATAAACCAAATAAACCATTAATTGAGACACTGTTGA
The DNA here is from genome assembly GCF_013368585.1 of Megalops cyprinoides. Taxonomy (NCBI): domain Eukaryota; kingdom Metazoa; phylum Chordata; class Actinopteri; order Elopiformes; family Megalopidae; genus Megalops; species Megalops cyprinoides. The sequence goes on from NC_050583.1 coordinate 46,939,303, forward strand.
AACAACGTCTACTACAATGATTTAAATCCACATTCGTGGTTCAAATATTTGTCAGTCAGTGAGGCATGTTTTACGGTAAGCATTTAGAATGTAGTGTAACGGTAGCGTGGCCGAGCGGTCTAAGGCGCTGGATTTAGGCTCCAGTCTCTCTGGAGGCGTGGGTTCGAATCCCACCGCTGCCAAAGGGCAAGTTTTAATTGCGCTGTGTGAAGTGCTCTTTCCTTATAGGGCGGCAGTGTAGCATAGTGGCAAGGCTCAGGGTTGCTGGTTCGATTAACCACCGGGTTGCATCCTAAACATCAGTTTGTTATTAAGCAGCTTCAGGAGTTCGTAACGAGTTGATCATTTGAATCAGCTGTGTTGGAGCCGGGAGAGATCTAAAACATGCAGGACAGGGGGTACTCCAGGAGTGGGTTGGGAAGCGTTGCCCTAGGGTAAGGTATTTAACCCAGAATTTCCTCAGTAAATATCTAGCTGTATAAATGGACAACATGTAAAAAATTGTAACCTGTTTAAGAGGCTCTGGTTAACAGCGTCTGCTAAATGCCAATAATGTAATGCATTTCAATAATTATAATGCATTAACTTGGCTAAGCTACATCAAATTCAAAAATTTGCAATCCGTCAATGGACAAAACATTCAGTATCTACACAGGTTAAAATACATGACAACACAATGACTCATTGCAAGAAAGATCTTTTTTTCAGTCATTTTTCTGCTGTGTTTGGAGTGAAAAGGTGTGTAATACTATTCATGTTTTTATCATGGCAATTTTGAATTAAAATGCCAAATTACAACAGACATATTACAATTAATAGAGTTCACATACTGAAATGGCTCTAAAAACGCATTAGTATCAAGTTGATTCTCTTAGATAAAAACACTAAGTGTCAAAGCTCACTCCGTTCACTCATTTCCATTTACTGTCTGAGTTATTGGAGGTGCTGTTTTACTGGAGTTGAAACTAAATCCATATCATTTGAGTAGAGTGCAGGTCTTCCACTCTGGTGGATACCACACTGATACGTTGGTAATGAATCCAGAAGCGTTCAGAACCATGATAGTTCCGGATGGTCTCTGTGATCTCCATCCACATCTGAACTGGAGTGCCTGGTGGAACTGGTCAGAGGCGGCAGTGTAGCATAGTGGCAAGGGGCAGGGCTTGTGACCGAAAGGTTGCCAGTTCGATTTCCCCACTGGAGCACTGCTTTTGTACCCCTGGGCAAGGTACTTAACCTGAAATGCCCCAGTAAATATCCATGTAAATGGGTAACATGTAAAAAACTGTAACCTATGTAAGTTGCTCTGGACAAGAGCATCTGCTAAATGCCAGTAATGTAATATGTAATGTAATGGTCAGCAACCTCCTCTTTGAACCAAGGTTTCCATTTGGTTCCAGTTCCCCCCACAGCATAGCATGTTGTGGAAACAGACACTGGAGGGAAATGAGTTTACCCACAAGCAGCACAACTAGGACAGATGTTTAGAACAGCCTAATGTACAAACCAAAGCTATTCTAGCTAACTTGTGTCACCTCAGCTAGTCTTGTTCGAGGTGGAACACCTGCCTCAGTTAGCCCTAGCTGGATCTGAATATATACTGATGTAAATACAGCTCAGTCTCAGTCTCTGTTGGGGCTATCTCATAACAAACACAGGATGAAACTTAAAGGAGATACATTCCTACAAAAAGTCTTAATTGTATATAATTCCACGTCTGACTTAATTACGAACATTTCAAGAGTTCCAAACAACAACGGTTCAGTTACCTGAGGTAACTACAAAGGTAACTACTAAAGTTAGCTACATCTGCTGAGGCTAAAATTTGTTGTACTGCGCGTGAAGGGTGTAAGTTATTGCGTTTGGCTCATGCTTAAACACATAAACATGATAAATCATATACAAATAACAGTACAATTGATGAGAAAACGAATTATTACTCTTAATACATGATTTATTCTTATTTGTTAAGCACTTGTCATTTTGTATACCACTTGAAATTTGTATAAAAAACTGCTGAAGTATAAACACAAACCAGTTTTATTTCAGTGAGGAAAAAATAAAATAAAGTTTAAATGTCTTTAAAACAGGCTTGAAACTTATGACTGTACCATTCTGAAGTGCAAGGTGGTTCATAACCTGGGGGCCTGCAAAAAATTGCCGAGTCAGCATTTTGTTTAATGGCATGTTGGGGAAGCACACAGAAACCTTGGGATGCTGACCTGCATGAGTCATTGTTTTTGGTATTGTTCAATGAATAAAATCCTTCAATGCCAATGACAGTAGCACCACAGTAGTGCTCCTGACAGAGTTTGTCTGCCAGTAATCCTGCAGAAAGGAGTCACGGCTAAAATGGAGGGGTGTTTTCTTGTGCCTTTACAGGGAAGAGACAGAGCCAGGCTGTGTCCGTGACTATGGCGTGATGGAGGCTTTTGGATATGTCCCTGCACAGCGGGATGAGTACCTCAGGGAGCGATTCGGCGACCAAGGCCTTTCTGAGAGAGTCACGGCACACCTGGAGTCAGCCAGAGGTCTGTACCTCATGTGCCGAATCCCAGCCGTGTGCCAGATAACAGCTACTGTCCTGGAGCGTCTGCTTAGCGCCAGCACCGCTGTTGGCGGAGTTGAGATGCCCCGGTCCCTGACCGAGGTATACTGCCACCTGCTGGCCCAAGCGGAGAACTGCAGCCGAGACCTCATACTGAAGCTGGCGGGGCTCGCCTTCGTGCACCTAGAGGAGGGGGTGCCTCTGTTTTGTGAGGAGGAGCTGAGGGGGCGCAGCCTCGGCCTGGATGATGCCTCTTCATTCTCCAGTGTCTTTTTGGAGGGGTGCGGGGTATCAGGGGAGAGGACCTACTACAGCTTTGCCCACCCCAGTCTACTACAGTACTTTGCCGCAGTACACGTGTTTGAAGAGTGGAGGAGGCGGGATGTGAACATCCTGGAGATGGACGAGTGTAGGGAGAGGAAGAGGCTGATAGAGGAGCATGGTAAGAGCTGGTACAGGTTTGAGTATTCGTCGGATGACTGCACTCCAGATGAGGGGGACGGGACAGCCGTTCTGTTCGACGTCCTGAAGAGCGCGGTGCGGAGGGTGTGCCGGGCCAGCAACGGCGGGCAGCTGGACCTGTTCCTGGGCTTCCTGCTCGGGATCACACAAGAGCCCTGTCAGAGACTCCTGCAAGGCATTCTGGGATGGGAACCGGGACCGGATGGCCTGCCAAACCTCGGGGGTGTGAGGAAGATCGCGGCGCACGTCCACAGGATGATCCGGAAGCTGTACAGCGCCCCCGAGAGGTGCGTTGGCCTGGTGTACTGCCTGAGCGAGATGTACAGCAAGGAGGAGGAGGTGGAGGAGATGCGTGCTGCCAGTCAGAGCTCCGGAGCACCCCCGGCTGGCCGTCTGGGGCCAGGCCGCTGCTCGGAGCTGGCCTACGAAATGCTGACCTCCGAACGGGTCGTGGATGTGCTTGACCTGGGGGCGTACGATGCGGATGTCAGGGAGCAGCAGAGGCTGGCTCCAGTGCTCCGAAACTGCAGGAGTGCCATGTGAGTTTTCGTACGATGCCAAAAACCGACAGCCTTTTATGTGGCACAGTTTTCTAATTACAGTTGGTTTAGCCTTTGGCACACTGGATCAAAAGCGTCCTAAGTTGAACAAAAGGTTCAAACTTTGGACTCCTACAGAAAGCTAGGAACATTAAACAGTGTGGTATAGTAGTAGGGGGCAGGGCTCATAATGGAATTAGATTACTGGATAAGAGCAATAAGAGCTAAATGTCAGTAATGTAATAATGTAATGTAATGGAAATTTCTTTACAGAGGCACAGGGCTTGCAGGTATTTGGATGGTGAAAGATGAAGCCGCCCTGCTTTTTCCTTTGCAGAATGACCTTACATGAGTGTGACACGGACACATGGTGTGAAACCATAGCCTCTGTCCTGAGGTCGGAGAACTCGCCCCTGAGGGAGCTGGACCTCAGCTGCAGCTTCCTGGCAGACCGGGCCCTGGAGCGTCTCTGCGATGGGCTCGCCAGTCCACACTGTCAGCTGGAGGCCCTCCGCCTCACGTCTTGTGTCCCGGGGGATCGTGGGGCCTCGAGGCTGTGCGCTGCTCTGTCCCAGCCAATCGGCACGCTCCTGACGCTGGACCTGGGCTGCAACGCCCTGGGTGACGCCGGGGTGGAGCGGCTGTGCGCTGGCCTGACAAGCCCCCACTGCAGCCTTCAGAGGCTGGGGTGAGTCAGCCGCAGGCCACCTCTCTGGTTTTTACATTACATTACATGACATTACGTTACATTACATTCATTTAGCAGACGGTCTTATCCAGCGTGACTTCCAGCACAAAAGAGCAATAGTGTATCAATCCAAGTTGAAAGATCAACAGTGTCAGACCAGGCTAACAACACTCCCAGGCCGGTGAGTTTGAGCATAACACTATTCAAGCCCTACCACAAGTTAACCTGTGCAACCTGACTGGACAGCCTAGAAACCAAGGGAAGCAAGGTACACGCAATCATACATCACGGTCACTGAATCACAGAAGCCACAACATGTACGCAAAGTAAACAGCAAGTAATACAGGTAATACAAGTAGCAGGTGTTAGGGTGTGGGGATTGAGGTGGGACTGGGATACACTCTGAAGAGGTGGGTCTTCAGTCTGCGCTGGAGGATGGCCAGCACTGCTGCTGTCCTGACTCCCGTGGGAAGGTCATTCCTTGACTGAGGAACCAGTACGGACAGGCATTGTGTCTGAGAGGAGGGACCCCAGACAGGGGTTTTTAGCGCCTTTCCTATCGTGGGAGGATCCTGAAACCTTGGGGGGCTTTCGCCTGCCTCTCTCCTCAGGCTGTCAGGCTGCCACATCACAGAGCGAGGCTGTGCTTTTCTGGCTTTAGCGCTGCGTTCGAACCCCTCATGCCTGAGAGAGCTGGACCTGAGCTGCAACCACGTGGGGGACATGGGAGTGAGAGCGCTCTCTGCTGGCATGGAGGACCCTGCCTGCCAACTGCAAAAGCTGCTGTGAGTAGGATAAAGAGTGTCTGTGCTTTGCTCCTCGTTTTCTCTTTACTCGTCTCTGCACTGGCCATTGTTCTTAGAAAACATTTACTGAGGGAGGGCAATCTCACAGAGAATGTGTGTGTACTTGTGAGCACAAATGCAATCACATTTCCTCATCTCCACAGTCTGAGGGAGTGTAATCTCACAGGGGGCTGCTGTGGCGATCTGGCCTCAGTGCTGCGTTCACCCCACTCAGAGCTCATAGTGCTGGAGTTGAGAGACAACGACCTGCAGGATTCTGGAGTGAAAGCGCTCTCTGCTGGACTGGAGGACCGCAGCTGTAGGCTGCAAACTCTCGGGTGAGGAACGCTGCAGTTACTTCATTTGCAGGGTTATTGTCATCTGGGCTCCTCAGTCATAGATGTGGTCCCAGTATCAGTGTTAGTTCTGTTTAGAAGAAGGACGTTGTGACGTTTGAGTTTATCTCCTGCCCGATGACAGATTTTACGGCAGGCTAACATTGGCTTAAATTGGCTGCTTCATTAACCTGACAGCTGGCTCGTTAGCCGCCGAACTCTTGATCCGCTGTCCCCATTAATCCACTAAAGCCTGAGGGTGCCTCCAGCTGAGACGCCCCGGGAGAGACGCCGCCGAAAAGACAGGGAAACATACTGTCTCATGCTTATTTGCTCTGGAGAAGGTGATTTTCACCAAGGGGCATCTGCCAGTTTAGGGCGTGCTGCTCAAGTCACGGTTTTACATGAATGTTTAATAACTTAATAATTTCATAGCTTTATTTCCAGATGGAGAATATGAAAAGCTATTGGTATAGCGTGGTGCCGTTAGGGAGTGGTTAGGCGACTTTGCTTTGTTACTGATGGGTTTTAGGTTCACGTCCTGGTTTGGGCATAGGTGATGAGATACTAAACCTGAAAGCTACAGTGAACATTCAGCTGATTAAATGGATAGCATGTAAACTGTACATGCTGTGATTCAGTTTGGATGAGGGCAGCAGCTAAGCTAATAAACGCTAAGGCTCCTTTGAGATGTTTTTGTTTTCATCCCAGCCCTTGTGGTTTGAATAGAAGCTGTTCTCCCTCTCCCTTCAGGCTGTCAGGCTGTTGTGTCACAGAGAGCGGCTGTGCTTTTCTGGCCTCGGCTCTGCAGTCTAACCCATCACACCTGAGGGAGCTGGATCTGAGCTACAACCAACCAGGAGACTCAGGAGTGAGAGCGCTCTCTGCTGGCCTGGAGGACCCCAGCTGTAAACTGGAGAAACTGCTGTAAGTTCAAACTACTGTGAGCTTGAGCTGTCATGGACGTGGAGTCATTACCAAAAGATGCTCTTTAACTCGGATACTCATATGGCGGCCTCCCTTCCTCCATTTTGGCTTGGTGAGCAAGCCATCTTTTACCTCAGCCAACACCAACCTGCAGTAGCCACCTGGCCAATACATGGTGGCCATTTTGTGCTGGAACTCTCAGCACACACCAGCTGAGATGGAAAGGGAGGAGTCATTACTGACTGCTGCAGCTGTGCAGTAAAAGAGGGATGTGTTCCATATGAGGGAAAAGCACCAGCTCTGCTGAGGGCTGCCTTCCTCCCATTCATGGTTAGTCATTTCCTGTCTCTGTGGGTTTCTGGCAGTGTGGACCATGGCGGGCCAGACAGGAACACTCTAGGACTGAAGAAGTGTAAGTCTGCCTGCGTGCCTTCATGCCTGTCTGCCTGTCTGCCTGCCTGACTGCCTGTCTGTCTGCCTGTTCAGACTACAGCCTACCCCACTCCAAACTGGTGAACTGGGATAAATGTAAAAGAAATTCAGTTACAGTGACAGACAGACACACACACACACACACACAGTCATAAACACACTGATCAGCACAGGTACACTTGATATGGAGACTGGCTCTGCCAAACAGACTGGCAGTCTGACCGTGGTGCTGTGCTCCCTCAAATTTCATGTGAGGAAATGTATATGACCCCCACTCTCTCACCCTATTTTTATTTGTAGATGCCTGCAGGCTTTCTCTGGACCCTAACACGGCCCACAGGCAGCTGCAGCTCTCTGAGGAGAACACCAGGGCGGCGCTGTTGCACGAGGAGCAGCCCTACCCCGATCACCCGGAGCGCTTCGAGGGGGACCACAAGCAAGCGTTGGGCGGGGAGGCCCTGAGCGGGGTGCGCTGCTACTGGGAGGTGGAGTGGAGCGGGAATGTGGACATCGGGGCGACCTACCGCAGCATCCGCCGGAAGGTGCCGGAAGAGGCTCCGGAGATGACCTACGAGTGTGGCCTCGGGTGGACAGCGGGGTCGTGGATCATCAGCTGCTCGGTCGAGGGCCACGCGGTGTGCCACTGCCACAGGTACACGGCCACGCCGGCACCGCCCTCGTCCTCCCGGGTTGTGGGCGTGTACTTGGACTGGCTGGCCGGCACGCTGTCCTTCTACAGCGTGTCCTCCGGCCCACCCTCCCTCCTGCACACCTTCCGCACCGCCTTCGCTGAACCCCTCTACCCAGGGGTCGTGCTCGTCGGGTACGGCTCTCGGGCAAGGTTTTGTCAGGCCTGAGTCACCACCCAGGCCTGCTGCAGCAACAGTGTCGGGTTCGAATACCCATTCGAAACTTGCCACTCTGAGTGCAGGGCATGAACCAAATCACCCTGTGGCATCTGGGCGATGACCAGGCAGTGCCAAGCAAGCCGGAGCTCATTAAAATCTCCACTGAGCCTGCACTGTAGCTCAGATCTTACCTTAAATAATGTATTCAAACCCATTCCAGTCAGTTATTTTAATTATACATTTCAAATGTAATCTATTTATATGACTTTGCTGAGGCAGTTGAGGTTAAGCTTCTTTCTCAGGGGTACAGCAGCAATGCCTGCCTGTGATTCCAACCAGCAACCTTGTCGCTAAAAGCCCAGGTCTCCATCCAGAACAGTCCCTGACATATGAGGTGTTTAGGCCAGTTTTACAGCCTATCTCTCATATTTTGCCTCCATACTGACCTGAACACTCTGAAACTCAGTGCTTTCTGCACAGTGCGTAAATGCACAGCAGTTAGCTGCTTAAAGGCGCGCATTGGCAGGGCCCCTTTCATCCTACCACGCGCCTTTGCATGGAGATAAACAGCGGAGTCCGTCCGTGTTTCCCATGATCACTCGTTTCACAGTCTGCAAGCACTGGTGTCCTCAGCTAGCGGGATGTGGAGGTGGTGTGTACATGTATACAGCTGCAGCTCATACTGCCGAGAGAGGTGGGAACTGTGGGTGTTCGGTTCTGTGGGGCTGTCTGCTGTCTCGGTGTGCAGTGCCGCAGTTCTGCTCGCTGGTGTCCCATCGTAACGGCCCGCTCTGTGGCCTGAACCAGCAAGCGTAGTTCGGTGTGGAGCGTGGGAATGCTGCTTATTTCTCTCGAGGACCAGCCGTCTTCATACTGCTGCTGCTTTAATATATTTATTCTGCCATTGATTTTCCAACCATTTTTGATTGTTGCTTGTTACACTGTCTGCTCATTGTAACCCTGGAGTTTCCAGACATCATGCAGTATAGAAAGTGTAGCAAAGGCTGTACGGTGTTATAAAGGGTGTAGCAGTGACTGTACGGTGATATAGAGGGTATAGCAGAGATGGTGTACGATGGTATAGAGGGTGTAATAGTGTAGGGTGTTATAGAGGGTGTATCAGAGACTGTATAGGGTGTTATAGAGGGTGTATCAGAGACTGTATAGGGTGTTCTAAAGGGTGTATCAGAGACTGTATAGGGTGTTATGGAGGGTGTAGCAGAGACGGCATAGGGTGTAATAGAGGGTGTAGCAGAGATGGCGTAGGGTGTTATAGAGGGTGTAGCAGAGACGGCATAGGGTGTTATAGAGGGTGTAGCAGAGGTAGAGGTGGATTAGGATGGTATAACCATCCTTTGCTTGCATACAGTGATGAAAGAGCACAGTACTGAAACAGCGGTCGTGGATGTTGCTTATTGATGTATATTTTTTCTAATATGCATTTCACATTTCTCAGTTGTGATGGGATTGGTGTGCAGTTTTCAAGGCTGAGGGGTGATAAGAAGGGAGACATGGGGGAAACGCTGATCTCCTCAGTATTCTTACAGTGTGTTGGCATGGCAACAGTGGTTCCTGCAGCCAATCTCAAGGCTCCTGGAGCAGCCTCTTTTAGGGATGTGTGTGTGGGGGGTGTTCATCAAGCCCCCTCCCTGCTTTTTTCAGTCTCTCTTTCACACATTATTCACGCACACACACACACTCCATTTCTCTCTTTCTCTCTTTCACACACGTTCACTCACACACTCCATTCCTCTCTCACACACACACACTCTGCTACGTTGGTGCACCACACACCCTGCTTCTTTCTCTCTCAGCCCCCCCCATCACACACACACACACACACACGCGCACACGCACACACACGCACGCACGCACGCACGCACATGTACACGCACACTCCCTGTCAGAGACTGTAGAGGACAGGTGTCAGGTCTGTTAGAAATGGAAGAGGCTGCTCTCTCTGGTCTCTCTTCCTGTGCAGGATTCTCTGTTCGCTCTGCAGTGCCCTTTATTGTTAATAAAGTTTAAATCACTCCTGTTACTCATATGTCTTACCAAGGATTTAATCTATTGTTCTCTTTGTTTGTCTGCCTGGAGGCCTGATGCTGTGAAGCTAAGACAAAAGGCTTAGCCATGTCCTGGCAAATACCATTATCACTGGAACCAGACTGGCTCATCATACCCCTTTGCCACTGTAGAGTTGGAACCAGGCTGGCTCATTATACCCCTTTCCCTCTGTAGAGCTGGAACCAGGCTGGCTCATTATACCCCTTTCCCTCTGTAGAGCTGGAACCAGCCTGGCTCATTATGCCCCTCTCCCACTGTAGAGCTGGAACCAGCCTAGCTCATTATACCCCTTTCCCTCTGTAGAGCTGGAACCAGCCTAGCTCATTATGCCTCTCTCCCACTATAGAGCTGGAACCAGGCTGGCTCGTTATACCCCTTTCCCTCTGTAGAGCTGGAACCAGCCTAGCTCATTATGCCCCTCTCTCGCTATAGAGCTGGAACCAGGCTGGCTCGTTATACCCCTTTCCCTCTGTAGAGTTGGAACAAGGCTGGTTCCTTATACCCCTTTCCCAATGCAGAGCTGGAACCACTCTGGCTCCTTATACCCCTTTCTCACTGTACAACTGGAACCAGGCTGGCTCATTATACCCCTTTTCCTCTGAAAAGCTCTGTCTCTGTTTTCTCTATTTTAAATTATTCATAAACATATTGTAATATGTGTGAGCGTAACTGTGATTGAACCTGAAGGACACAGTATGTGAGTGGGCAGCAGGACTGTGTTCTGCCATTTATGTGACTTTGACATCATAATGTGTAAACCAAGATCTGCTGTATATGTGTCTCTCATGAATCAAATTGGATTTGATCAATCTTTCCAATAAAATAATAATAGCTAGTCATCTGTCTTGCTTTCATTTAAAATGAACATGTGTGTGTGTGTCAGATATAAAGTGTTAAATAGATTTTGATTAATTCCCACATTTGCTGAAAATTTCCTGTTTACATGAAGTGACCTTCAGCTTTTCATCAAACCAGGACAATTATGTAAACAGACAGTTTGCTGGAAATAATCAGACAAATAGATGTTCTCATTACATGCAGCTGTCATTCTAAACATTAAACAATAACTATCAGTTCACAGGTTACACATTATAACTTGGTTGTGTAAAATGCAGAATATCATTTTTTTCTATTAAAAACAAGTAAGATTTTTATTAATACATTGCTCATATAACAGAATATACCACCTACATGCTGTTTGTGAAGTTTAAATGAAATATTTGCCCCTCTAAAGCTGAACTTCTTGACGTAGCTCCTGCTGACATATGGAGGCATTTGGAACCCACTGGATACCAGGAGACGTCTGATCCATCAAACGATCTGAATATTTACTTGGTATTCCCCTCGGCAGACCGAACATATGCCTACATGCAATTAACACATATTTAATATTTATCACATTTGGACGGGCAGGAAATTTTCCCCTCATTTCCTGATGAAGTGTTGGAGCATCGGGCTGGCGATCACACTTCTGAAAAATAAAAAACATCTCCAGCGATGTCTTGACAAGGAGGATGAAGTATTAAATTATGCAGTCATTCATTCAAAATGTGGAAACACCGAAGCACCAAAACTAACTTGGACAATGAAAAGGTGTCATATGTATTCAGCAGCAATGTGGTGTAGTGGTAAGGAGCAGGGTAGTAGTGAGGTGTAGTGGTAAAGAGCAGGGCAGCAGTGTATTGTAGTGGTGTAGTGATCAGAAGCAGCAGTGTAGCATCATGGTAAGGGGCAGCAATGTAGTGTCCTGGTAAGGAGCAGGACTCATAAGCCAAATGTTACTACTTCAGTTTCCATGTGGAGCAAGGCCATTGTAGCCTTGAGCAAATTACTTAATCCTGTTTGCTCCAATAAGTATACATCTGTATGAATGGGTGGTGTATCAGTTATTCTTAGTGACTCCTAGTGAGGGTGTAACCAAAGCCAACGTAACATTTATTATGAAAATGTAACTACTGTTTTTTTAACTGAAGCTGAGGGTATTGCCAAGGTTTGAAAATGTCACCATTAATATCTGATCAGAAGAAAGAAATTACTGTAGTAGGACCTCAGATGGACCTCAGATGTTAGATTCATCACCATGTGCTCGTAATGGTTACACACAGCACAAGGGAGCTGTTAACCCCGGAGTGTCGACATAAATCACAGTTACTCTGGGGTGCACTCAACGAGGGGGTTCAGCTCACCAAAAATTCCCAGTGCATCTGCTGCTGCCCAAACATGCCATTATACTGGTAGTCCTGTTATCTGTTATTGGGAAATTATTCCACAAATATGCCAGTATACTGGTATTTATGTTGTCCATTGTTTAGAAATGATTCCCCCAATCGATCCATATACTGGTGGTTCTGTTACCTGTTATTGAGAAAATATTCCCCATATCTGCCAGTGTTCTGGCGAATCTGTTGTCTGTTAATGAGAAATTATTTTCCATATCCCCAAACAAATGACTCAGTAAGGAATTTGGAGAAGAATCACTGTGTCATTAGGGCCATCAAGTGATATGATCAGTCAGATTGTCTCTGTATTGTCACTGATATTGCTCAGAATTGTGAGATTGAAAAAGCAGTGTGCAGCATTTTTTGGCATCTTTCTTAAGCACTTTAATATTGAGGTGTAATAGTGTGACAGGGTAATTCCTGTGCAGAAATATGCGTATCTGTGTTTCCATAGTATGAACATAATTGCATGGTTTACGTTTGCTTGGCAAGCGGAAGATATTGCCCTGGCTTGGGAGCTCCAGATCACTGCAGGTGCACTGACTGCGCCCTTCGCTTTATTAGTTTGGGTTCTAATTTGAGCCGAGATGAGGAGGAGCAGGCCGAGCTTGCTTCACACTTCCTCTTCCTCTCCACTAATTAAGCTTCTGTTGTTCGGGGGATAACCTTTACAAAACCGAGGCAGTGCTCTTTCAGGGAATCCCTGAAATATTAAAAAAGTGAGACAATTAATGTAACTGTCTGTTGGGGTTTTAGGGGGAGGGGTTTTCGAGGCTATGATCAAGGTATGATCGGCTGCCTAAGGGCTGACGTCAGGTGGAGGCGGAGCTAAGTCGTCTCTAGTATCAGAGTGAGAGAAAGAGAAAAAAAGGATGTAATATTGAGGAGAAGGTTGGGACCCAGGTGGAGAGAACTGCGCCTTCTGTTCCACAGCTGAGACAGTTAAATTATCATTTCCCCAGTGGCCTTTCCTCCAGACTCCTCTGTCTAAAAATACAAATATTTAGCTACTTAACCTCTCGGTGTCATTGGGATACAAAGAGCAATTCAGTAATAATGTCATCATTTCTCATTTAAGAGATTTAGTGTTAAAAGAAACTGCTCCCTTCTTCATGATGATGTCACTGGCTGTGATGTAATTTCCTTTTCAGGGTGACCAGTCCAGGAGATGTCATGACTTCAGCACAGCCAGCCAGGAGGTGATGTCTGCATTTGATTGGCTGCATTTAACTCTTGCAAATTGAGCAGCTGGGAGACAGACTGATAAGCATGCATTGGCACAACCAAAGGACCTTTTCTGGTCTTTTTTCTTTTTTTAAAGGTCTCAGTCATTCCCAGCATGCACTTTGATGAGCATTATAACAGACACTGTGCTGCGCATGCTCTGTGTCGTGGTTTGATATACGGCGGACATTGTGGTCTTAATGAAGACCTCCGTATCAAGAGCCAGTGATGTCCTGCCACCGCTGTCCTGTCACAGGTGTGATGACTCTCCTCTATATTGTCCGAGCAGGCGGGAACTGAAGCCCATCGTGGTAATCAGCCCTGGCAGAGATCCCCACATTGTATAAATGTTAATGACTGAAGTTTTCAGTCCTGGGTAAACTTTTACCGCACATCTCTGAGACTTAAAAAAATCTTCAAAATCTCTGAAGGAAAAACACGCCTTGGGACCCGCCATCCCTTTGTAGCACAGTGAGGAATTGTGGGTAATGATCCCCAGAGGGTCACATGAGCGTCCCTCTGTTTCTCTCTCATTACATCATGTTTGAAGAATACTTTCAAAGGGTGTGACTCAGTTTACAGGATGAAATGCATCTCTGCTCCTCATGTCTGAATCAACGGGGCTGATTTGGGAAGGTAGATTTGCAGTCTACGTGGCTGCAGATTCCACATGTGCCTAGTCCTGAAATATATTACTGCAGTGCGCTCTGGGAAATAAATATATTATGTACGAGTGCATATGTGGCAGATGCCCTTGTGTTGGATGGCTTCAGCTGTATCAGAAATTACAGCGCAGAACACAAATAAGAAGCAAGCAAATGCAATATATCCTCCAGCATACCACTGCCAAAAAGCCATCGCAAGGCCATCATATCCAATTAAAACAGAAATCCCAGAGTGTGACTCCAGTATACGCAAATAAACTCTCTTGCCTTTTTTGCTTAACTTTATGAACCCAAAAACAGAAATTGAATGTGGTCTCTTGTGAGGAAATGCAGACAGTGAGACTGAAAATATATATATATTTTTTTCCTCAAATTTCTGCGTGTCCACAGAGTGGGGGATCATCTGTGGTAACAGACACACCCCCAATGTCTGCGCTAATCTTCAGCATTTTCCTCTACTCTGCTCCCGTTCCCTTCATTTCTCTCTGTCTCTTTTTCTCTCTCTTTCTTTGGGTCTGTCTCTCTCACTCATTTTTTCTCTTTCTCTCTCAACCTTTCACTGTCTGTCTCTCTCTTTTTTTCTGTCTTTCTTACTTCCTCTCTCTCTGACACCCTCCCTCTGTCTCTGTCTCTCTTTCTCTCTCTTTGTCTGTTTCTCACTCTCTCCCTTTCTCTTTCTCTCTCACTTCCTCTGTCTCTAACTCACTCCCTCTTTCTCTCTTTCTCTCTCTCTCATTCTCCTGTCTCTCTCTCTCACTCACTCTGTTCCTCACTCACTTCTTCTCCCTCTCTCATTCTATCTCACATTCCCTCTCTCTGTCTGTCTCTCCCAATCCCTCTCTCTCACTCACTCTGTCTTTTTCTCCCTCTCTTTCTTTCTTTCTCTCTTTCCCTCTGTGAGTTTGGGGATTTCCTTCATCCCTGCATCCTCCCTCTTTCCATTGCATTACATCATCTCTTTCTTCTTCAGCAGACACCTGTCACCATGGGAAACACAGGTCGCCTGCACACCCAGTAACGGATTCAAACCTGTAGCCAGTCGCTGCCCCCCCCCCCCCCCCCCACCCCGGTGGGCCACCCTTCCTAATCCTGCTTTGTCACGCAGTGAAGAGAACGGCTGTTTGTTTTTGTCCAGACTGAGCTCTGAATGCCTGATAATGCTGTGTGCAGTTGTGTGTGTCTGTTGAAACACAGCTCCTTTTCAGGTTAGCATAATTGTATTTACCCACCCAAGCAGATAAAGCTCCTCAATTTTTAGTGTACGCTAGGGGATTCAGAGGGATTTTCTTACACCATTTTTCTCACAGATGTTGAGTTTTGTTTGTTGTTGTAGCTTCATCCTCTCAAGAGCAAAAAATTAAATAATGATGATATTTACATCAGTTATATAATATAATTAATATAATATTTGGACCTGTGAGACATTTGGCATGCTGTCTGGGAAGCCCTTAAATTGTTATTTGAGTGTTACATCAAATAAAAGTGGATCTCTAGATTGGTTAACCATGGAGGCTGAGCTAATATGCAGCGCTCTGAGGTTATGGAAAATAACTGTAAAAACAGGACGATGCTAAGCTTTGATTGTGGCATTGTATGTAGTTATGGCTACATGTGAATTGTCCATGCAGACCATGGCATGTAGCCCTAGTTTCTGGCCTGTGTGGTTAAAAGCAGAAGTTAATGCTTTTTTCCTAATACTTACGCATACTAAAGATACCTCCGTCTGATGGGTCTTTTTTAATGCTATTGAATATTTAGAGTCTAGAGTCTAAGGAAGTGTCTTTATGCATGCAGGTACAGTGTAGGCAGTGCGTCGTTACAGATAGACAGCTGTACGTGAGAAGGATCCGGAAGGCAGATTCCTGCATTGTGATTCAAGCGTGTGATTTGATACCCGGGAACATCGTCCCTCCTCTCGCCCCCCCCCCCCCCCCCCGCATGCCCGAGTCCCCTTGATCCATGATTCGCTGGGGGGTAACTCATAGGAACACTCCCGGGGGTCTGACGGCTGCGCTTTCCTTTGATGGAAGTGCAGAGAACCTTCCAGAAGGCTCAGCCGAGGCCCTTTCAAAGGTACCTTTATAAGCCATTGACAAAACCCATGTGTTTCTCCTGGCTCGCCAGGGGGTCCTCTGGAGCAGGGTGAAACATGAGTATTTTTCCCCCACCGTCCTGAGAAGGCGGAGCCTCAAAGATCCAGGAGCCAATAATAGCAGAGCAAACAGCTCACCGCGGGATGTGTGCATGGCTGTGCTTAAAACCCGATCGGGCCGCTAAACCTGACGGGTACGTGTATGCCATCACTCAGCAAGGGGTAGAAGTTTTTCCGGATGCTTTGGTGGCAGACGGCCACACCACCCAGAATACACCTGTTCCCGAGTTTCATGTCCTTACAACAAAGCGTAAGGGGAGGTCGTCCATTGTTGCCATGGTACCACTGTCATTGCTTCACACCTGGCCAGGTTGATAAGGAATGTTTTACAGTGAGGGAGCAATTGATTATCTTGCACATATAAATATGACTCTTGTGTTCCTGATCATACCTTTTGAGACTGATTAGACGTTTGAAATAACACTAAATGGAGAACACCGGGTATTATGAATAGCATAAACAGTGATCACATGACTGTGCATTCTTGCGAGCTACAACACAGCTAACATTACCACGGCAGGGGAGCGTTATGCACTAATAACTCCTCTATCTGCTGCCCTTCAATCTGAGGAGGAATGGAAGCACTCTGGATGGTTGTTGTTGCTAATGCCACATCTTTTGTTACTGTCATTTATATACACAGTTTGGTCTCAGGACCTGCCAGGACTGGAGATATCATTTTATGAAATTCGTATTAGGATATGGATGATGTGGGCGATTGGAATCTGAATGGTTTCATGCAAGTGATAAAAATTATCCATAGCAAAAAACACTCTGGGTGACACTCAGCATCCAGGGGAGATTTTGCCCAGAAATCTTTGCCCTGTTCCTAGCAGGCATTGTGCCATGCTCAATGTGCTGTGTTCATCTGGTCTAAGCCCAGGTGTGTGCTTGCTCTCTCCACCTGTGCTGGTGTGGTATGAGAACACACCGAGAGGCATGTGGGCAGCAGTGTGGTGTAGTGGGAAGGATCAGGGCTGGGTTGCTGGTCTGATTCTCCACTGGGGTGCTGCTGCTGTACTTAAACCACAATTGCCTCTGTAAATATCCAGCTGTGTAAATGGTTAAGGTTGTAACCTGTGTAACCTGTGTAAGTCGATAATAGCATCTGCTAAATGAAGATACTGTGATGTAATGTGTGTACATCCAGAGATCGCTCTCGGACTAGAGAGTCGGTGGGCTGAGAGAGAAGTAAGTAGGGGTGAACCGTCCCACGGTCAGCATGGTACTGGAGTCTCCCCCTGCTGTCCCCCTCAGAAGTATTTTTCCTACAGTCACAGCCCCCCCTGCATGTATCTGTTGTGGTTTTTAACGCTGAATGCAGGGATACCTGCTCATTATGCACCAGGCTTTCCTCTTTGATAAAGAGACGAGGGTTCTTCAACGCAGGCAGCTGTCAGCTACCAAAGGGGGCTTTTAAGACAGCAGCACTTCGCTGATTTATTTATTTTGTGTGAAAAAGAGAATCCCGCGGTTGGCGGGATGCCACCGCGTGAAGCAGCGTGAATTCTGCGGCGAGCAGCGACAGCCGCGCCGGGCGGTTATAGATGGTCCGTAAAGACATGATTAGGACAGCGCATTTGCTGCAATTTGTCAAATTCACACACAGCAACAGTTCTGAAAGCTTACACCTTCTTTTTTTTAAAAGAAAAAACGAACAAAGAAAAAGAAAAGACACCTGGTGTTGTGAAGGCGCTTGTGTAGATACTCTCACAAAAGAGAGTGGAGAGTGATCCGCTTTCATGATAGCAGGCGTCTGGCCCCTCCACAGTGACAAGGCGGGTGCTGTGCTGGCGTTCTCCGTCAGTCCATTTGCATTTCCTCAGGGAGAGTGGAGGGGGGGCACAGGGGGCGGGCGTCGGCCTCGCCTCTCGCCTCTCGCTGTGCGGAGACATCATTTACTGGACGACGCTCCCAGGTGTCTGGCCTCTCGCCGCTGTGGTTAGCAGCAAGGGTTTCGGAGAGAGCACCGCGCACGCCAAAGCTGAAACCGAGTGTAATCACCTCCAAAGGGCCGCATTTACATAGAAATGAAAGTTATTTCGTAAATTAAAGTGCCTTTTCGCCGCCCCATCCCGTGTGTTATATAAACTATAAACAGGGGGAGTCCACAGGGGGCCATGGGGGCGTCTGATTGGGGAGGCTGTTCGGTGTCATCTGCGTGATTGATGCGGGGAATTATCTGCAAGTGCAGAGGTAGGGGTGTAGCCAGCCACCCTTTTAATGTTTCATTACTGGCCGCCTCCCAAGGTTGAGCTCAGGTAAACAGGGTCCGAGCAACCCTGAAAATGCCAAACCCTCAGAGAGGCATGCAGCTTAATTCAGGCTCATTATCAATTTTTTGTTTTTTTTTCCTCTGTCCCACTCTTTCTCTTTCCCCTGCAGAGTGTTTGAAGCACTGGCATTTTCAACCGCCTCCCTCCTCATGCTGGCTTGGCCCCCCTCGTGCATCTGCAAGGTGCTGATCATTGCTGTGCTTCATTGCTGTCAGGTATTCTACAGCAACAAAATTTCCAAGCAGCTGTATTTTCCGTGGAAAGAGTTGTCCGAGCCTGCAAAGATGGCAGAGACCCATGCACAGAGAAAGCGTTCATGAGGAAACAACGAGCTGCTAATGTAAGCTTGTGCAGACGAGCTCTCCTTGGAAAAAACTTTTTGAACAGAGAATGATCAAACTGTCAAGTTGATATTTTCACTTCATTATGTTCTGACAAATTGCCCCCTCATTGTGCGCTTGGTCAATGTAAGTTCCAAGCTTTTAACCATGAGAACATGACAAACGTCTGATTGAATGACTGCAGTATGTGTTCCCTCAGAAACCCCGCCTCTGCAGGTACCTTCTGCTTCCTAATTTTCCACAGGCAGATCATTAGTGCAAAATTAGTATCATTACCCAGGTGTTCAGTGTCAGTAACCAGGTGTTTAGGTTCTGTAACCATGTGTTTAATGTCAGTATCCAGGTCTTTAGTTTTATAACTCAGGTGTTTAATTTCAGTAACCAGGTGTTTAGTTTCAATCACACGGTGTGTAGGTTCTCCAACCAGGTGTTTTGTTTCCATAACCAGGTGTTACACAATTAGACAATTAGGATACCTGAAGGGAGTCCTGAAGGGAGTCCTTCTATCTGTCAATCAATCTTGCTATATACCCCCTGACTAAGGGATCAACCCCCCCCGCAGAGGGCCTTATGGAGGAAGCGGCCGCGACGTTTCACCCAGCGCTGTTCACGGTGTGAGCACTGTGCTGCCGGATCGGAGCTGATTGATTAATTGCCCTCGCTTTCGAAGGCGAGTCCGTCTCTCACGGCAGTGATGTCCGATCAATCACCGCGCTTCGCCCGCCGGGTGAGGGAGGCTGCAGGCCACAGGGTTCCCTCCAAACTCTCCCTGCTCTAAAAGGGGAAGTAGGTGTTCATGCTGAGTCCTTGTCTGGATGGGTGGTGAAAGTGTGTGAGTGTAAGAGGTTGTCTGTCACGCTGAACCTGTGGGGAGCAAGACCAAAGCCCCCGCTGTGGGAACAGGGAATACATTACATTACATTATTGTCATTTAGCAGATGCTCTTATCCAGAGCGACTTTCATAGGTTACATTTTAACATTATCCATTTATACCGCTGGATATTCACTGAGGCAATTCCGGGTTAAGTATCTTGCCCAAGGGTGCAATAGCAGTGCCCCAGATGGGAATCAAACCAGCAACCTTTTGGTTACGAGCCCTTCTCCTTACCACTGTGCTGCACTGCTTCCCCTATAGAGGATGATATACAATATGGAGGAAGAGATGGGGTATGAGGTTTCTATGCCCTTTGACAAATATGTACTTTGATAGAAAATAATGTGGACCTGTGGTGTGTCCCGCCTTGAAAACCTCTGCTCATGACTTAACAGATATTTGCTGTTAAGCTCCGCGTTGCTCTGGAGCTGGCTTGTGAAAGACACGCGATGTGCAGTTCAGTTTCTCTCAGAGCGTGTGACTCGTTAGGAAGGAAGGAAACATGTAACAGGTCTCCTAAAATGCCGGGGTGTCAGAGCTGTGAGAGGAAAGCACTCTCCCAACCTCCATACCACCTTTACCATGTTTTTCTCTGTTGTGCTCAAATGCTAAATCAAATGAATGCAGATAACTATTCCAGCCATTGAGAAAACATGAATGTATAAAACAATATCATGAGAAAACAGTTCAATTTCCATGCAGACCTTCGCTGAGGAGCTCATGGTTTTATCTGAATAAAAGACACATGTGGTTCACACAAACATACTCTCACACACACATACATACACACAAATGCATACGCACACACTTTCTCTCACACACCTACACTCGCATTTATGCACACACACAAATACACCTGCATAAACTCATACATACATGCACACACATACACACACAGTTACTGTCTTCTGAGTCTACCTGCATTTTGGTCATTCTGGAATTTTCCGAAATTCAATATAAGCTGACTTGAAACAGAACATTGTCTCTAATTGACCAATTAGAGTTTCACATCGAAGTCATGCTGTGCGATACAGAATGCGATTGGTGTTTGGACAGTGCCTGTCTCCACTGGAGTAAAGACAGACCACAATGTTCCACTGTTAAAAAAAACCTCTGTCATTTTATTATGGCACCGACACTGACCATTCTGCCGGGAAACAGACACTAAGACCCAGCGCCACGGAAACTACAGCGTGGCCGTGGAAACTGCAGCGTGGCCGTGGAAACCACAGCGAGGCTGTGGAAGACTTATTGACGGAGACCCAGAGGGCCACTGGTTAAAGTGTTCCATCACGTTCTACCTGACATCCATCCCCTCAGCTGCCCTCACACCTCAGATTCACAGGCACAGGCGCCATTTCCACATGCGCACTGGTGCGGTAATTATACCGCCATTAATCAGCCCGCCAGAGAAACTCTGCTAATTCCGGAAAGTTCCTTCAATTTCCCTTTTCCTGTAAATACCGCCTCAGAAACGAAAAATGAGGCTGCACGCGACTGTGTGGTTCTGATGTACAGTAGATGATTGGTGGGATTATGGGGGAATGGCTAAAACCAAATTTAAAACTGAACTCTAAAATACCGTAAATTAAAGGGAGGGTACACTTAACATTTCTTTCCAGCCGTATCCACAGTGCAGTTCATTTTGTTTCTACAAATGTGGGTGTTAATTGATTGTTAGGGCATTTAGTCACTTGTCTGAAGTACATGTGACATTGCAGTCATGTGACTAAATATACAGAGAGCACCCCAACCCCCCCCCCCCACCACCCACAAACCCAGTCCTAACTGTTTGATTTCACTTCACTAGAACAGAGTACAGAGTAGCTGTTCAGCAAATTAAGTGCAATGCGGCAGACCCAAATGCTCAGCTTCTGGCAGATTAATCATGTTTGGCGTGTGCTTATATTTCTTCACTGTCAGAATCCATCCTTGAGTTGGGTGATGTAACTTCCTATTGTGACAGATTACCCAGTTCTGTCTTTGATGGTTAAATTCTTCACTGAAGGATTTCCCCTGATTAATGTGTGATAAACTGTATTAAAGCCACACAAAGGCCTAGACGCATTTACGGAGATTGTCAGATTGGAAAGGCAAACACCTCCACGTTTCATGAAATGGCCCGCTGCTTTAAGTGTCCCTTTGCAGCTTGGAATCACATCAAACAGGAGGATTTGTGCTATAAAATGATCTTTTTTTTCCATGTTGATTTGTGGTCCTTTCTGACGCAGTCCTGACTGCAGATGCCCCTCTGTAGGGAGTCATTGAGAAGTGTGAAACTTGGTGAATAATGATGTGTTCCTGCATTTGTTCACGCTGTGACCATAATTAGTGATCAGTGAAAAAAAATCCAATTTCACGTCATTCTGAAAATGACATAGAGAAAATTAAAAAAAAAAAACACACCTGCATTCAGGTACAGTCGCTGCGCCCGATTCAGCTCTGATTGGAAGTGGCATGCTCCCATAAGGATGAGCAGAAAGAGAAGGAGAAGGTGAAGGGTCACAGCAGAGCTGTCAGGACTCATACTGCTGCAGCCGAAAAGTAGGGAGGGGATCTGATCTGCCTCGGGTGAGCGGCGCTTCCCGAAATGCAACCTCGGCCTTACATTCGCCCGGGTGTGAGCAGCACTGACCGCCGAGGTAATCTGGCCGCGATAATATTATGACGGCGGGAGAGTCCAGGGAGCGCTGACTCGCCCACGCCTGGCCGTGTGCGAGAGTGTGACTCTCGGCCTTCCTGTGTTTAGTCACGGGGTCTGTTTCAGTCACAGCTGCGGCCCTGTCCCCGCTGACGCTGGCTGAACAGTGCTGGCCCGTTTTTATGGTCCTTTGGTTCCTCCACTGCGTCTCGCTCTGAAAATCAGGGGTGAGTGTTAATCAGAAACAGGATGAGGGGGTGGGTAAGTGTGTGTGTGTGTGTGTTTGAAAGTGTATGTGTGACAGAGAACAAAGGAGAGAGAGAGAAAGATTCCCTGTGCATGTGTGTGTGTGTGTGTGTGTGTGTGACAGACAGAGGAGAGAGAGAGGGAGAGAAAGAGAGAGATTATATAATGATTATATGTGCGTGTATGTGTGAGACAATGAGATTCTCAATGCACATATGTGTATGAGAGAGAGATTCCCTGTGCATATGTATGTGTGCGAATGCATGCGTGTGTGTGTGTGTGTGTGTGTGTGTGACAGACAGAGGAGAGAGAGAGGGAGAGAAAGAGAGAGAGGGAGAGATTATATGTGCGTGTATGTGTGAGACAATGAGATTCTCAATGCACATATGTGTATGAGAGAGAGATTCCCTGTGCATATGTATGTGTGCGAATGCATGCGTGTGTGTGTGTGTGTGTGTGTGTGTGCATGTCACAGAGAGAGAAGGAAAGTGAGAGAGATTCTGTGTGTGTGTGTGTGTTTGTGTGTGAGTGAGACAGAGAAAGAGAGATTCCCTGTGCATGTGTATGTGTGCGAATGCATGCGTGTATGTGTGTGTGTGTGTGTGTGTGTGTGTGTGCATGTCTCCCCCTGCCTCCCCTATCCCAGTCATGCAGTTTAATCTATGTCCTTGAGGGTAATCTCTCCTGTATACAGAGTGCTTCACTCTATCATCCGGGAGGCAGCTTGTCACACTGTTACAGTGGGCCTCCCCCTGAGATCGCCCCCGCCAAGCCCAAGCAAGAGGGGCTTCTCCTGCATCACCAGTTTGGACAGTCTGTACAGGTGTAGAGAGTCTGTACTCTCTACACCTGTACAGCAATAGCCATTAGCCTACTACACTCTGCTACCTGTGTACAGCAATAACCATTAGCTTACTACACCCTGTCCATCTCTACAGCAATAGCCATTAGCCTGCTACACTCTCTACAACTATATCAAAATAACCATTGGCCTACTGCACTCTACACCTGTACAGAAATAACCATTAGCTTGGTTATCCATTACACATTCTCTAGACCTATACTGCCATAATCATTACCAAATCATCTACACCTGTATTGCCATCACCATTACCTAACATGCGACACCTGTGTGGCAGTAGTCATGATGATTTCATCCTCCGCTTCCATTGTAGCTCGGTCTGCCCTGACAGCAGCCATGGTTACCAGTGATGGCAGGATTGTAATTGCTCATCACTTTCCCCCCAGCTCACGAAGCACATTTTAACTGCAGCAATAATCCGCAGCTTCATGCCGGCAGGGCTGCTAACGGGGAATCTGTATGTAACAAAGCGCCTCTCAGTCAGCGTCAGATTGATTGTTTAAAGGCTGACAATCACGTCACGTTCTGACATTTATCTGACATTTTGTGTGTTTTAATGAGTGCTCTGAAAAGTATGTAAATGCCGTCCACCGTGGCCTATCAAAAGAAAGGCTGTCAGCAGTGATCTTTCGAGAACAGCTGAGGTAGGGGAGAACAGAGATGTTAGCATTGGCGCAGTCGTGGAAAACAGTCTTAAAGTTATGCTGTTGGGTTGTTAAGAGGTGTCACAGTGTTTTTGCTGTGCCAGGAGGTCATTTTGGCTGTTCTGTGCATGGTGACAGTTGGTAGTCAGAGCCACGTGTTGTTCCTCACGGTGACCACCTGTAGGCGCAGTCTCACCTCAGTGTTCCTTATTGTTACACCCTGTGGGCGGAGCTTCATCACAGTGTTCCTTATTGTGATAGGAGGAAAAGAGAGCTCCCCTGAGGCTTGATAACTGCAGTGCCCTCCCCTTTGCAGTGTGTGTGGAGTACCGGTCCACTTCGCCTTTGGGTCCTTCAGAGGTAGCCACACATCCATCCCACACCAACCTGCCGCAAGCCATTTCCAAACAAACCAATCAAGAGCCGCCTTTTATCTGGTCTGTGAGTCAGTCACACTGGTGCTCCGGGATCAAGGTGAGCCCCTGTTATCTTCAGATTACCTGGCTGCAGGTGTGGCAGCCACTCAAGCAAAGCACCACGGCTGCGTCATTCCAGTTCCCTGACAGATTCAGAATATCTCTCCACTATGCAGGTGGGTTCTATTAGCTGATGTCAGATACACACTTCATGGCTTTCAGGATGTGTATAACTATTTAGAGGAGGGTGAAAGACTGGAGGAAAGGTTTTCCCAGTCTGGCATTTAAAGGGTTTGAAAGACAAACAGCAAAAAATGTATGCACAATGCAAATGAGTGCATTTACTGTGTTTGCTTACACAGTAGCTGATTAGCCGTTTATCTCGTTAATCAATATAATCACAGTTTCTGCATTCATTCCGGAATACATGTCTGTGAAAGAAAACTCTGGAATGGTACGCCTCTGATCGTTCAGCATATCAACCCCCATATGTAGGCCACATCAGAGGTAT
Source organism: Megalops cyprinoides (assembly GCF_013368585.1). Taxonomy (NCBI): domain Eukaryota; kingdom Metazoa; phylum Chordata; class Actinopteri; order Elopiformes; family Megalopidae; genus Megalops; species Megalops cyprinoides. Next base: position 46,964,006 of record NC_050583.1, read on the forward strand.
TTCTGATGATTAGAGTGGGAGAGAGAGAGAGAGAGAGAGAGAGAGAGAGAGAGACACACAGAGAGGGAGGGAGAGAGAAAGAGAGAGAGAGAGGGAGAGAGAGAGTGTCCGCCTGCTCATGCTCAAATCTGATGCATTTATCATTGCTAGCATTGAACAAGGTCCCTTTGGTGTGGGAGACATGTTCAGCAGTTGAAGCACGCATCTCTCATTCATAAATTACATTTCCAAAATAGAATCCCCTATGACAACATTGCCACCTCAACGTGGAGCTGTAACGTAACCACAGTGACGGCCATGAGACAAAAAGGGAGACGCTGTGAGATTATTATGGGATGGAACGCAGTGGCTGGAGGCAGAGGAGGAATGAACGTGGAAACGAACGGATGCTAGAGGCATTAGCAGGGCTCTTTGTTAAAGGAACTGGAAGGGAAAAATGTGTGAAACTGTCAGAGTGAAACCACAGGTTCAGCCACTCCTGCCCTCAGGCGCAGAGACAGTTAGGGAGGAGCCCCATCCATCAGAACCGAGCAGTCCAACACCGCTCACCTGTCATTGGCCAGCATCGCCTTTGAAGGATTGGGGAGCCAATGGGTGTGCTTTCCAAAAATTAATTACATGCTTTTTTCTAACGGAGTCATGCAGTGAGCTGTGTCATGGATGGGAGTTGACTAGAGAGGGAGGCTATGCTTTGACCATCTCTCTCATTGCCAGAGCACAGGCCCAGCCTCGCGGAGGCAACCCTGACAAAGACCTCCACTTCCCAACAGTTTTTTTAGGTGTGGTTTTAGGTACTGATTGATCACGCATCGCCTGTCACAAATTAACAAAGATTGAGGAGGAAGATTTTTAGACAATCCCTATGTGATCGACAAACCTGTCCCATCTTCAAGTACAAAAAACCCACTCAGCATTTCCACTTCCTGTCAGCTGTTCACGGTATCCCTCCTCCACCCCATCTCCGTTTTTATCCCTATGTATGGTGTCCGTTCAACCCTTCCTTGTACTTCAAGCCAAAGAACTGTACACCTACTCTCATTGATGCCAACAAGTCTTATTGTATTAAAATTCATACCTACTGAATAACTCATTATCAGTCTCCCAAAGTTCCAGAACATCATAATAATCAAATAATTAAACTGTAGTGCCAATGGCCCTGCCTTTACAGTGGTTACACTGTGGCCTCTCCCTTCAGAGTAAAAGGCTGGCATGCTTGTTCAGTGATGGGGGAGTGAAGCTTCACAAACAACAGAATGGGTGTGTTGCTGTGGAGAGTCCAGTGTTTTGATTGGATGAAAGGAAAGTCAGGTGCATTGATAGCGCACAGTAGCTTCACCCATACTGGTGTTTGTGATGCCTCACTGTCCAACCCCTATGCACGACCACTGTTACTGCTGTTGAAGCTTACTTTTTCATGCAATATAATTACACGGATACTGCAGCCATTGAAGGCAAAGTGAGGCTGAATATGCAAATAACAATGAGTGTGCTCCATCTTTTTAATGATGTAGCCAGGGCTTTGGAACTTTGGACTCAAAGTACGGTGGGTCATACTTCCATCTTACAGAGATCACACCCTGAAAATGTACCATACAATTTTTAAATTTCTATTTTAAAGACATCTGAAGAGGAGAAATCATGCAAATTGTTGTCCAAGGACTGACTTTCTTTTGAATGTTTAGGACATCAGATCATTAGAACGTTAGGAGTGTAAGGAATGTGAAAAACTCTAGTATAGAATCCAATGGGAGACAACATATATCTGTGACAATAACAGTAAAACTCTGGGTTCTTTCATCCTGTAACCAGTGTTGTAACACTGGCTTTTTCTTCACCATAGTAGATTGGACATGACCTCTGTGAAACTGAATATCACTTTGTGTCTTTTCTGTCAGCAGAAGTAATTCTCATCTGGAGCCGTGGAGAGCTGTGTTTTAGTATCCTGCTGGGTTGTAAGTAAAGAAAGCAACACAATAGGCAGTGGCTGCATTTTTGAAACCAGTCAGCCCTAATTGTCTGTGCAAATTAAATCATAAACGCCTACATGCACTTTTCTTTCCCCCAGCTCTTCACTCCACTGGGAACATGTTATATTATAAACTATTAGTTTACCAGGCAACATTTCACAACGTTACAATGACGTCGTAGCAAACGAAAACGTGTTTGTGGGTGTGCATGTGTGGGCGCGTGTGTGTGTGTGTGTGTGTGTGTGTGAATGTGTGTGTGTGCATGTATTTCTTTTCTTGTAGGACTGTTTGTGTGTTTCTTTGCTCATAGGACTCTGTGTGGGTGCACATGTGTAGGCGCATGTGTGGGTGTCTGTGTGTGTTTCTTTGTGCGTAAGACTCCGTGTGTGGGTAGATAGCTGTTTGCAATTTTTTTGTGTAGGACTGTGTGTGGGTGTGTAAGGGTGTGTGTGGGCATGTATAGGTATGTGGATGGGTGTGTCTGCTAAATGCCAATAATGCAATGTAATGTAATATAATGTGTGTTAGGATGTTTAAGGGGATATTTGTGTATGTTTGTGCATGTGTGTGTGTGTGTGTATGTGTAAGCTTGAGTGTGTGGTTGTATGAACCTGTGCGTATATATGTAGGTGTATGCACATGCGTATGTAGAGGTGTGGAATTTATGCGTCTATGCATGTGGAGTGGTGTGTGGAGTGGTGTGTGTGTGTGTGAGTGTTTGTGTGTTTATACATATGGCAGCATTCCTTTAATGAAACGATAAGGCCTTTAAATTGTATCTAATCTGTGTATGTCTGAGTATCTGTGTATGCTGTCATTTAGGACTGACAGCAGAATGCTGCATGATTGCAGTACTTTTCAGATCAGCGGCCTTTGTCAGACAGAAGGATGCTGATTGTGTCGAACACTACAAGGACGTGGTTGTTATGGTGATTCACAGCACACAGCACATCACTAAATTATACAAATTGCCTTGAAAGGAGGGTCAGGAACTGTAATACAATACAACATGCTCGCACCCTCACAAAGTATTTTCTAAACACGCGGGTTAATTTACCTCTGAGGAGTTATACATTATGAATATTAATATTATTTCATTATTCTGTTGCTTTAGATGATACTGTTCTACAACTAGGCTTGCACCACAATGAGCAGCAACATCCTCAATGGTGCGGCAGCTCTTTCTTTTGGATCAGATGCAGAGTGCAGTTTAGAGTGTGTGCTTAATTCCGGGGACTCTACCCATGCTCCTCCATGGAATCTCAGCGGCTTGAGAACAAAAGGAATGTATGGAGATAGCGGGGGCAGACCTGACAAGCAATGCCTCTCCAGATCGCCTATCACGACTCATCTGAGAATTTTTTACAATCGCTTCAGCGTTCTCCGTCATTTCAGTGAACACTTAGTTCTGCATAAACTGGTTCCTTTCAGCTTTCAGTTTTTAATAGCTTCCCTTTCAGATAACCTGTTTTTCACTCTCTCTTGACAACGTAGGAGAGACGAGTTTCTATTGCCAGGGTTTACAAGGGAGTTCATGGAAAATGTCCATGTTTTGCAGTTTAGTAGTGATGGGGGGGGGGGGGGGGGGGGAGACGATCTCATCATTGGCCAACCTTGCATGAGAGGAAGAGGGAAGCCAATCAATGTGTTCCCAAGCAAATAATAATAGAATTTTGTTACTGGCATTACACAGCTGCAGCATTGATGCTTGGTGACTGGAAAGAGAAAATAAGCTGGACAAACTCCCCAGTACCTAGCTAGCACACCAACTCCTGGAAGCAGTCCTCACAAAGACTTTCATTCCCTGACATTCTCTGGGGGTGCAGTTTGAGGTACTGATTGATCATGCATCACCTGACACTAACCAGTCATTATCAGGCTCCAAAAGTTCCAGGATGTCACAGTAATCAAACTGGCAAACTAAGGTGTGATTCAACTGAACGTGGTGTGAAATTTACGAACGACGCGAATGCATGAAAGGTCAATGGCAGGAGGCGAATGGGCAGAGTTAATCACGGTGAAACTGCAAGCGACGCAAAATGGATGAAATGTTCAACTCGAGCGAAACTTTCGTCTGGCAAAAGCCAATCACCTTCAAGTAGGGGTAGAAGCCATGCCCCCTTTCCAGAAATCTCTTCAGTCATTTGCTAGCAGCGTTGGTGTAATCAAAAATGCTTTCTGTGACGTGGCGTGAAATCCCCTGTTCATTTTTCAGGCAAGCGATCAAACCCGCACGAGGAAAGTGAAGTGAAATTTCACTTCGCATTCGGTTAAAACGCAGCTTAATGGCAATGGATCAGTCTTCCTCATTGTGTTCCTCATTGTGACACTGTGGGTGGAGTCTCATTTCAGCTTTCCTCATTGTGACACTCTGTGGGTGGAGTCTGGTTTCAGCGTTCCTCATTATGACAATCTGTGGGCGGAGTCTCGCCTCAGTGTTCCTCATTGTGATGCTCTGTGGGTGGAGTCTCATCTTAGTCTTTAATGAGACAGTTACCACCAGGTGTGGCCTCTGTCTACAGAGCAGAAGGAAAGAATGCGCGTGAGAGTGAAGAGCCTTCATGTGTTATCTGACACCCTCAACGGTCTGAACCAATCACAGCTGGGCTTCCCTCTGTGTATGATAGCAGGCATAATCAGGTGAAAGTGAAGTGTTACCTTGTGACAGGGTGGTCTAGGGTTAAAGGCTGATGCTGTCTGCCATATTATTGTGAATCTTGGAGTGAAGTACACATTAACAGGGTACACCGGTACCCCCAAACCCAGAGGCCCCCTCATGTAACATACATACCCCACTGTCAGCTGCAGTGGGAGCATCAGTTCTTTTGTGTAAATATTTGACACAGAACTGGATTTTAGAGAGCTGTATGCAAAAGAGAAACACCTCACAGGTTGTTGAAGTTATTTATACTCATCTGATCTCTTTCTCTTTGTCCTACTGTCATCCTTACAGACCAAAAGCACATCAGCCAAACCCCATCTACTCCGAGGAATCCCACGAGAAGAGCTTGCAATGGCTGCAGACCCAGATCTCTCATTTCACGACACTGTATTTCCTCTGACTCCCTCTGGGGGGCGACATGACCAGTGCATTCTCCCCTTCCACATTTGCATTTTGTTGCAGAGTGATATCACCTGCAAAGAAAGAGAACAAAGTGCATCTAAAGTGACCTCCATGAGAGAGAGTGCATTCAACACACAAGTGACAAAAGGCACCATTGTGGTGTAGTGGTTAAGGAGCAGGGTTTGTAACCAAATGGTTGCAAGTTCAATTCCCTGCTAGGGTGCTGCTGTTGTACCCTTGAGCAAGGTACTTAACCTACAACTGCCTCAATAAATATCCAGCTGCACAAATGGATAGAATTTTTGCCAATATAAGTCACTCTGAAGAGCTTCTGCTAAATGACTGTAATATAACACGTTCCAGTGTGCATCAGCATTTTACATGGTGCTGTGATAATTAGTTTGCACATGCTTCAATACATGTGTGCCAAACATAATCTATGCCACAGCTACAGCAATAAGGTAGAGGAGGGCAGACACTCTGAAAATTTGGGACTTACATCTGTAATGGAAGAGGGCACCCCAATACCCTGCTGTCCTGAGCACTATGGTTCTGCCACACTGAGGTGATCAGGGCATGTGACCCTATAGGGGAAAAACAGCCAGGCACCCCAAACATCACAGAGCCTTGAGCTGAGAGATTTGACATGGAGCTGGGAACTCGCTAAAACTACAGGAAAACAGAAAATCTGTAACATTTATTACTACTTATTCAATGAACAGTTGCCTCTTATTCACTGAAACGTCTATAGCTCAGTTCTCCACACCCTCCTTTCATACCCTTCCATGCCCTCCATTTACCAGAACCTTTCAGGTGGAGTTTCCCCCCCTGAGAATATCACCTGGTGAGAAGCCCAGTAACTTCACCATGGCAACACAAGGCCATCATGGAACACTTTCCTCCATCTCTTTCTCACCTCCTCCCATCTGCCCTTCCTCTCTCTCTATTCCACCCCCCCTCACTCCCCCTCTCACTCTCTCCTTATATTTTGCTCTCGCACTCCCTTGCTTTTCTCTGCCTCTCTCTTGCTCTCTCACTCCCTCTTTCTCACCGCCTCCTCTTACTTCCTCTCTTTTCTGTTTTTTTGCTCTCACTCTCACTGCCCCATCTCTCTCACTCTCTCTCTCTCTCTTCTTCTCTCCCTCTTTCTTTCTCCCATCTTGCCACCTGTCAGTGGTATCTCCTCCCCCAGGGAAATTCGTCCAGCGGTATCGCTGCCCTCCCAGTTGTCAGGGACAGGTGCAGAGAGGAGCCCCAACCCCCCCCCCCCAACCCGACCGCTTCATTAAGCCAGCAGAGCCTGACACGATTTCCAGCAGGATCATTCAGGAGACACAGCGAACCCGCACCTTCCCCACCACGCTGCCATAGTTTTATTAGCATCTACAACGAATCGTTATTAGCACTTAATTAAACATATGTCTGTAAACAAAACCTTAGGCCATAATTACCACTGTGTGTCCATTAATAAACCATTTAATTAGGGGTGATGTAATTGGTTAAACGTCAAGACTGGGACATGAGGAAATGTCACCACTGACAGAGTCGCTGAGATGTCTATTAGCTTGTGTTTAGGGCATATGTATGGCTGTATGGCATTCTTACCTTCTGGGGACAGGCGTGTGAGTGTGAAAGTAACGAGTCTCTTGCTGGATCATTTACAGTAATTATCCTCTTATCTCCACAGAATAACACGCCCTCCCCCCTCATCATATGAGCCAGACGTGCTGTTCTGTGGTCAGTCCGCTGACTCAGCGGCATATGCTGAGAATCCTATATGCTTCTACATGCTCTATCAAATTCAGATTGTTTCAATGTTTTTTAGTGAGACAGATATATGGATTGAATGTTTGACAGATTGATTGCTTGATTGACTGACTGATTGATTTACTGATTGATATTTGGATGGCTCATACATTAATCTGCTGCATATTAATTGGGATCATAAGAGGAAAAACAGTGACTTACTGTTGACTCAGTGATTGATGGATAGAAATTGGGAGGTTAAATGGAAGTAATCATCTAAAATAAGAACCAAACCACACAAAGCCTTCCTGTGGAGAGCTGTGGCTGTGGCGGATGGTGTGATTGTAGCGGAGCGAGAGATGGAGAGATGCTTCTCTCAGCCCTCTCTGTATGAAGAGGCAGAGAGTCCTCCCATCCCTGCCATTACACGCATCTCTCCACACATTATGCTAAACGTTTTTTTTTTTCCATTTGCTTTGCACCGTACCAATAATGTTCTGTCTGGGGATATTTAAACTGCTGCGGTGTGGCACATGGTGTGCTTCGGAAGGGAGCCCAGTCACAGCTGGAGAGGAGCGGCGGCCTGGAGTCTGAGCTCAAACATTAGGACATAAAGTATAGGGGAGAGAACGGGGCCATCAAATCCATCAAGGCCCATTGCCTTACTTATCTACAGTTAATCCATTTCAGTTTGGTTTGCTGTATTCTGCCTGTCCCCGGGGTCCCTGGCTGCTCTTTAAATCCTGTCATGTGGTGTGGTAATTCTGTGTAGTGAAGTACTTCCCAGTGCCAGCGTGAAATTTGCTTTTCACTCATCTCTTTCTGTGCCCTCGGGATCTGTTGACAAAACTTCCACAGTGCAGCGTCTTAATCCCTGTTAAGATTTGAAATTCTTCTCCCCCCACTCCATCCTGCCCAAGCTCCAAGCCTCTCTTTACACACTGCCTGAGGAGAATAAGGGCTTTGAATCACTCTTCACCAGTTACCTGTTTAAGACTCTGGGACTGGTCTTAGTGCCCTTCTCTTTGCTAACTGAGAGCACGTCGGCTCCTTCCCAAAGAAATTGCTTGAAAACAGCCATCCTGATAGTTGTGTGCATCCTCCATTTGTCTCTTTTCTGCTTTCTGTCTCTCCATCAGTTCAGTTAAGTTAAATTCAATATTCCTCATTCATGTGAAAATACATTTTGTAAACATGACCAAAGCATGTTCTACAAAACTAATGAAGGAAGGAAATAAATAATAGCTGTACATCAGGGTTTCCGCTCGGATTTTTTCTTGGCGGTCCTTTGTCTGGAAAGAATAATGCAGAATAATGCACAATAACTCAAATATAATGTACACCTAGGTTGACGAAAGAATGACAACGACCTCAAATCAGTTTGGCTATTTAATGAATAGTAACGATTATGCAAAACGAACAGTAACAATTGAGCAAAACCTCAACATTAGCCGCTAAAATGTAGGCTATTACAAAACATCTGTAACCTGTAACATCTGTAGCCTGTTTCAAAAAAAAAAAGGCTAGGCCTGCATGGCATCAAATGTAGCCTATAGACTACCAAGTAACATTTTATTTTCTCCTTTTTTTTCATTACGGCAAAGTCCTCTGCTGCCAACTTGAAATCAAACATGTCCAATGTGTCTCTGCAGCTTGCAATGTGCATAATCTCTCCTCCTCCAGACGACTTCGCAGCGCCGTCTTAATTTGATTCTACAGAGAGAAGCCCCTCTCTGCTGGCACGCAGATGGGCAGAACACAGGCAATTTTAGCTAGTGTAGCCCAGTCGGGGTACAGCTAGCTGAACTCATAAATAAGCACTTGTACTGTAGGCTGTTAATAGGCTGTTTTGCTGTCAAAACACAAAAGTCCTGTTTAGGGATAGCCTTCGTTACAGCTACGTTTTGTATGAGCATTATTACCGGACATTTTGACTGGCACGTTTTTAATTTATCGTTTTTTAATAAATTTTATCAGGCAAAAACCGGTTATTACCGGATAACGGAAACCCTGCTATACATCTAAACCACTTAATGCATCCAGATTAAGCGCTACAGCTCTAAAATGATAGGCAGGTACAGACACTGAGTGGGTCTATAGCAGTCTTCTATGCTAGAGGGGCTGTTGGTTCTTCCCCTAATTGTACTGGCAGTTTTTCATTGTTTGTGATGAAATTGAAATTTCATAAGGTCTATTCAACAATATATTTTTAAGGTGGAATCTCTCTCTCTCTTACTCTTTTCTCTTTCTGAAAGATTTGAAGACTCATAGATTATTTGGCACGGTCAGAGTTGCCAAAGCATTTTGGGACCTTTCTTGACCGTCCCTGTGCATAGGACAGTGTAAGTCACACGTAATATACACATGTCAGTGCAGTAACATCAAGCTGAAGAAAAAAACAGTTTAAAAATAGAAAAATGATTCTAAAAACAGAAAAAAATACATTTGAAACTTGCCTCAAGGCCAACACAACTGCATCATACCTGACTGAATGCAAAGCGTAATTTGCAGTAAGGGAAAACATTGTTTTGGTGACAGTTAGGAGGCAGTGCATAGAACACTAATGACTGCACCCAAAGCCACTGCATGAAAGTAGTAGCAAAAACTGTTCGGTGATGACTACATGTCACAGTACTCATCCACACACAGAATATTAAAAACAATGTTATGAGAATAACTTTGCACAAAACACCGATGGAAGAAGGGACAGAGTGCTGGCAGGTACTTGCGACACACATAAAGTGAACAAAAAGCAAGTCATATATGTCCATTGCTACTATGTGTAGTATTATAATGTGTTATGGTTACTGTGATCTAGTGACCATGATGTATGTACTTGGCTTCACTTAGTTTACGTGCTGTTTGGTTTCAGGTTAGCACAAGCTAACTTGAATGGTGAAAGGTGTTGTGCTCACACTCACTGGTCTGGGAGTGTTGATGGCCTGGTCCGACACTGTTGCTAATTTAATTTGGATGGATACATTTCTGTTCTCTTGTGCTGGTAGCCTCTCCAGATAAGAGTGTCTGCTAAATGAATGTAAAGTAATGTAATGTAATGTCATGTAATGTTCACTGGAATGCTCTAAACTCACCGGTTTTCTCCATCATTTCCTCTCATGATGTCACTTACTGTTTTGTTCATCCTCGCACATCACGTGATTCCCAGGAGAGAAGCGTGCTGTCTGTAGGGTTGAGTATCATTTCGTTTTTTGCTGATACCGGTGCTAAAGTGATACTTTTAAAATGTTACCAGTGCCTAAACAGTGCCTGAACCGATACAAAAAAAAAAAAAACACAACACGAAGGTTGATGACATTAAAGAATGGCTTTTTTAATTGCGAAGGCAAATTTGAACTTGAAACTGAACAATATATTAACTGTTAACAGTTTAAAGTATACTTAAATATATAAATATAAATGAATACAACAGCTATCCCAGTTTCTTCCCGTATTTTTTTCCCTTTAGTCATACCTGATGTGGGAGCATACCTCGATACATACCCTTCTTTGAAATGCTTCCAGGGCAGAAAAATATCACTTGTATCTATATGTTGGTTAACTTATCTGTTAGCTTTGAAAAACACATAGCATATGTTTTCACTCTTTATCTTTGTAGCCATGTATTTCTATCTACCACATGGAAGCAGAATAGTGCTGTTGCTGTGATATCAACACTGAACAGACACAAGTGGCGTTTTTCCCCCGGAAGCATTTCACATGGCTTCGGAAACTGGAGGTGTGCTCCCGCATCAGGTATGACTAAAGGGAAAAAAATACGGAAAGAAACCTAACACCACATGCTGGGGTTAGCTGTTATTGCACTAAAAATAGCTATTCGCTGTATTGCAACGGCTATACCACCCAGCCCTAGGCTCAGGCATTTAAATGGCACCGAAATGAGGGACCTAAATCTGGGTTGTGATTTGGTCCGGTAGATACCGGTCGTACAGGAACCGGTGCCATGTTGGCAACGGATTTTGGTACCCAACCCTAGTTGTCTGTCACACCAAGAGTAAAAATAATGATTAAAATGACATTCACTTAATTGGCTCATCTGGTTTTCAAAAGCCAGGTATGTAGTCACCAGGGGCTTCAGTGATTAAGAGATTTGTGCAGGGATTGTGCGCTGCAGTTTGTGATACATTTCTGTCCATAGATTCTCCAAGGGAACAAAGGCAGTTTGGAAGACAGAACCCTTTAAAGTTTGGACACATTGTATCAGCCAATAATAACAGCAGATTGGTTTACTCTCATTATTACATTATATTACATTATTAACTTACATAGGTTATAATTTTTCCATTTATACAGCTGGATATTGAATGAGGCAATTCAGGGTTAAGTACCTTGCCCAAGGGTACAGCAGCAGTGCCCTGGTGGGGAATCAAACCAGCAACCTTGGCTACAAGCCCTGCTCCTCACTACTATGACGCACTGCTGCCCCTCGTACTGGAAGCTGTTGACATTCTGAAGAGGTGCGGCATTTTGGTGTGCGCTGCATGTGTGTCGATCCACGCTGCTTTGAAATGCAGTCCGTCCACCGCAGCTCCGCAGCTTTGCAGCTCCGCGCCGCTGCGCCCAGAGGAGCAGGGCTGCCAGCTGAGATCACGCGCTGGAATATTGCTTTATAACTAATAAGGTATTGCCTAGCAACAGGGCGTCTGGTGTTAGCCTTGACAGGGCTGCAGAGTGTGTTGTTGTGAGGATTTCCCAAAGATTCCCGCTTTAGGAATTCAGCGCCAATGCCTCTGCTGCCAAGACATGAGGCTGGATGGTGATACTCTGTGTGTGTGTGTGTGTGTGTGTCTGTGTGTTTCTGTGTGTGTCTCTGTGCGTGTGTGCTCGCATGCATGCATGTGTGTGCACGCATGTGTGCACGTGTGTGTGTGCGAGTGTGCGTGTATGTATGTCTGTGTATGCGTGGGTTTGTGTGTGTGTGCTTGCATGCATGTGTGCGTGTGTGTGTGTGTGTGTGTGTATGTGTGTGTCTCTGTACAAGTGTGAGTGTGAGTGTGGATATGTGTGTGTGTGTGTGCGTTTGTGTGTGTGTGTGTGTGTTTGTGTGTGTGTGTGCGTGTGTGTGTGCATTTGTGTGTGTGTGTGTGTGTCTCTGTACAAGTGTGAGTGTAAGTGTGGATGTGTGTGTGTGTTTGTGTGTGAGTGTATGTGTGTGTCTCTGTACAAGTGTGTGTGGATGTGTGTGTGTGTGTGTTGTTGTTGTTCTCTGTGTGATAGGCCTCTGTCCCGGGCTCAGACTCCACCTGAGCACTGATGAGCGCTCTCTCCCGCCCCATCCCCCACGCCCCGTCCCCGTTGAAGCGGGCGCGGTCCTCTCTCATCTTAAGAGCGTTGGCACATCCAGGCTGATTGTCGCTTGTTCAGGGACGTGGTGGAAGGATGGGATGCCAGCACACTCCAAAATAATGAATGGGCACCTGGCTCATACTGCACTGGCTGCGGTCCCAGGTTCAGTGAATGGATCCACAGGTCTGTGTGCCAGAAGAGGTATAATCTGGGTCTAACATCAGCCCAACATGCCAGAGGAGAATGCAAGTCGAATTAAAACATGTCTGGGGTGGGTTTTCAACCCTGGTGCTAATGCATGAGAAAGCTAAAGACCCAGGTCATCATGTTCTAATCTCATGTGACCCTCCAGAGCTTCTTGTGGGGACCCCGGTATGAGTATGAAAGAAACAAAGACACACCGATTATGAATTGGATCAATGCCATGGATAAAAATGTTATTGGGCCCTGTGAAATCCAGTGCAGTAAAATGCAGTTACAGTGTAGAAAAACATGAGGGCACTCTTGAGCAGGGAGTGCTTAGATTATCCCTGTCAGCCAGCCAGAACGGACTCAAACTTCAGTGCATGTTTTGGCAAAATGTCCGTTCCATCAGCTCCCCCTCAGATGATGCTTAGACTGAAACAGATTTCACAAGTGCATGTGTACATGCATGGGTAATAAAAGCATTCACACAGTTGATAACAGTTTTCAGTATAAAAAATGAATCATATCAAACGTGTAAAACTGTGGCCTTTGGGCAGGTTGACCCCCACCACTCTAGGGGGCAGTGTCAACTTCTGAAGCAAACACTTGTTTGTTCAGTCACACAACCAAGGTCACCTGCACTGGTGTCGGTCCAGCTGAAGGTGAAGGTGTCTCATAGACATGTGTATTGTATTGCTTATACTTCATTGCTGCATTTGTGAGGCCTTTTCCTGTGCCTGGCACTCTGCTCTCACATCCTCAGTAACTTCTTTCCCACTGCAGTCTGTGGAGTACAGATTCAGATGTAGGGACACCTTTTAACAGGGAGAAGCTGAGAGTGGACTTAAAGGGAAAAAAATGCTTACGATATTTCCATTTCATTCAAAGCGTGCGCTTGCCCATCCCTATAGGCAGGAGATGCACTCTAGAGCATGCTGAATAGGGCCAGCTAAACTTAGGTATGAGATGGAAAGCTCAAACGCACATACATATGAGTCACACTTTGTGATTCAGTAAACATCCTGTCAGATATGCGAAAATGAGATACACACACACACACACATGAACGCAGACACACAAGCATGCACACACACACACACACCTGCTCTTATCACACACAACTGGTTATCATCTGCAGGGATTTCAATACTTGAACTGTTAGTTCCTTTTATATATTAAAAAGAAAATCATAAGAGCTTAAGAAGTTTAGTGATGAGCACAAGCCATTCAGCCCAACAAGCCTTGACATTTTATTCTACAGTGTCTCACTGTGAGAAACCTGGGTCTCTCAAACCATCTAAGGGTCTCTGCCTCCACTATGAGACATGCTATGATATCGAATGTATTTATAACTCTCTTAGTAAAAAAAAAACACTTGTTTTGAAATAGCAGCTGTGGTCCATTTGATACATCCATTAATTTGCAAAACCACAATAAAATCCCCTTCGAGTCTCACCTTGCCTCACCGTGCTACAGAGATGAAGCGACTGAATTCTCTCTGGGCAGTGTATGTGTTTGTTACCTGGAACTAGTCTTGTTACCCTACTTTTTCCTTAGTGTCCTTAGTCCAAAACTGTTTGGGCTGGGTGGGGCACTCTGCCTCTTGTAGTCTGCAGCTCCACAGCACTCACAGGGTGACTCCACCTTTGGCTGTGTGGTCACAAACACCTGAATCATCAAGAATAAAAAAGGCGTCATGCATACAGAGAAATATTGCATTACATTATTGTCATTTAGCCAACGCTCTTATACAGAGCCACTTACATTTCCATTTATACAACTGGACATTTTCTGAGGCAATTGTGGGTTATGGACCTTGGAGGGACCAGCGTGGCAGACCGCTCTTTTTGGCGGTCATGGAGCGCGTTCATAATTGTAGATTGTAAAAACGTCTTAATTACCGCAAATAACACAGAAGACATGGCCTCATGTCACAACGAGAAATACCCCTTCAACCGCTGGTTATGCAAATGAGTCGTCAAGCGTAGATGTTGTAATTAAAGTGATCCGATGTTCCCTTTTGTGCCTCGCAGCAATTAAAGTACATATGTCCTCAAGCACAACACGTAATTAAAAATGAGGGGGAGTTACAACAATCTTCTCTTAAGAATTAATTCTAATTAATAATAAGAGCACAGACCATCTCTCTGTGGTATTATCTAAAAATAATAGAAAATATGCTGGAAAGAGAGATTTTCCTTTTCCCCCTCATAAGCTCGTCTGTCCGATTGTTTATACGCACCAGTATGTTTGGTAGTTTGTTTTAATGTGATGGTGTCTGCCGTCTACAGGTGTGTGGTGCTGGTGAGAACGCTCTGAGGAGCCAGGACTAATCGTGTGCCAAAGGTCTCTGTGATTTGCATGCTCCTGCGTTTGCCAAATCTACATATTTATTGTGCTCACCTGCATCACTTTGCATTTCTGCAGGAAATAAGAAGACCGTCAGCATTCACAAAACATGCCCTGAACTGTAATGTTAGCATGTGCATGCACATACACACGCGGGCACACACACACACACACACACACATGCATGCACATAAGGAATGCATACAATTGACCCATAGAACTTAACAAATGACTGAAAATAAATAAATGAATAAATACATACATACATAAATGAACAAATAAATTCTAAATTTTCTATCCCACTTTTCAGACAGGGAGGGAAGGTGTTTAGTCTCTGTCAATGTGTTTGTGCTCCATGCAAACGAGCTTAGTGTTGTTTAGTCGGCTAATCTCACCCACCGGCCTGACTGATCATCAGTCGGCAAACACAGTTTCGGAGGGAAACGTTTTGGGAGCAAAGTGGGATCATTAAACACAACTTCAAAAGCTAGGCCAGGGGCAAGTGCGACAGTCATTGTGTCTGCGTTCTTCATACACATCAGAGTCAGACCTTGTGCAGCCTCACACATCTCAAAACTCAGGGACAAGAAAGCCTGTTCTCCCACAGAAACATACAGTCAAGGCATCCATGTCAAAAATTAGACACATTCTTTCACTACTGTGTAATGCATGATATATGTACTTTTCAATTCATATATGCTATTACGTGTTTAACATGATTTTACAACAGAAAGTGAATCAGCATAGAGCACACATTATCAAGCATTGGTAATATTAAATTACATTATCGTCATTTAGCATTTTATCCAGAGCAACTTATGTAGATTACAATTTCATCCATTTACACAGCTGGATATTTACAAAGGCAGTTGCGAGTTAAGTGCCTTTCCCAAGGGTACCCCAGCAGGGAATTGAACTGCCAACCTTTCGGTTATGAGCACAGCTCCTTACCACTGTGCTACACTGCCGCCCATGCTAACGTTCACACACCAATGATACCAATTACATGTTCGTTATTAAACAGTGGGACACAGTAATTTGAGGGTGAAGTGGCACCTACGCAAATGGCAGTGATAAACCGCTCTCACAGCTGTGAGTTTGCATTTCAGCTCAGGTTATTTCTGACTTACGGGGACACACATGCACTGCCCCAGAGTGAGTACTGTGCTTGTACTGAGCATGCTCAGAGGAACAGCAGCATGGCAGCAGTGGGTGGATTAGGAGGAAATTCATTTGTGTCATCTCCTCAGACTGAATCCAAACGTCTAACATGAGGGCCCAACCCTCAGCCCTCTCATACTACACAAAAACCTGCCTCCCAATCCATTCACACTACCCTAAACCCCGCCTCCCAGTCCTTTCATACTACCCTAAATCCTGCCTCCCAGCCCTCTCATACTACACTAAAACCCTGCCTCCCAATCCATTCACACTACCCTAAACCCTGCCTCCCAGTCCATTCACACTACCCTAAACCCCGCCTCCCAGTCCATTCACACTACACTAAACCCCGCCTCCCAGTCCTTTCACACTACACTAAACCCTGCCTCCTGGTCCTTTCACATTACACTAAACCCCGCCTCCCGGTCCTTTCACACTACACTAAACCCTGCCTCCCGGTCCTTTCTACATTACCATATGCCCGCCCCCAAACCATCACACAACACTAAGCCGCACCCCTCAGCCACCCATCTCACCCTACACCAGGCCCCACCCCTCTAAAGAGACTATATATAAGGCTGCTGGCATGATAGTGCAGCTTTACGTTTAAACCAGAAGCCTGCAGTGGCGATTTGCAGAAGGAGCACTCCTGTTGTGCTCTGAAGCGCAGCACTTCATGTGGATTGCTTCAGTAATTGCATACATGATTAATATGTGAGCTCTGTAGAGGGAAAACATACACAGTAAAAACAAACCACTCAGAGTAGGAGAAAAAAGTAAAACACTCTGCCGTGCTTTCCTGTCATATCGCAGGAAAGCAACAGATCAGGAAATTTGTCATCATGTTCTAATTATATAATACACAACAGTTTATTTAAAATGCATATTTTGTAATGAGTTTAGGATGAATGAAGATATAGGAAGGTGGGTAAAGAGGTGAAATACAGGTGAGGGAATATGTGGCACAGCTCTAATGAAGTCAGATATGTTCCGCAGAGAGAGTTAGCACACTGTCATCACATCAGAGCCAATTAGAAACCAACCACCTAAAGTTCACGCATATAATTTCTCCTTCCATGCAAATAAATGCAGACAGAGGTTCTTATATAGTATTGCGCTGCTATTTATATCAGTATGTAAATTATCATTGCAATTATTGCAGCTATTTTATCGTTAATGTCTCATGTGTATTTGTGCCTCTGCAGAAATGTGAATTATTAAGTCATGCCGAAAAACAAAAATCTGAATCTGAAGTTGAGTTTTTTTTTGTTTCAGTCATGTTTCAATACCATTTCAAGGTTAGCAGGCAATTAGTAGAGGTTTCCGGAGCAGACTCTCAGTGAATTAAAAAAAAAAAATACATACAATGCATTGATGAGAATCAGCACTACAAAGGTGTAGTGGAGATAGAGTGCTGTGGGTTTGAATACAGGGTGTGGCACTGCTGTTGTGTCCTTGAAAAATTCATTATAATACTATTATAAATTATGAGATACATGAATTAAGTTAAATAATAAATAAATAATAAATAAATAATAAATTTCCCTATGCTATTACAATGTAGTTACGCATATAAGAGCAATGTAATTACGGGTGAGAGTGCTGTGTAACTGGTATGCAGCATCCCATTTTTACGTAAGCGGTTAACTACATTAACAATGTGGACTGTGGTTAGAACTGCTGTTGATTTGTAAGAGTGTAAGGTGTAAGGCTAAGAGTTTGAGTTTTAGGGGTAAATTTATGATAAGATATATATATATATACACACACATATATGTATATATATATATATATATATATATATATATATATATATATATATATATATATATATAGTTGTGCATCTTTGGTCACAGTGTCAATCATCTTGGGTGAGCTTTGAACCGCTTCAGAGGAGCGAGGACATGGCTCTGAGAGAGGGAGGGAAGGAGAGAGGGAGGGAGGGGGAAGAGGGAGAGAGAGAGAGGGAATGGGGGGTTTGAGGGAGAGAGAGAGAAGCAGCAGCATTAATGAGCCCTAGGGACAGGTTGCATGCCTGACTGTCTGTCACAGTTCTGTCCTTGATGCTGGCAGAAGGGAAAGGGAGAGTAACTGCATGGACCTCACTGTGATAGAGACTCACGTTTATGCCACACACGTTACAGGCTGAGCAGACGCACCAACCTAAGCAACACCAAGAGGATGGAACTGGGTACTTTTTTATTAAAGACTTTAGATAAACAACAGAGTCAAAAAATGTGACAAACTGCAGCAGGGTTTCGTGACATACAGCTCAATGATATTTTATTTTTTAAATCTGAGTCATTAATTTATTTTCTTATTTTGCTATTGAACCATGGACGCTGAGCAAGAACTGATGTCAAGGTGATGTTTCCTTCAGTCCATCTCTGTCAAATATTCTGGGTTTAATTTTATTTCATTTCCTTTATTTCCATGCCATCAATAATGCAAAAGGCAGTTCTACCTGCTGGAGCTGGGCCTCGCTTTACTTTAGCTTAGCTGAACCTCCTTGCTGCAACAATCCCAAGATTTATAATTGATGTCCCTGGGGGGTTCGGGAGTGCATTATACAGTAATGGAAGCAGAACACGTACATACATAAATACATACATGCTCTTGCACATGCATACATATTGAGTTCATTTGCCTCTGAAACCAAGTTATCGTTATTATTCTTCTTTGGCTAACATGAAAAACCCTGGGTCACACAGGAAGAATGGCCCTGGAGGCCAGCTGTAAATGAACAAAAAAAAGATGACAAAAAAAGTTTATATCCTGAAAAATAGCTGGCATTTTGTATGAGATCAGGGCCTCTCCCTCTCATTGCGGAGGTCTCTGTGTGCAGGCTGTGCATATGGTTTATTTGATATAGTGTATGTAATTGGATTTGCCCTGTGGAATTAGAGGGGCGAATTATGCCATAACCAATCCACGTGCTATGGAGAAAGTCCATTCTGTATTCATTTTAGGGCGTGATTGATGATGTAGGCAGAGCCACAGTGGTGCTCTGAGAGAAGAAAATGTGGACTCCTCATCTCTGAGATCAAAAGGCGAAACATTTTGTAGATTTAACCCTGCATCCTTTAAAAATCTGTTATGATTATGTAATTTTATGTTCTTATTATCCCTGTCTGTTCACCTCACTGCATTCTCAGAACCTTTTATATGTGTGACATGGTGTCCCTGCTACATTGTGCTTCTGATAAAATCTCCCATGGTCCTTTACTGTTCTCTGTTGCTGTTCTGCAACAAAGGTCCATGCTTTTTGATCAGTCTCAGCAGGTAATAAATCTTTACAAGAGAAACAACTGTATATTTATCAGATCTTGTGGCTCATAAATATGTATCTCTCTGCTGTTTTTTGGAGATATCACCAGTATATCACCTCCTTTTTAATGATCCACCAACTTGTTTCATACTACTGCTCTGATTTCTAATGTCCCTCTTCATCTTACACTGGGGTCTGCATTCAGATGCGCTGTCTTCAAGCCCCTCCCTCTCCCTCTTTCTTCCTCCTTCTCACTCTTCATCTCTCCATGTGCCTCTCCCTGTCCCTCCCTCTCCCTCTTCCTCTCTCCTCCCTCTCTATCGCTCTTCTCCTTCCCTCTCTCCTTCCCCTTCCCCCTCTCTCCCTGTCATCCTCCCTTTCTCTTACATTATCCTGATATAGCACTTTGCTTGGTCAGTGCAACTCTTGCTGTTGTGGCAGAGTGTGACACATTGGCACTGTGGCTTGAATGAGGTCTGATGATCTGTATCATACTCTCCTTTGTATGCGGCTCCGGATGAGCCCGTCTGGCAAACGAACCCATGCAAATGTAAATGTGAAAATAATTGCAATAATTCTCAGGAAACCAAGGCACATGAACTTTAAACGGCTCCTAAGGGAGACGGTCTCTCCGTCTTCTCTATAAACTGCATGCGCGGCACTGCTGACAGGTTACTCTGGGTCAGTGTGTGAGAGGGTTCTTCATTTCTGCTTGTCGTTCATTTGCGTAGCTGTGACACTAAATCAGAGGCCGAAAGTGCTGCCCTGGGATTTACGGGAGAGTATCCGTCTTCAGCGGCGATTAAAGAGTGTAGTTTTTGCCCAGTGCTCTGTCACAGGAGCTCATTTCAGAGGAATGACACATTCAGTCGCTTCCTAATTACGCATGAAACATGCAGGAAACAAATGAGCATCACGTTTCATTACGGAAAGGAAACTCTCTCCCTGACAAGGAAATACAATCAAGGTGAGGAAGAACCGACACAGACACACACACACAAATGCACATGCGCACACATGCACACACACACACACACACACACACACACACACACACACACACACACACACACACACACACACACACACGCACACACACACACACACACACTCACACACACACACACACACATCAAGTGCAAGGGAATTGCTTGTTAGCGTAGTTTAGAATGGAAGAAAATGGGGGTAACCTGCTTTTGTCTGGAGTCTATAACATAAATGTGGATAGCTAGGTCGATGACAGCCATGTTTTACGTATCAAGCAAACATATACTATCTGGTGCACTGTCAATCAAGTAAACTTGGCAGTTGCAGTGTTTATGAGAACAAAATGGCGATATATTTATGCATTTAGCTATCTTGTCTAGTAGCCAGAGCCAGAGTTCATTAACACAGACGATTCTAGAATTAACATTCACACAGGAGTACATTTAAAGCTGGTGCACAATGTGTACATGTGTACTTATTTATATGTGCTAAAATATTAGCAGAGAGAACGTACTACATATACATGCTTTCATGCTGTACCCTAGGCTGTGATTCGGGACACAGCCATGCACATGTATAACACATGAGCAATGGAAGATTCAGAGGGACACACTTCCCTTCTGTGTCTCATGTAAAATTGAAGGAGTAAAGCCACATCATTCAAGGTCAAGGACAAAAATGGTCCCTTTGTTTTTCCTTTCTTTTATCATACTTCCAGATCGGCTGTTTCCTGACTGGTTTCTGGCCACTGTCTCCTTCCTGACTTTTTTTGTCATGTTTGTGTTAAATTGTCTGGAAACATCTTTTTTCTTCGCCACTCAGTGTCAGAATGCTGTTGACTCTTGGTGATCTGAAGCCATTAGGTGTACAGGCTTGCCTACACAGAGGAAAAGAATGTAGGATGGAGTTTTACGGTACCCGCCCCATGGGCTTGGGGATAGAAATCACAGTTATTTGGTTTTTTTAAATAAACCACAGTGCTGCAGACCCAGCTGTATAAACAAGATATGCAGAATGTCAGATTCAAACCATTGTGTTGCCTTGGAAGTCCCAGTCCAAGCTGACAGAACTCTCTCTGACACTCTGTGATTGGCAGCCAGGTGAGTGTGAATGTAACACTCTAGCTATGAAGAAGCCACAGCTTTTTTCATTGCCATGGCTACCTCATGATAATGGAGATCTTGGATATTTGAGTACACCTGTGCAAATTAATTTACTCCTCACAGTATCCACCTAGATGGGTAATGTAGCATTGCTCTTAGTTTGTCTTTACATGACATTACTGGCATTTAGTAGATGCTCTTATCCAGAGTGACTTACATAGCTTACAGTTTTCATGTTATCCATTTATACAGCTGGATATTAACTGAGGTAATTGTGGGTTAAATACTTTGCTCAAGGGTACAACAGCAGTGCCCCAGCGGGAAATCGAACCAGCAACCTTTCTGTTATAAGCTGTGCTCCTTACCACTATGCCACCCTGCCGCTGTATATATATAAAGCAGTTCCCATGAAGCAGCCAAGGGGGAAATTTAGCCCCTTTCTTTCTTTGCCAGCGTTTGAGGTTTTTTTTCTTATTTTTGCATTTGTTTTTGTCCCCTCAAGAGACAAAAACAAATGCCTCTTTTGTACTCCCGATGCAAAGCTGTTTATGTAAGAAACATGTGTATGTAAGAATCTTATTGTATATTTAAGGCGTTCCCTCAGGGCGTCTCGTAAATGTTTCATAAAAATGGGTTCTGCAAAATGCGCTGTGACAATTCTTTTTGCAAAGAGTGCTCTATCAAATTAAATTTGATCAGCTGTTCCCTCAGCGGGCTGTTACTCTGTCTGTAAAAATGGAGTTATTAGGCCCTCTGTGGCTGCAGAAGGAACCGGTCACCTGATCTCAGTGGAGAGTGGTTGTCACAGTACTTGCAGCCAAGCCTGGTGTATTGGCCTGTGTGCTGATTATCTGGCCTTGGAGTTACGTGCAGGAGCTAGCTCACACTACAGACCACGCGTTTGTGCTTGAGTGATAATAGAGTGAGTGATTTATTCCCAAACAGACCCACGGATTCATGTTAGAAAAACACCTTTAATGTGTCCTTATGCCTTATTTATCGTGTGATGTTAACATTGGTAGCATGAGGGTCTGTTTGTAATTGTGGTCGATCAGCAAAGTGCCTTGGACCAGAAAATTGTAGGGGCATTTAACCCGAGACCGGCCAAGCAAGTGCACCGCTGGATCGCCCAACCAGAGCTCAGAGACATGGATTATGCATTTTTTTTCTTTTTTGTTCTGAGTGCTGGAGAAATGGCATCATTAAATAATAATCCTGATATACAGAGTTTTAAGAACTGTGAGGGACTGTGTGGCCAGAATTTCTTTTTTTGCTGAATCTTGATAATTCACAAACACACACCACACACACCGATGGTGTACATTCTTCATTTACACTCATTTCTGGAGGCCCCCCTCCCAATCCATGTTAAAAAAAAAATCCTGACGGTTGCAATGAAAACACAGAGTGACCTTTGTATTTTTGACAACTAATTCCACAGAGAACAATTTCAATAATTTAAATTAGACAGATTATTTGTGTGCATGTGTGCGCAGGTGAGTGTATAGGGGGGTGCAGCTTATAGGTTCAGTTGTTCTTTGTTAATCAAATAACGGTTTCTAAATTTAGAAATAGGAACATACAAACATTTCACAGATTCTACAAGCAGTCCCTCGACATTTTTAACCCTTTAAATGCATGCCTATTTCCTTAAACCAGGCTACACCCACTGCAGCTCCCAGTGCATGATGAGAAGTCATTCTGGGTTATGTATGGTTTGACCAATGAGGAGCAGCGGTGTGCAGCACGCGAGTCTCTGCGTGACCTTGCTCTGCTGAGTTCTGCTGAGTTCGCAAGGCAACCACTTTGGCTGCAACGTCTGTCAGAGAAGATCAGAATGAATGGTGTCCTGTATCGGAGGAATAATAATGAAAAATAAGTGCTGACAGAAACTCCACAAGCCGGCCCGGCAAAGACTCCTATTGGAGGAATTATAGTCACACCTGTGACCCTCTGAGACCCCCTTTCAAAGGAACAGGAAGTGTCCACGAACAAAAGGTCATGCAGCTAAAACACCAGGAAACAAATCTGTATTCAAACTGAGGCAGTGCTGAATCTCGCTTTGCATTCAGTGTCCCTAATAACTGTGTAATTACACTATATCTACATTAGTATCACTACTGTGTACAGACAGGCAGTAACACAGTAAACACTTTGCAATTACTCAAGTTTTATTACACATCTGACACAGTTGTTGTAACATAATTCTTTTTAAATAACAATTCTTATATATCAATATGCTCCATGCTCCACAGATGTGTTTATGTCTGGCTATAAAAATAGCCATACATAAACCATAACACAGTTTTTATAAACATGCTATTAAAAAACCCACAAGCAGGTGTGACCATAGTAAGTGTAACAATGTGTACGTTTGCCGTAATTACACACCACCTGCCTGTGTAATTGGTGTAATTACAGAGGTATTAGGTGCTAAGCATTGTAAAGTGGGACGATTTGTTGTCTTATAAAATCAATGCTCGGAATTAAATTGACTACATTGCTATGCTTTGCTGACATCACCAGAAGCAGTCAATGTGAAATGAGCACATCTGTCAGAAGCTGCCATATTGAACACGGTCCACACAGGCTCCTGTACCCTGTTCCTGTGACCCGTTCCCCCAGGTGACAGATTTATGGACTCCTCCATTCGTTCTTACAGTATCTTACCACATTAGGCACGCAAAAGCTGTCCGTCAGATGCACTCTGAAGTGTCGTCCATTCTCGCAGTGTCTTATGAACATCACTGCCACTGCCAGACATAAAGGGCTGTCTGTCTTTCAAGAGAAGAAAATGCTGCCATGCCACATTCATTTCTTCTTAGTCCGGGAGTCTTTTTTTTTTGTCCTCCCCTCTTCTGTCACACAGAGAAAGAGACATATGGGGTAGAAGTAAGAACAGGAAAACTTTGACCTCCATTTTGAACTGCAAGAAGGTGGGTGTTCCTCCCCAAATGTTCTCCTATTGCGTCATGTCGTGTACACCTCTCCTTCCCTCCAGGACGATTCCTGATCCTCAACACCAGGGTGATATGGAGAGCGGACACATTCATCAACACCACAGAGACACACCAGCATGGGGGGAATAAACAGATTCTCTGAGCTGTGAGTATTCACAGTGCAAGGACGTAGAGGTAGCAGTTTATTCTGCCTGTCCCCAGTTTTAGCTTTAAAATGTACTGGCCTGAAACTGCATAGGAATAGAATGATGTTAAATTGCTGTTTGGGACCGCTTAAAATGCTGTTGTAAATTGGTTACATCCTATAAATTCCCGTTGCAAACTGGCTTGATATATGGGAAATGCGTATCTTTCGGTAAACTGTGGCTATGTCTGCTAAAGCTGGTTATTTATGATCTTTGAATATGATTTTTGGCTCTCACTGTGGACAGTTCTCAAACAGAGTACAATATGTATCACTGATGCAAATTTTTTTCTCCTTCCTTAACATTGTAGTTTGTGTGTGTGTGTGTGTGTGTGTGTGTGTGTCCATATTCATAGTACAGTAATGTTGGCCCTTGGAATGGGTTGACATGCAAGGTGAAAAGGTGAGACCTTTTCCAAAAGCTAAATGAGGGAGGTTGCCTCATCAGTACTCAAAGTCACCAGAATGTCCTGCCAGAGACACAGCATGTAATTTCAGCTGTGCTATGACGGCGTAGGCCTTGAAGCTGCTGCTGACAGCAGGCATCCAGCACAGAGTGCGTGTGTGTGTGTGTGTGCGTGTGAGACAGTGGCTTGTCCGGAATCCTATCCTGGCAGAGGAAAGGATGTTTCTTCGTTGCCAAGGATATCGTCACTTGATATCTCCAGATGTGGCTGTTCGGGGAAGCGTGTGAAATGTTTTGTGACAGCAAATATTTGAGAGAGGGAAATATTTCTCCCTGTTCTCTGCTTCCATTACATTGCAGAGGAAATGTGGACGCGAGACTTTTGAAAATGTCTGCGAGGTAGATACGACTGTAAGCTGCCATTTACAGTCATAATACAGACAGCAACATCAGGTTTTCAGGCAGGGATGGCCCATGAGCACAAAACAGAGAAGGCTTCCCTTGAAATGGATAATTGACCTGGACCTATTTTTACAGCCCCGCAGCGCCTTTTCATCCAAATAGTGTCTGGTGTTGTAGTTTTACAGAACAGGCGAAATTAAAAGAAAGGTCACCTCTAATTCACCACTCAGCAAAACAATACAAAAAAATGTCACTGTGTATATAGGTATATGCCTGCTTGTCTGGGTGCATGTTTATAGGTGTGAATGCATGTATTCATATATGGTTTAAAATCTGACAAATCTTTAATCTTTGTCAGTTGAATGACCACACTTGATTTAAGATGTTGCAGATGAATTTAAAGGTTGCCTTTTTCACTCTTTTGGAGACAGTCACCTAAGATTACACACTTATGCACTGAAGTTGACGTAGGATTTTTCCATCGCACTACAAGTTCTAAATACTTAGTGTGCATCTCTTGACCTTTTGAACCTTTTACAGTGTGTGCCTGGTTCCTTATTGGACGTCACCGCATGACTGGACACCCCATCCCATTTATCCACTGTGTGACGATCAGCAGTCTGAGAACACCTCTGCCCTCCCTTGGCTGCGTTCCGCGGAACTTGCAGAACTTCTGGGAGGGGCTAGGCTCTTTGCTTGAGCACTGCAGTTCCTGGTCCCAGACCCAGGCTGTCCGCCTGAGCCCATCAAGAGCTCACGCCACGTATTTCACTACTAATGTGCTTTTAATGGAATAACACCATATGATAAATAAGTGATGTGATTCTGCCTTTACTCCTGCTGCTTAACTGAACTCCCCCCATCACCTTTGCATTATTATTTATTATTAATCATTTAGCAGACTCCTATATGTGACAAGCTGCCAAACTGTGGCTTCCCATCATGCTTTGAAAGCCATAGATGTAGTGCAGTTAGGTAACAGGCTTGTGTTTAAAGGGTTAAAAAAGGGATTCCGTGTAGAGTCAGTGACATGTTTGGAAAGTCAATCATAACTGTAACCATTACATTACATTACAGTCATTTGAATGTAAATCTAATGTAATGTAATCCAAAACCATAATCAGAAAGAACCTGTTGCATTGTGTGATATGGTATTTGTTTGTGGTGTTGCCTGCAGATGTGTGGGGTGAAAAATGTATAGTTAATTTGATGGGGTGTTGTGAGTACACTTTCACAAAAGCATGCCGGGAATGGTCATGTTAAACAATACATAATTTCCCCCCAGGACCTCAGGGTTGTGAGCTCTAATTGAAGGCAGGACTCTGCTGTTGGACTGAAAGGTTAGGGTTAGGGGGTTAGGATTAGGCACGTGGGATTCTCATGTGATTAGAAAGCTGTGTGAAAACTACATACTGTGTAATCACCCTCACTGCTGATTAGGAGCGTGTGATGGGCGAACAGGAGTCAGTAATTGGAGTGGTGAGAGCATACCGTGAGCGTCCTTCAGATGCCCTCCACAATCATACAGGAAGCGACGGGAGCTGGAGCACGTCCGTCCTTAGCGCTCAGAGTTCAGATAAATGACGCTGCTGTATGAAATGCACTCTTAAACACCAGAAACCCCTCGAACCTTGGGCTTAAAGCAAGAGATTAAAGCAGCTGAACTGTGCCTGCTGCGATATGAGGGAAAAAAAACGACAAAAACCTTTTAAAAATATGGCAGTCGGGCAGAGCCAGTGAGCTTGAGATTATTTGCGACGCCGTTGTGTAGGGTGATTGGCTCTTTACTTTGCTGGTGTGATAAGGCCCTGTGCTGGTGAAAGCAGGGTGACCTGCGACCACGCTAAGATGGCAGAGAAGAGGAGCGGAGCGTGTGAGACCTGGCGTGAGACAGCAAGTCAAACAAATCAGCTGGAATGGTGGATCTTCTTCTCACTCATGAGCCTGTTCCTATCTCTCTCTACCTCTCTTTTTTCATCTCTCCATATCTCTCCCTCCTCATTTGTGCCTCTATCTCTTCATTTCTCTCTTCCGTTTCCTGTCTTCCCTGTTTCGCTTGGTCTCTCCCTATCTCACGCGCTGTCTCTCAGTTCAATTTGATTCGACTCGGTTTGGTTCACTTCATTTCAAACGGCTAATTAGCTGAAACAGGTGCACAAAAGCGGGGATTGCAGGAGAGAGGCATAAAGCTGAGCTGACATAAAATATTTAATGGTAAAAAACTGTAATAATTATTCTTGGGAGAAACACTCTGAGAGTAACATCAATAAAATAAAAGCCATTGCTGAAAATCATGATTTTGGTACGATTCATCATCTCTTCCTTCCTAGAGGTGTCTACAAGGCAATGCCACTAGCTACATCTTGAAGACGAGATGAAAAATAGTACAAATGAACAAACAAAAACAGCCATTACCTGAAACCTGTCCAAGCATCACCTCTGAGGCTCACTGTAATGCAACTGTGAAATTGACACTGGTGGGCTGTTTTGGGGTATCCTCACATACAACAGGTACAATTCACATGCGACTGGAGGATCTTTGCTCACCTGACACAGAATCCTGTGGCGTGTGTTACCACGAGCCCTCAGGTGACAAGTGACATTGGGATAGTGCTTTACCATTGGGATCCTGGTCTCCACGTCCCAGGAAGCAAGTCTCTTTAAGTTAATTTAGTTGTTTCCTCGAGTGAGAGGCTGCATTTTAATAGTGTTATGCTCACACTCACTGGTCTAAGAGTGTTGTTAGCCTGGTCTGACACTGTTCATTCAACTTGAATGGATACACTTCTGTTCTCTTGTGCTTAGCTAAATGAATGTCATGTAATGTTTTTCTTTGCGGAGACAAGCTGTGTTCATCAAGTCATCTGTGTCTGTCTTCAGAAAATACCAGCACAGAATTAGCAACAGAGATGACAGGAAACTGAGAGATTTGTCTTAGGCTGAATCAATGAACAGCTGTAGACAGAGGTTTGTAGTGTACAGGAAGTTGATGTGTCATGCCTCAAATGGGCTGTGGTTCAAACAAAAGCCACAAATGTAAATGTGCTATCCGCAACAGAGTGGGAGTGAGGTTTCACACGTTGGTGCTTAGTGCAGAACTCCAATGACAACTGCTTGATTTTTATAAGTGAACATAAATTTAGACTGAGAAATACTGCAGTCTGAAAGTCTCAACCCTCACCGGGAGATCAACCAGACTACATTTCCCAGCAACTGCTAGGAATCAATGCTGTGGTCCCATCTCCTCTTCCCACTCCAAGCATCAGGGACTGGTTGCTCTTTTACATTTGTTTACCTAAATATCAGCTTCCATGTACCTGGTTCTCTGATCAACGAAAAACTTCATAATTAAAACCAGCAGTGCATTAAAATGTCACCAGGTAGAAAATTGAAATTTTGAAAATTGAGGTAGGGCGATGTATGAGAATCTAATTCCCTTCTCTCTGAGGTGAGGTCAGGGAAGCCTCGCTCATGTCAAACCAGAAAATGTGATAAGATATGCATTTCCCTTCTGTAATGCCTTTCCTAGAGACACATAAGCCAAAATGAAAAAAATTTAATATGGTGGCATAGTGTAGCTGATTGCTATAATAAAGACTACTAAAAAAACAGCTCTGAAAAGGACAGAGAAAACCTTCCACTGAAACAGCTGTTCCCTTCAAACACCCAGAATGACTGTGACACTCATATTTATACACCCACAGGGCACCAATCAGCAAGTCAAGTGTGTGTGAGACTGCATGCATGTGTGTGTGTGGTATTTGTGTGTGTGTATGTGTTTGTGGTTGTGTGTGTGTGTGTGTCTGTGTGTGTGTGTGTGTGTGCATGTTTGTGCGTGTGTGATTCATCATCATTGATGGAACAGCAGATTAGCGCACAGATTATAAGAGTGAAAAATCATGTTTTGATTCATGTAATCACAGAGGTGTGTTCCAAGCGCTGTGTGAATAAAGTGTTATTGGCAAACCTCGATAGAGAAAAAAAAAAAACGCTTTGCTTTGTTGATGCTGTCATTTTTAAATGAGTCGCAGTGTCTGCAGAGAGCAAACCCCCCTCCCCTACCCCACACCCCAGTCTGACGAGAGTTTTTATTAGCCTTTTAATATCTCCCGCTGCCTCTCCAGCCAACACATAGCACAACTGTTCCAATAAATATCTTTTGTTTTTGCAGGCTCATGTGTGCAGGGACTGGTCTCTGCTGTTTTAGCACGGGGGTAACAGCTGTTCCTTGCTGTTATTTATGCATTCATTTTCATTCCCCAAGAATTTCAAATTCCCAGGTTATTAATTAAAAATCATGAAAGGAAACACGCCGAACGCACCGCACCGAACCACGTGTCTCACTTCGGTGGGAAGGAAGCCAACCGAGGCGTTGCAATGGCGGGCGCAGCCTGACGGATTTCACCGGCTCAGCGGATGCTGTCGTGCAGAGCCCCTTGCAGGTCTTTTCACACGTCATGCGTCTATGCGGCTGCGTGTTTGCAGGATAATTCAGGTTAAGCACCTCACTCGAGTGTGCAACTTGAGCGTCCCAGCTGGGAGTTGAGCAGCCTGCAGGTTTGAAGCCCCGCCGATACACCGCCAGCTCAGTGCATGCAGATTGATATTGTGCGCACACTCACACACACACTCGCACACACACGCACACACGCACACACGCACACTGAGCTGAGTCACCTCCTACTGCTGAGCTGTGTACCTGCACTCCCCATTCAAAGTGAACTAATTCAGGTGTCTGTCTGAGTGGACAGGCCAGCTGTCAATCTGAAGCTCGCGAATAGACACTAAGCTTTCAGGGAACCTGAAACCCACCACTCCGGAAATGAGGCGCTGTGATTTGCTGGTGTGGAAGGGGCATGGATTTGAGGTGCCCTGTGTGTAAATATTTATGTGCATGTCCATGTGTTTCATCCTCTTCCTCTTTAGGGGAGGGGGGGGTGTCCATGTTCCAGGTGTCATGTTGGCCTCATTCCTGTTCTTGCAGGCATGCCAGCAAGTGCAAGGAAGTGTCAAAACTCTGGAAAAAGATTTCATTTTCACTCAGATTGCGAGGATGTTTAGGTGTTTTAGCATCAGCTGTTCTAATGGCTGCATGAGGACATGCCTAGGCCCCAGAGACCGTGCATTTCCACTACGTAACATTCACATGAAGAGGCATTTATATCACCAAACACAGAGGTGAGAGGAGTGTATTATCTGTTTATTCACCCTGGGATTTATTTATTAATTTATTTACTTACTCATGTGGCAGACGCTTTTATCCAGAGTAAATTATGAAGCTATCCTGGCAGGTTGCTTTAAATAATGAATATACTGTAAGAGGAACAAGAACAACAAGATTACCCTCCCTCTTTATTATCTTTCTTTATCCTTTCTCATGCTACTGGGGATTTTCCCTCTCGCTTTCTCCCCCTTTATCTCCCTTTCTATTTCTCTGTCTCTCTATGTCGTTCTCTCTTTCTCTTTTACTCTCACTCTCCTTCTGTCTGTCTCTCACTCCTTTTCTCCCCCTTCATCCCTCTCCCTCTATCTGCCCATCTTCCTCTCCCTCTTTCCCTGTCTCTGTCTCTTTTACCCCCTCTCTCTCTTTCTCCTCCCTCTTTCCATTTCTCTGTCTATCCCTCTCCTTCCTTCTCTCCCACTCTCCTTCTGTCTCTCTCACTTTCTCTCTGTCATTGAATGTGGTGCCTCAGCCCATCCATTCACTGTGTCCATCTCCCCCAGCATCTCCCAGCACCAGAAAGGCCCATAAATCAGCCTAATGAGAATCAGATAAAAACTCTCATTTCATATGCATTCATATTCTGCTGTCTTAATTAGGTCGGGCTATGCCATCTTCCAGGGTGACTCATAACTTTACATCTCATTCATTCTGTAACCCACTGATACAGATTTGAGATTTGAGTAAAGATGCAACTGTAAGACGGCCTCAGACCAGTGTAACAATTTTATTGTTAATTGTTAATTACTTTAGGAGCTAATATGTTACAATGTTGTGTAATAGTTGTGGATGAGGTTATTGATTGATTGATTGATTGATTGATTGATTGATTGATTTAGGGTGGGGGGGGGGTGGTCTGGATGTATACATATGGGATGAGGTCACTGCAGGTGCACCTGCATTCTGCTGATTGGCTGCTCTTTTTAGGGAAGTGCTTATGTGTTCTGCTGCCACCTGATTGGCTATCCCTTTTGGTTCAGGTTTTGGTGCTCTATTCCTTACTATGGTACAGCTGATTTGTGACTCCTTGGTTACCGTGATATAGAGGACTTTAGTTTTAAACGACTGGGGTTTTTTGAACAGAACATCTCTCCCATTATATAGACAGTTCATGACCGGACTTGTTTTTTTGTAATAATCCTGATTGCAGCATTGATTCAGTGAAGCCACTGGGATGCAGTGACTACAACACAGTCACATTTGAGGTACAATTGAAGGCCACATCCTGGAAAATCTTCCATTTTAGGTGAACTGATTCTGAAAAGATGAGAGAAAATCGCATTGACCGAGCAACACTTCGAGACTGCAGACCTGTAAGCAAGAATGGGTACAAATTCAGATAAATTATTCTCATCTTGCAGAGTAAAATCATTCCAAAATGAAAACCGAAAGAAATAAGCTGAATATGTGGCCTTCACATTGTCCAAATAAACCCTTGCAGAGGAATTTGATATCAAAAATGAGAATATATAAAGTATATGAAAAGACAATTTGGAGAATTAACATTGTGTAAAATATGCGCCACTTTTTGTAAAAGAAGTGACAAATGTATGCCTTTTGACAATGTTGCACTGGAAAAAGGAAAGGTAAAGACAAGATCAACCCTCACTCTAACTAAAAAAATCAAATGAAGATATTGCACATACACTGAACAGTTACTTTACATACATCAGCAGACCCTGATGTTATATACCGACGAGTACACTCTTAACTCCACTCTCAACCCTTACCCTAAACGACAAATGAACCCTTGCCCTAACCACAGATCAACCCTTACTCTAAACAAAAAAATCAACCTTTACCCTAACCACAAATCAAACCTTACCTGAACCACAGATCAACCCTCACTCTAACCTCAAGTCAACCTTTACCCTAACCTCAAATTAACCCAAATGTTTTATGTAGCACAGATTATGTAGAGCTGCATAGCACTCCCTTTCAGGTCCATAGAATTAATATATGAAACAACATCTTAACCACACCAAGACTAGTTCATCACCATGTCACAACACTTTAAAATAATCTGTCAAATGGCAAACGACTTCTCCTGCCATCTCTGTCATTCATTCTGTCTTCTGAAGGCATCTCAGCATCATTATCCACACAAACAGACAAAGCAAACTCTCTCTCCCAGCTTTTCATCCCTGGCTGTCGCCAGGAGGATGAGGGGGAGGCCTCCCTCTCTTTCTGTGCACTTCTGTGCGTTTGAAGAGCCTTTTTTATTCTTGCTCTCAAGAGCAAATCAATCATATTGTTCATATTACATAAGGTGTTCTTTTAGGACGTCTCTCATTAATTGTTTGTACAGAACACGATCTATGAAGCTCTCAGTGGCAATTCTCTTTAAGAGTGCCATGTAAGATGAAGTTCAGTTAGTGTTGAGTGATTTTTGGAGTTGAGAAGTGAATGTTTTGCACCTGGGAAAGGACAGGCAGGTGCTTGTAACATGTGACCTGAGTTGCTGATTCCTATAAGTTCACCTCACGGTGAACATTTACCCCAAGACGGTTGCGTGATGGTCGAACTCACGCTAACCGCAGCGCCTCACACGCACGACAAGCATTTGGCCCAAATGAGCTGAGTTAAAAGGCTTTGTTAATTTTTAATTGTCACCCCCCCCCCCCCCCCCCCCCCCAGTGACACTGACAGCAAAGTCACTCAGCCGACACTAGGATGAACCAAGAGGAGCAAAAACACTGCTGTCACTTTTTAACGCTCTTTTTATTTTTATGTGATAATTCGATAATTGATGGGTCTACTCTGCTATATTTTTGACGTTTGGTGAAAAGGTTAAAGAAGTCTGAGACAGAGTATTAATCACGATTGTACCCACCCAGAGCAGAGCGGAGGGATCTGTAAATACACCCTGTGGTCACAGTGGGGTGGCCCATGTCACTGTCACTGTCACCATGTGTGAAATAGATTTAAATTTAAACAGGGGCCGCGGGAACGATTTCAGCACAGCTCAGACATCACTTTTAAGTTTTAATCAATATTAAGTGTCATGTATGAGCATTTTCTTCATTGTAGTTGCTATTATTGTAGTTCAGATGCACTCATATACAGAGCCATGTTCACATTTTGTGTCCATAACAGGTTCGCCACGGACACATAGTTTTTCACTTTTTCCAGCTTTGACCATAACAAAACCAATTTTAGGAGTGGGTCCACAGACTCTACATTACCTTTAATCTATCTGAAATAAGTAAAACCAGGTCAGGATAGGGGTGTGAATACTAGCATCTGATTGGTTGAGAGACTGAAGGGAGGCTTCGAGGTGGCATGGCCATGGTCTCATGTTGCTGGGGATTCATCTTGTTTGAGGGCAGCGGGGACCCACTGGGAGTGCCAACAAGGCAGAGCGCCACCTGGAGGATGAAAAAGAAAAACACTTTAAAATGAAAAAAAATGGAATCCTTACTCTCTTATTCCTGTCTGGCTCTTAAAGAGACGGCAGAGAGAGAGGCCCTTCCCTTCACATAACACACCGCCTCGTCTGTGTTCAGAAAAAGGGCTGTAAATTATTTTGTAAATGTGCGGATGTTTCATTTTTCAGGCCCTCAGTCTCAGCTCACTGCACCCACTCTTCTCTGCCTCTTTCTTTTCTTTTCTTTTTTTTTTTTTTTTACATTTTTTGACAGAGCTCTTCTGGGACTAATTATTCAGACTTCTCCCGCCATCCCCGGCGAGCTCGGCCGTGTTCTTCCTCCTAATTTTCAGCTGAGTGACATTTGTGGTAATTAATTAATTCCACTTTATTTTGCGGCTCCCACGGCAGACCCGGGTCTGGCTCTAAAAAAGACTGAGTGTCAGGCAACATCCTTGTCCTCAGACGGCCAATCACAGCGTTTTACAGAGTGGGCCGCAGGTCACATGACCAGAAGTCAGCCTAGATCTTCTGTTCAGTCTAAACATAAAGCACTTCGGCCTTCATGGCGAGAAATGAGCTTAAACAGACATGCTCTCGGGCCATGAAAAGGCTCCATTGATCTCATGGCCTTAGTTATTGATTTCGCCTCCATGGAGGTGTCCTTTCTATTCTGACAATGCAGCATTTTTCTGAAGCAAAAGAATGAACATCATGCAGGGCCTTTGAGGCAGTAACCACATTTTAAACACTTCTCATGACATACAGGTTTCGAATGGCTTTCAATAATCACTTTAACATATTTTCATATTTTTCTTGCATTTATCTCCTTTATTTTTAATTGATTGCTTTGTTGCTGGTATTAATTTGAACTTCCCCGTTTAATAGTTTGGATAGTTTGTGATATACTGTGCTTGTCTTTTATTGTATAATAGGTGCTTCTCACTGGTAGCAGCGTGTTAATAATAATAATAATAATAATAATAATATTATTATTGTAGCACTCTCTTTCCCTTCCATACCTGCAAAGAGCAACGCCCTGGGTTCATGTATTCAGACTAGCGACCAACCCGTAGCTGTGTAATGCACTCATTTGCCTTACCGACAAATGTGGGGGACCTCCCTGTTGCTCAGTAGATAATGTCCTTAAAACTGCTTGAAAAGGATGAACATTATTCACTGGTCACACATTTCAAATACCCACCATAACTGATTTATTAAAGCCCAACGATTGACAGTGATGTCACGCAATAAGAGATGAGAAAAAAAAACCATACAATTACATTCAGTTTGCAAAGAGGGAATCCCTCAATAAAATGGAGTGGTACTTGGAACTTATGCTAAAATAACTAAAATACACATCCGCTTTATTCCAGGCTAACAATTCTTTTAACACCCCCTGTGTTAATTTTTCCTGCAACTGCGCAACCAACAGGCTAGCTAGCTAGTAAACTGAAGTAATTCACGGTTTCGTCACCAATAAACCCGATACACCAACTGTGTACATACACAATCAGTTAGTTCCCCTTAACACAAACATTATCCTGCATACTGGGCCCATATTATAAGAAAATAAAGTACAAATAAATGAAAATAAAAATTAACCCCCGCTGCAGGCCTGGAAGTTCATTAGCTCTCAGTGCAATATGGTTTGTCCTCCTGCTCACACAAAACAAATCTGTTGCTTTACTGAGGTGCAAGGGTCATTTATTTACTCACAGTCCTTGGATACCTCTGTCTCTGGTGCACAGCAGCAACATTCCACTTATGTACCGACACGGTGCTCCCTCATAGCCGGAGGAACCGTTAGCGCTGTCCTGGTAGCTCGTGGCGCTATCTGGGGATGTCTCTTCCCGTGTCTGGCGCTGGTGGCTCTGCAGCGCTAACTGGCTAACACACAGCGCTCGCCTGCGAACCACTCTTCTACAACACGCTCTGGTATAACAACCCCTGAAAGCACCTTTATACTTTAAACACACTTAAGTAGTCGGGTGGACTACTAGCCACTAGAAGAAAAAGAAACAAAACTTAACACAAAACCGCAAGCTTCTCTCTGTTGTCTCGCTCCCTCCCTTTTCAGCTATCCCCCCGGCCACCAATTACAATCGACCGCCAAACAAGGAGCAAACCTTAACTTAAACCCACTCATAAGCGAGACAATTTTAATCAAGGTTGAGTGGCTCTGCCTCGTGGCAATGGTGTGGCTTTCATACAAACTATCCCACATAGCCTCCCCCCCTTTAATTTCTCTCTTAAAGGAGGGAGGTGACATATATGCTGGAACTATATTTACATGTACTTATATTTTTCCCCCATTACTGTTATACTATCCCGCAAAGCAGAAATAAGTGGGGCTCTAAAGACCAAGGTGTGACTATGGTAAATTACCTTATCCTATTGTTAACCTAGGTTACATTATTATTATTATTATTAGTAGTAGTAGTAGTAGTAGTAGTAGTAGTACTGGTAGCAGCAGCAGCAGCACTAGCAGTAGTAGTAGTATTACTTATTATTACATCATGGCAGATTCTATTTGGAACATGGAACACAGAGCTCGAAAGAGAACATGCATAACCCCGGAGTGGAACCGTTCCTAATCCTGCCACATTATCCACCCCATAATGGGTGTACAAAAGCACTGGCTGTTTTAGCACTAATAGCTCATCTTACAGGGTGATTATCTGTGCTCTCCCTGCCTGTCTTTCTGTGCGCAGTATGGATTTAAAATAAGCCCTGGCAGAGCCGGACCACCACGTCTTCAGAACGGCGTCCAGGTTTCCCCAATCCCGTTATCCCGGGAAAAGGATTACTGCCGTATAACGGATTACCGGTGTTCCCCTAACATTTTTTTAAAATCGGCATCGGTTACCTGCACAGAGAGCACAGGTGAATGCTCTGATGAGGAAGGTTTTCACCTGAATGAAGCTTTCACGCTCAGTTTAACAGGGAAACACACCTACTGCGTGTGCCAGAGAGAACCACATCAAAGGCTGTGCTCACCTCATGAGCCGTGATCCAACGCCTTGCTGGGAGCTGAAGCAGGAAGCAAAATGTAAATGGCTGCCCTGGGACGCGATCAATCAGGCGAACCTCACGGGCTCTTTGGCCACTGCTTTGAGCATCAGTTACCGCACCTGTCTGCTTGCATAGGTTAACGATGAGCGTGTGGTAAACGATGATAGCAATGGTTTGTGGTGAGAATCTAATGCCATGCAGGTGAAGCAGGTTTCAGCTTCAGTGTAAAGATGAAGACAAACAAGCATGATTGCTATGGTCAATGGTCTTTCCTCTGCTTAATCTGAACTGTGTAGTTACAACGTTTTTTATGCTTTTGTTTCATGTCTTACTGATAAGCTGCAAACTGAAACCGCTGTGGGCTGTGGTCATAAGCACTGTGATTTTGAAAAAGAAACTGAGTTTTCTACATAAAGATAGGTGCACACAAACACCAACATTCAGTGTTTGGTGGAGACAGTGGTGTCTCGTATCACCAGACAGGGCTGGGGGGCCACAGGGGTGCTGCCACCTCATGGCGAGAACAAGTAATGACATAGCACAGCTTCTAGGAATATGTGCAGCTGACACACCGATATACAGAAATACAAAACTTGCTTAAATGGCACAAAAATGTCTGCCATGAGGAGTCAAAAATGCATCCAGTCAACCATATTATAAATATTTACTGTTGTAACTGAATTTATAAAATCTTCATACTTGACTTCTATTAAGACAAGAATAATATTTTCTAATGCTTCCGGGCACTGCCTTCATGGGTTATAAACAGAGTAGTCTGATTGGGGATTAATGTAAGATTAACCTGCAGAGCGCACCTGTGGTGACGCTTTAGAGGTAGCTGCTTAAAGGCTGCCAACAGGAAAGCACCACTAGGTAGTCACTGTACCAAGATGGGTGAAAAACAAAACAATACAAAACAAAACAAAAAAAAAACCAGCAGGTCTTACACAAATGTACTGCTGACAATCCTTTTGAGAACCCTCCCTGTGTTCCATGTGTTTCCTCGCTGATGCGCTGTGCTCCTCGGCGCTCCGCTGAAGCCGGGTTTCCACAACCCGCTGGGGGGGGGGCGTTGAGTGCTGATTAAAGACCGTGGAGCGTCCGACTCCCATCTCCCTGTGGAGGAGGGGGCCGTGGCGCCATCCGTCACAGTTTGCCAGGACGTAAAGTCAGTGTCTCGTCGATATATTTACATCCTTTCATCTCCCTCCCACAGGGGACGGATATTACCCTAATAGCAGTTGAGTTATGGCCCTCCAGTAAAACGGGGCCACACATTAGAGTCATCTTACCCCCTGCCCCCCTCAAAGCCTCCCTAACCCTGACCAGCTATTTCATCGCGGCACGTTACCGCAGTACAGTGTGGAACCTAAGTGATGGGCAGGGGGATGGCGGGACGGTGTATCTGTTGGTCTTTGCCTCAGTCTCGATCACCCTTTTCGCACGCTCCCTGAAAACGCAAAGGCTGGCAGAAACCACCACGATTTTACAGCAGCGGAAGCAAAGCCTCATGGGAATTCACTGTACGGCAAATTATATGGCTTACATTCTGTATATCAATAATTGATTAATGTGCCATGTGTAGATTTACTTGTTTTATTTTTTAAATAAATATACATATTTATTTACATAAATATTTAAAAACACATATGCATATTCATTTATATTAAAACTGGGTGTATGTTTTTAAGTAGGGCATGCAAAGGCATTTATGTAAATGTGGCGCATAAGAGATCATGGTTTACATGGTTAACTCAGACTAACACATTTGAATAAAACATAAGATGTTATGGAAAGGAATATGAATCCACTGAAAGATTTCTGAACTCCAGGAACGAAAAACCTTCCCTTAATGTGACCATACTGCTATAATGTTTCAATACTTAGCTGGCATTCATATCCCCTGCAATAGAAAGCAATTATACATCTGGACATTTACTGAAGCCATTTAGGTTCGGCATCTTTCCCAGGGGTATTGCAGGAGTGACCCATCTGGGAATCAAACCCCCAACCTTCCAGGCGGAGCTCCTTAATCACTCCATTGTGAGCCTACCCTCAGAATATGTGAACCGTCCTTGCATGAATAGCAGTGGTGGAGGCCATTTTGATAAGGCGTTCCTCCCCAGTCACGATCCACAG
The DNA here is from genome assembly GCF_013368585.1 of Megalops cyprinoides. Lineage (NCBI taxonomy): Eukaryota > Metazoa > Chordata > Actinopteri > Elopiformes > Megalopidae > Megalops > Megalops cyprinoides. The sequence goes on from NC_050583.1 coordinate 47,002,835, forward strand.
ATGAGGCTCCTCTTTCCTACCCAACTAACATGAGCAGCATGCCCATTCCCACAGCTGTTGAGTGACCTTGAGAGTGATTGGTGCCCAGAAACTGGAAGGTTGTGGGTTCTAGCGGAGCATCTATTAAGAGTGCTGCCTATGCCCTGGGGCTCCAGACTCCAGAGTTCTGGTACGAGGAACGTGGCCCCTCTAAAAAGAGATAGATTTTTACGATGATTTTTTGGGGTCACTTTTATGGGGGGCTGAGTCTCCACAATTTTGTATGACTATTGAACATGGGCACAGAAACAACTATACTGAAGCTCATTCTAGAATGAGGTCATTTGTAAACGCCATGTCCTTTGCGTGTCCTCTGGTTGGAGTGGGTAAGTTCGGATGGGGGTGCTGTACAGAGGGTGTGGGACTTTTTGAGATACTGGTTCATGAATCACAGTGACCTCACAAACAGAGGTCTGCTTCTCATTGGCTGTCGATGGAGACGACAGGCGAATGAAGGCTCTTTCTGCACGTCCTACATCAGTTGACAGCATCAGTATGAGAGTGTTGTATGAAGTGCGTGAAGGTTGAGATTCCCAGGGGGATGTCAGTTTTTAATTTCTTTATCAAGTCTCAATCACTGCCCCCCCCCCCCCCCCCCCACCTCGAACTCCACCTCCACTCTCACCCTGAGGCCCAATCCCCCACTATGTCAGGCTCCTGTATAGACTCCCTCAGTCTGGCATGTAATCACCCCCCACCCCAACAGCTGACTGGTTATCTCTCTATTTTCCCCTCCCAGCGTGCTTCCTTCATTTTTTCCCTTCATTTCCTTGTTTCACTCACAAATGAGCTCCTAGTAAGTGGAATGTTAAAGAACTAAATGCACATTTATGCAAATGAATACAATTTAATAATGACAACAGACAATTTCACCCTTCTCCAACCAAAAATAAAATGTATACATTTACAGAAATATAAATACAGAAATGTATGCGATCAATTTGTTTCTTGTATATGCTGCACATGTCCCAGTGTCTGTGGGATTATCCTCGGGCCGTCCCACTGTCCCTGCTGGTCTTGGGATAATGCACACCCCTCTGGACCTGTCACTTAATGGATCTCTCCTTTCAGTCTGAGGACAGTCAATCTGTCTCTCTCTCGCTGTCTCCCTTATTCAGGTCAAATCAATCCCTTTACTGGCAGTACAGTGTCCACATGGCAAAAGTTTAAACAACAGTAACCCTAACACAGAACAAGAAATCAACCAGATGTGTCTTGACACACAACAGTCTAACAACAATTGTGATAATTGTCTAATCTCTCTCTCTCTCTCTCTCTCTCTCTCTCTCTCTCTCTCTCTCTCCCCTCTCTCTCTGTGAGCACTTGTGAGTGACACACCCATTTCTCAGAGCTAAAATTCCCAGGTGCCACAAGCATACAAATATGACAGGTGTTTCACTTATGGGATTCTCACCTGTTCCTGCCTGTCTGTGTGCCTGGTAATTCACAGCTCTGTGGGGTGTCCTTCTGCCATGGAATGCAGCGGCAGCCGAAGGGGGGGGGGGGGGGGGGGGGTGACAGATGACATCACCAGCACCATGATGCTCAGTGGCTCAGCATGGTGCCAGCTGTAAGAGAGCCATACATTTTATTGATTAACTGATTGATTATTTCATCAATTGATTGACTGATTGACTGATTTATGGATTGGAGTCACCTAGAAAATGTGATGCACTTGCAGTTTGCTTTTTTCTGTTTTTGTCTTGCTGCAGGCTTCATTAGGTTCACTGTGGAAGCGCAGAGAGGAAAGCATTTCTGTAATTTCTACAGAGTGTGCTTTCCAAGAAAGTGCTCAGCTTTCTGATAGGCTGTCTTCCCGGTGAATAGCTGTCTGCTCTCATTGTCATGCTCCACAGTTTTCATTAGAATAACATCATCTCTGTGTATTTCCCTCCATCATTTTACAGTCAGGGATGAAAAACGCAAATTGCCAGCACAAAGAGACAAAAATTACACATATTTACATGCTGGCTTGAGAATAAAGCAATAAACAAGTGAACATCAACAACATAAGAAGAGAGCTGTGTGTGTGTGTTTGTGTGTGTGTGTGTGTGTGTGGTTGTGTGAATATCTGTCTATGTGTATGTGTGTGTGTGTGTCTGTGTGTATGTTTGTATGTAAGTGTATGTATGTAAGTGTGTGTGTGTGTTTTATAAGTGTGTGTGTGTGTGGGAATATCTATATGTGTGCGTGACTGTCTGTGTGTGTGTTTGTATGTAAATGTATGATGTAAATGTGAGTATGTAAATGGGTGTATATGTGTGTTTGAGTGTGTGTATGCCCTTGTGTGTGTGTGTGTGTGTGTGTGTGTGTGTGCATTTGTTTGTGTGTTTGAGAGAGAGATGTATGTGCATGTAGGATAGCGTGTGTTTGTGTGTGCATAGTTGTGAACACTGTAATCTTTGTCACTCAAACAGTGAATTGGTACAGATTGCACCTTTTTGGCTGGAACAGGGCCATTCCCAGCTCATTTCAGATCATATCTGCAGATGGATAAATGCAGATATTCAGTCTCTTTGTGGAAATGTGAACAGCAGGTCTCTGCTGTGCCTCTGGTGTGTGTTTGTGGATTACCGTTATTAGCATTGTTTTTACTGGCCTTATCATCAGCATTATTGAACCGGCTAATGAGGCTGAACACAGGGTAATGAGGTTAAAATAATCACACACATACACACACACAAATGCACACACACTAAAGCTTACCTTATACCTCAAGTGTGTCAGGGGAAATTCAATTTCTGTAGCCCTCTGATCTAAGCTATAGGGTACAGGTTTTTCATTTTGACCTGTGAGTTTGTAGTTCTATACTATGCCATAGATGCAGTTGTTTTCTCTATGATCTGACAAGATGTGAGGGCAGAGCTGATTGCTTAGTTTTCACTTTGTCTGTCTGCAAGCTGTTCTTTCAGCGAGGAGGATTTTACAAGGACAATGACTGAGGCGGAGGTCTGAAGGAGTCCTCATTTATCTAACAGCCACTTTCTGCCTGATACACAGCCTAACAGAAAGATGCAAATGGGTGTAAAATTACAGTTTTTTCACACGTGTCTCAATACCAAATCCACTTTTTCAAGACACTTAACACATTCACCATATCAGTACACTATGTGAACTAAACTTTGTATACTTTTGCATTGCTTTCATACAAAACGCACTCAATCACCACTTCTTCCGAAATTCATGGATACCTCTCTCAGTCAATGTTCACCACCAGCAAAATTCTGTACAACTACAGCAAATTTTGCAGACATTCTGTTCAAAACAGATAACCTTCAGTTCAAAACCTAACAAAATTTAGATCACTATAGATGGAAATATGCTGCATTTTGACAGACAAATGAAACTATACACTTGAAATAAGACAGATTATTCTGATTTTGGCAGAAAGTTTATTCAGTTTTTTTTTGTTTGCAGCCTTGTTACCATCTATACAAAAGTGATCATATTTGCACTGAAATGTGCATGTATATAGGCAAAATATAGATGTAGTTGTCGCTGAAGAGATTTTTCCACTATTACTGCTGTATAAGTCATGGGCTATCAGTGAGAGAAAGTGACCCAAAAATGCAACTACAGTATATTTACCACACTCAATAGTGGTATCTACAGTATATTGACAGGCAAAACAACAGATCAAAAAGTTAGTTCTTGGTGTCATGATAGCTGCTTGGCTTCAAATATTTATGGGGCATGGGGGATTGTAGTGGTGGATAAGATATGCTAAAGGTTTTTTTCTAAAGGTTCAAGGCAAGGGAGAATGTTGCAGTAAATGTGAAATTCATAAAAATTTGACCAAAAATACAGAGGACACCATGGATCAGCATTAGGGTTACAGCAGACTTCTAGTGGTAGTATCATGTGTAGTTGTTTCATTTACTGTACTAGAAATGAAAAGCATCTGCAGACTTTTTGTTGTACTATAGTATACCTCAGAAATTGTAGCACAGAGCTGTCATGAGGCATATTGCAGCATTTCAGATTTATTTGTTTGGTATTACAATATATACTGTAAACTGCAACACTAATCTATGCAAAAACAGAGGATACAGCAACACACAATATATGCATTTTGCAATGCTTCAAGTTATTTCTGTTTTTTATTCCATTGTAATTTGAGTGGCAAAGTAGTCTTGCAGGGAGACAGCATTTGCTATAGTTGTGGCAGCGTAAGTCACTTCTGGGTGAATTATGAAGTATTTTGGTGGTTGTAGTGCATTTTGCATGAAAGATTAACTGATGTGCTCATATGCATGGTTGTTAAGCACACTGTGTTAAGAGTTTTGAAAAAGTGGGCATGGTATTGACCTAAGTGTGAAAACGGTTGTAAAAAACTGTAACATGCTTGTGCCATTAGAGTCAAACAAGGTGAAACAGAACACCACCAAGAAAGAGAGAGAGAGAGAAAGAGATGTAGAGAGAGAAAGAGAGAGAGAGAGAAACAGAGAGAGAGAGAGAGCAATAGAGAGAGGAGAGGATAGTGAGACAGAAAGAGAGAGAAACTTCAGGCCTTTTCCTTTGATTTAAGATGCCGCTTTCCTCCAAAGAGCTGTTGTCCTGTTGTGTACTATCACCACGCCTTGTCATTTAGCCAGAAAGTAATGGATGTTCCCTCACGCTCACAACCAGGAGCCAGAAGCCATCAGTCTGAGTGGAGCTGCTGGTGGCTTTAGGGTAAATTACAGCACGGAGTCACCCCCCCCCCCCGCCCCCCCCAAACACACACACACACAGCCCCTCTCTCTGTCTCACAGCTAGGAAGCCACAGCCAGCTCAGAAAAGCTGCCTACCATTCACCAATAGGACAGCTCTGTGCCTTTTACACTGCCTGGCACAAAGACAGGCCCCAGGACAGGGTGTAGCCTAACCTTATATGCACACTGACTACATTTTTTGAACCTCCTGATGTATTGCAGACTGAAGATCCACCTCTTCAGACTGCACCTTGGTTCCACCTTGATCTCCACCCCCACCACCTGCGACTTGTACTAATATTACTTGTCGCTTATTTACTTGTAGCATTGCTATGTGTTATGGATATTGTAAGAAAATCAAATCATGTTAGGTGTATTTAGAGGCATTTAGGTGCATTTTGTATTGTCAGATTAGCACAAGGTAACTTGTGATAGTGCTTGAATAGTGTTAAGCTCACACTCATAACACTGTAATTTTAATGTATTGTTCTGTAATGTACAGTATTGTGTTTTACCACTTCTAGAAATATTTACAGTTAAGTATCAAGAGAAAATGATACTTGTTGATCTCTGTCCTGGTGAAAAATAGGCTGGATGAAGAGTTTTGACCATGTTGTGATTGGAATATTTTTATTATTGTCATTCTTCTGTCCTTGCATACTCAATGAGCTTTTCCATTCGGTCAGTTTAATGACATGCTTAAAGCGCCTAAAGCATCGATTTGGGTGTCTGTTTTGGTGCCTGATTTTCTAATCTGAATTTTCTAATCTGATCCCTCAGTTTCCTGTCTTCTTCTTCATCTTTTTCCACAGAAGCATTGCAGCTGTTTTCCAGGCCGAGGGGGCGTAACTGTTTTCAATTCTTGTTTGGTAGTGTTCATTAATACTTAATCGGTTAACCAGCTCTTTGTGAAGTCAATGAGCAAATACTGTGATATACCTCATTAAGCAAAACCACCAGCAAATTTGAAGCCAAGGGCTCTCTCTCTCTCTCTCTCTCTCTCCTCTCTCTCCATCTCCATGTGCATCCCAAAGGTACTGTACCGATAGACAAGGTGGATTTTATTATTTGGTTGTTATATAGGGACCAAGGTAAAATTTCTTCATTTTTTTCTCGCCTCATGGTTACCCTATTCATGCTGTTTTGTCTGTTATTATAATCCCAAGAGTAGATCTTACATCGAATGCCTAATTTCACATTATTGTAAGGTATTGCATCAGGGCATGTTCTTGAAATGGCCACTGTACGTGACATGATCTCTGCATTAATCTTCCATGTCCGTGTGTTCTGCCATATTTTCTGCATTAATCTTCCATGTTACTTAATGTTATACCAACATGACACAATCCGACAGTTATAGCTGTCATATAACATTGTTATAGCCTTCTGCCTTTCTCTGTAATGCACCCTGTGGAAATCTGAATGTTAAGCGTTACTTGTGAAACATGAAACGTAACAGTGATTGATCTCACACACAATGGTGATTCGATGGGAGACTGAGGTGTTCTGAGCCAGTAAACAGGACATAGTGCCAAACCAGGTGATACGGGACTGATCTCTGTCAGAAAGGCCACAGTGGGAGTCGTGTCAGGGTTACGGTTAGGGTTAGGGTCGGGGTCAGGGTCAGGGTTAGGGTTAGGGTTTGGTGTACGGATCTCTGTCAGAAAGGCCACAGTGGGAGTAGTGTCAGGGTTAGGGTTAGAGTTATATTGACTGAACTCTCTGAAAGACTAAGGTGAGAGGCTGCATTCTGACACACTAAGGATAAAAGCACACATCTGAGGGACTCCCCACTCACATCGCAGGACTGTATGCACAGTGCAGTTTCCACAGCGCCTGCACATTCTCGTCTGTGCCCGTCTGCACAAGGTAATGGGGATTAAAAGAGGGGCGGGGCTGATGTGAGGACGCGTCTCCCGGGAGATGGCTCATTTGAATAAAGGATGCCCAGCGTGGTCTCCGAGCGTCGGTATCCATTACAGACGTTTAAGCCGGAGTGTAAACAGGGAAAGCAGCAAAGAGGCATGCTGGGATACGCAGGGACAAGTCTTACTGTCAGAGAGAGAGCGGAGGCTCTCAATGCCTTCCACACACAGTCCCAGAGGAAGACATGAGAACAAAAGACAAAAATAGTCTAGAGAGGAGAGAATACTGTGCGTGTGTGTTTGTGTGTGTGTGTGTGTGTGTGTATGTGAGTATGAGTGTGTGTGTGTGTTTGCGTGTGTGTGTGTGTGTGTGTGTGTGTGTGTGTGTGTGTGTGCGTGTGTGTGTGTGTGTGTTTGTGTGTGTGTGTATGTGTGTGTGTGTATGTGCGTGTGTATTTGTCTGCGCCTGCGCAGAGGGAGAGGTGAGTAATCCAAGGGCATATGGTCCCCCCCTCTCCTGAGACAGTCCCGCTGCTGGTCCGCTCTGACTCCACTCTCTCATCTCGCTCATTTGCTCCTTCCCTTCCGCCTTCATCAGCACTTTAAATAACACCAGCCTCCAGGCCTGCCACTTCAGCCCTCATAAAAGCAATGCAAAACTGCATCCCTGACAGCTTTGTTAACAACAAACAAGCTCTCACCCAGAGATTTGGGTAATGTGCCGCCTGCGCTGAGAAGCCTTGCGTCTGATGTTCTCGGCTCTTGCGGTCTGATGTTAGCTCCTGTTCTCAGCTCTGACTGTAATTGGATAATCACTCTAATGATCGCTTATTTGTACCAATCCGTGTACCTTCCTAACTTTGCCTCTGTGGCGGCACACCAAAAACTCTCCCCTCCCCCACAACGCTGAGGGAGAAGAGTGTTGGCGGCTGTCGCTCCGCTGATCTGAGATCAGGGCTGGATGTGGGGAGGTGGTAGGCGGCTAAGTGAGGGCATGCTTTTCGAATGCAGCTCTTGTCTTTCCTCAGAGGTTGTTGTGTGCAGGTGAACCTCACCTTGTGCCCCTGTGTGGAAGCAAACACACATAATTGGTTGGGAAGGAGGACATCCATTGCAACCCTATACCGCTGACTTTGATTGGCTGGACAAAATGTGTCCCAGAATCTAAGCATGCTATCATTAGCTAAAGAAAGTATCTTACAATTATGCACCCAAGGGGCCAAAAATGTAGTAATTGGCTACTCTGAAGATAACAGTAAAATAGTCAATTTAGCATTGAAACCAGTGGACTGTTGCAAAAACCTGATGTGAAGAGGACTGTTAGGCAAGGTAATATCAAGCTGGGTTATCTGTGCGCATGAACAACTTACACATGTATACACACACGCACACACACACACACACACTCTCACCAGACATACTTCCATAGTGGAAAACAGGAGGAAGTGTCCAGGAGATTGATCAGTGTCAAAAGGCCTATCATTTCTGAGCTCCTGCATGGTATAATTTGTTTTTTTTTTCCTGTTCTACAAAAACATGACAGAAAGATTGTGCCTCTCAGAGAGCTGGCACTGATCGCATCTCCTGTTGAGGAAACTGTGTTTGCCTCTGAACGCCGCAGTGAAGAGGACCTTTATGATTGCTATGTATTGCTATTGTAGGAAACGTCCCCCATGATTTTAAATGCTGTTCATACCACCATGATCAAGCCGGCACAGTACAAACATGCCATGTTTCCAGTGGAAACAAGGCATCCTGTGGATGTGAAGTTACGCAGCGGAGAGATTTGTTGTTTTGCGAAGCCCCGTCGCCTGTGTTGCTGAATTTGTTTCTGCGGAGTTTGCTCCTGATGGAAGTGTTTGCAGCGAGCGCGTGCTGTTGTTGCCTGGCTCGTGGAGCATGTCGGGCCGAGCCGGCGAGGCATTAGGCTTCTTATAAAATGATAATAAAGCACAGCGGAGTGTATTTTCATTATTTTCTCATTTGCGGGTTCTCCCCTGGGTGCCGCAGCGGGCCAGGGGAGGAGATTAGGCAGGTTGTTTTTATGAGTAATTAAAAAAGCCATTTTGGCTCAGCCTTAAAAAAAAAAAACACAGTTGAGATTAACCCTGTATCCTCCCAGCCCCTGGGTCAGTGCCTCCATTTGTCTCCACACATGTGCGCATGTCAGCCCTGAATGAGAGCAATCATGTGACCACCCTGTCTGCTGCCCCTTGCGTGTTGTGTGTCATGCAGTCTCTCAACCCCCTCACTCTCTTTTTCTCTGTCTCTCTCTCTCTCTCTCTCTCTCTCTCCATCTCTCTCCCTCTCTCTCTCTCTCCACCTCTCTCTCTCTCTCTCTCTCTCTCTCTCTCTCTGTCTCCCTCTCACTCCCTCTCTCTGCAAACACTGTGCAGAAATTTGGGCTGCGGTGTGCTTCCATTACTGAGACACACAAACAAACCCGAAACTCAAACACTCACAAAAAACAAACTGCTCCAAAACTTCAACGAAACGTTTCCAGTGACAATGAAATCAATTTTAGCCAGAGTGCTGAATTCTTAAATGAAAGATAGCGTGGGCCATGCCGGCTTGTTACAAATTCTTTTCAGCATTGTTGGCTTCGAATACGAAGATGTACAACTCCACCAAGCCAGGAGATCACCTATCATTTTTGACGTGGGGAGGTTTGTATGGCATAGGGTTATCATTGATGCAGAACAGGGAGGACCACTGTGCCTGAAAAAAATCAATCAGATGGGCCAATGAATCAAATCTGATTTGTTATTGTACATGTCCCAATGATCACAAAGCCTTGTACACAGAACATAGTTGCATTTACAAGAAGAGTTATTTCCTGACCCAAGGCGACCAAGACATTGTTAGAAAAAAGTGGAATGTTAAGGGATGGATAACATGAAAAAGGCATCAGTTCCATTCTATAGCCAGTGGATCAGACAAGGGATGACATGGTGGCCCCAGGCTATGAGTGGGGACCCATCATCCAACAGTATGCAGTGCAATAATGGTGCATCTTGCTCTTTGCTGCTAGTAGCCTTTTTGGGATGTGGGTCAATTATGGTGACACTATTTCTCATAAAGCTGGCATGGCTCTGGACTTGCATCCAGAGCTGCATATTTGAATCCTTGTGTTTTACTACCATTGTACCCTTGGTCAGTATTGTGCTTCAGTATCCAGGGGTGCAAATGCTCTGTGTATACAAATTTAGGATGTTCAGTAGGCTCTAATATTACGATGTTACCAGCTGACATCGGTATGCAGAGTAATGAAAAGATAGGATGCACTGATCTGTACATCAACTGGATATGTTATTGCATTCACTTTTCCCACTAAACTTCCTATGCACACACTATAAAGATCTGCAGTGCTGTTGCCTTGTTTCCTGTCATATGACTGAGGGTTCCAGAGGAAGGTCTGTGTAACTACACACAATTATCCACTTATGAACCACCATTAATGTCTTGGTGGCATTTTACATGAAGTTCCCATGAATCACCCATCAGCTAATACTCTACCAAAGCAGTATTGATGTTTGGGGTGCTCATTTTAAAGCAGACATCATTCACCCGTCACAGAAGACTTTAGGACAGGCCCTGTGCAGTAATGATGCTTTTTAGTGCTAATTAATGCCCAATGAATATTCATGAGTAATTTGTTAGGGTTGAGTAGAGTCTGGCTCGGGACAGGCGCTGCAAAACAATTAATTAAAGTTAATGACTTCAATAAATGTTAATAATTGTTGACTGATCTTTAATTAACAGGGCCTCAACATAAAAAAGACACAAATGCTGTTGAATTATAAAATGTGAAATCAGGGAAAGAAATATGTGGTAACAGGATATGCTCCTGAATTATGATGTTGCTGGTACGTTAAGTCTCATTGGCTGAGTGCTGACTTAACAGGCAGTGATTGATAGATGTAGATTTTAATGAAAAGTCAATTGTGCGGTTTGACTGACAGTCACTTGAAGATGACTGAAAGAGAGTTGTTATTGATGGAAATTCTGTAATATTTTATTCCAAATCCATATGCCAACAGCAAATGTTAGCAAATATTGAAAATTTCAACTGCAAAGATTATATTATACACTTACATGCATGCAGACACACACAAGTAAACATGTGCATGCATGCACACAGACATGCACATACATGAATGCATATGCACACACCCACACACACACACACACACACACACACACACTCAAATGCGTGCACTCAGGCATGCAAGAACACACATACACAAATACACACACACGCGCGTGCGCACGCACGCACACACACACACACACACACACACCCGCACACACAGCGTGCTCAAGCTAAAAGGTTTTATTTCCCGGCTTCGGGAATTGCAGGGGCAACGTGACATTTATTCAGCTTTGAAAACTAATGATTTAGCTGTGCAAACACAGCGGGGCTTTGCAGAGAGGCACGGCGGAGCGGTCCAAGGGCAGGCCCGCGCCTCCAAATCACACAACGCTCCGCTGCTTGTCCGTCAGGCCCCGGCTCTGATTGGATCACATTCAAATGTCACATTTCATAATTGTCCGTATTGTCCTCCTGCACTGTGTTTTTGAAAGGCCAAAAAGCATGAGCCTTAATTGTGCTCATTTCGCTGTCAGATAAAACTGTCACTGGTGTAAAGTGGAGAGAGAGAGAGAGAGAGGTGTGACGTGTGGTAACAGTCAACTCTGCCCTGTTTGAAAGCATGTCATTAAAAAATGATCTTTCCCTGTGTCACAGCCAGCATCGTCCCCTCTCAACATGATAGATTACAAAGTTTATGAAGTTTGCGTATGTCATCGTAATATACGTAAACTTTATTAAAATCTCTGCTGTTATCTTGTTTCTGCTCACTCAGATCTCTCCCTGTCCCTGTCCCCACACTCCCTATCACAGGGGCAGCTGTACCCACAATGCACTGCTCCAAACGTGGAGCACTCCCCTCTCTTCATGTGGGCGCAGTGGGGCTCTGAGCCTGCTGCCTCTCCTGACACCCTCGCGCTCACTCCGGGAGCATAATTTACTTAGACAAAGATCGAAGGCCTTTTAGTCTCCGGCAGCCAGCAGGGAGAGACATATGGAGGCCTGACCCTCCGGAGGGGAATAAACTGCAGAGGCTGATTTAACATCTATCATTTTATTTAACAGCAGTCACAAAGCTTCCAGAAATCAATGACACGCCCTCTTCAGCTCAGGGGGTTGGGAGGGTTGGAGGGGGGGGGGCAGAGTTTGCATTCCAGACAATACTTGTTCTAATACTCTAATGTGTGTGTGTGTGTGTGTGTGTAGGCGTGTCTATATGTGTGACTGAACGCCTATATGTGTGTGTTTGTGTGCATTTGTGTGTATGTGAGCATGTGTGTATGAGTGTATGCATGTGTGAGTGTAGCAAGCATCCTGTGTGTACGTGTGCGTGTGTGTGCATGTGTGTGTGTGTGCGCGTGTGTGTGTTTAAGAGACCCAAGTAAATAACTGCTACTGCAGTTTTTAGGAGACAGCTGAACATCTTTTCAGTCAGAGGGCTCCTTTCCTGAGGAGAGAGCTGTTGACACAGTAACAAAAGGATGGTGTTCCAGAAGTCTCCAGAACGTTCCAGTGCATTTCAGGATGAGGAGAAGGGAACACAACAGCAATGGCAGCATCACGCTACTGATGCTTGTCTACTACGCTGCTTGTCATGTGTGTACAAGGGCAGCAACTTGTTAGTTTTAAAAAAAAAAGTTTCAGCTGTTGTACAACACTACTGTCTCATGCTACTAGACTAACTAATGATCTGTGAGCTCCAGTATTAGAAAGTTTTACTGCTAATTAACATATTTTGAGGCATGCTGACTTATCGATGCACAGCAGCTTATTGCTTCTCATGGATAATCTGGTTTATGGTGGAGTTCCAGTAATGCGTTGTGCTGTAGATGTGGGGAGTGTTATGAGAATTGATTACATATTTTCTGTCGAGCACCGCATACAATTATAATGTTTTTTCTTCCTTCACAACTCCCATATTTGCATCACAGAGAGGTCAGGCCCTAAAGTGTTGCCTAAATGCAAGCTTTCTCAGCTCGGCTCGCACACGATACATTTTTTATGAGATTCTGGTTAAATTGCAGTTCAACATGTGCCTCCAGGCTGCACAATGCAGATTACTCCAGCTTTCCTTTTTATTGCACGTCGTACACACGCATGCATACACACACACACACACGCACACACAGGCAGACACACTCACGCACCCACACACGCATGAACACACACACACGCACGAGCACACACACCCGCACACACACACACACACGCCTGTATAGAAATGATGTGCTGCTGTTATTTATTCCTTTTGTGCCAGATTGTTTCTCTGTTCTTTCATTCAAGCTGTGCATTTACTTATCTGTCTTCTATGTGTTTTGTGTGTTAAAGAGAAAAAAGGTGTTCCTGTGTGTTTGCAGCATTCCAAAGTACTGTTTCCTGGAACAGAGATGTGTCAGATGAAGGTTTGCGGCTGCGCACAGAACAGATGCTTTCGGTTCACACCGAATCGTTTTCACAGGAACTTCTTTTTCCTCTTCCTAACATACGAAATCTGTAAAAACTTTAGTGTGACACCCCGACACATCTCAAGGCTGAGATGTCAGTAATTAGTGGCTGTAATTAAACATTCTGTATGCATAAAAAGGCAGGCAATCTAGCACATTAATTAAAATCACCAGATCTTTGTGAGTGAAGGAAGCTATTTTAATGGAGGTGAAAGGTGTTTGATAATTTATACAAACACAGTTAATGCCTGAAAAAAAGATTTCTCTTTGGTGGTGAAAACAGCCGGCTGAGAGTGAAACACCTCAAACTCACTGGCTCCAGGGTTAGCCCTTTCAGCTGAATTAAGCTTCATTTCTACACTTCGGACATCTGTATAAAAACATTCAATTTTGTTTTTCTTATTTATGATTTTCATAGCCAAAGAGCTAAAGATTTGCTACCTCAAAAATTTGATTTTTAGAGAATCTTGGAGCGTCCATGTGTGGTTTCGTGTGGAGGGGTAAATTTCAGAATTCTGCTCGACTTCCTCTGAAATGGGGAAATAAATCTTTCACATGCAGCACTCATAATGACTGCCAATCACAGACACACACATGCACACACACACACACACACACACACACACACACACACAAACATACCCACAGCCCTGCTAATTTCACAACCCACAGAGTCTCCCTTAAACTGTGCATCTCAATATCAGATTCTCTCCATTCCAGCTTTACTCCAGGCTTGTCCTCAGCATCTGACCTGTGACCCCAGAGAGCATTTCTTTTTTACCCAGCTGTCAGACTGAACTGGCACAAGCCATTCCTTCCTGACACATCTTTCCTCTGCTTTTAATTGGAGTTTAAATTTGGAATTATTCCCACAGGAGTTATCATCTGTGTGCTTGCCCTCAGCCACAGCTGATCCCCAGCATTGGCGCTTATCCCAGGCTGGTGAATGAGAGAGGAATGTGAAGACGGAACTCTAAAGTGTGTCTCTGAGTCACTGTGCTGATCTTGCCAGCAATGCCGGATCGTTAAACGCGACGAGCAGTTTTTCAGTTTCTCATGGTTTGCACAGCCGAGCACGGTCCTGTGCTCGCAGCTTGACGTAGCTAAAGGTAACACTCACTACACAGCGTTTTCACCTTCACATTTTGTGAGGTGAAGAGCATTCAGTAGCTGTACACTCATTGTCACCTTAGACATCACACTCTCAGGCACACCATCCTCATACATCTTTGTATTAATTTAAATCCTTCGTCTTCCCAGCATGAAACACTCTTCACTGTCAGGAGACTGAGCTCCAGTATAACACAGGAAATGACAGCAGGCCCCAAATTTCACAACCCCCCGAGTGACAGTCCATGACACCATGTCTTCCTCATGAATAGCACTAGCCCACCAACTCAAAGGCAGATGCAAGACAGGCACAATAATGATATACAGCTATCACCATAAAAACGTCCATAAACCTCAGCGGTCGAATGCGAGAATTTATCATCTGAACATGTCAATCAATTTCAATTTCAGTGTACTTGTGTTCAGGGAGGGGCTTTTTTTAAAAGCTGCACACATGGATTCCATGTTTTATATGCCATCTGACAGCAAGCTGACAGACAGATTATTTTCCCTTTATGTGCACCACCCTGTCTTATCAGTAGTCTACTCTGCAATGTGCTTTAGCAATAATATAATCTGTACTGGGCTGTACCAATAATCTTGTCTGCATCGTGCTTTCTGAATAAGATACACTGCAAAGTGCTTTAGTGTCAAAATGTGATGCCTTTGTGCACTTTTCCCTCGTTGCTGCAGTATACAGAGGACCTTTCTCATTAAGTTCATATCACCAGAAAATAAAACCAAAAAATTTCATCCAATGGGGCTTTCAGATTTTCAAAGAAGGGAGATTTTGGGGAATATCCCACCCCAGGTTTTCTCCATCAGAGAAATATTCAGTAGGTTTTCTCCATCAGAGCAATATTCAGTAGGTTTTCTCCATCAGAGCAATATTCAGTAGGTTTTCTCTATCAGAGCAATATTCAGTAGGTTTGCTCCATCAGAGCAATATTCAGTAGGCTCGCCATATGTATTTGTTTGATTTGTGTTTGCTGTACTCTCCTGCTGAAAGGTGCTGGAGTCCTTTTCCTCATATGCCAACAAAGATAGAGTCCTGCAGCTTTGGGTAATGGTCCGAAACAGTACAATTTGAGAGTCCCTTGGATCTCATACTGCATCTTAGAAAACATTTTCGTAGAGGCACTATGCAAGAGCCACATGAAGCCTTCATGAGTGTCAGATGAATTTATAAACAGTTATGCTATTGCTGTTGCCATCTATTTCACAAATAAAATGTTCGTAACATACCGAATCACTTACGATATGGACAGTAACAATCTTTGGTGGTTTATATTACATTGTTACATTACATTCATTTTGTATATATGGATTGGCATAAGTGTTAAGTTTATAGATGTGCACATAGTGCTTAAGAAAGTGTTATGTAGCTCTTCTTTTAGAGGAAGTGTTACAAGCTTTATATTTTCTCAAATTGTATTTTCCATTGATTTGTCCATGCAATGATGTTATGTAGTCATAAGTAAGAAGTAATACATGTATTTGCATGAATGTATCACTGATAGTGATAGGTGAAGTGAATTGTGGGTAGACTGGATAGAGGCCTGGGTTCTGGGCCAGCTGGTATTCCTGCTATGTCTTGGCTCTTAACTGATTAATCAAAGTCATAATCGGGGCCAGCGGTCACCTCACCTGGTGTCCAAGATGTGCTAAAAGGTGCTAAAAAGGGGGTAACTCTGAGCCCATCAGGGCTGGACTAGGGGAGTGGAGGTGTTTGGTGATTGAACGCTCCTGCAGAAAGATATGACTGCAGCGGGTTGTTCAGGTAGATTACAAGCTGTAAACAAACTAGTGCCGTGAGCCAGGAAAGCACATATCTGTGGCTCAGAGTGGCAGGCACTTTGAAGACCATTTCAATAAACAGGGAACGATGTGGAGAAGGAGTGTGTCACACAAGCCTCAGGTGAACATCAGAATCGGAGTTCTCTTAAGCAACACGTGGCCATCACACAGGTCCCCCCTATGGCAATGATGTCACCAAGGTACTCAAAAAAAAAAGGATTCAAGTCATTCCAAGATCAATTTCTGATCGTCAGCACATAGATTTTTTTCTTCATCCTTTTAGTCTGGCAGGGCCCGGTCCCAGGATAATACCTCAGTGCAGCTACACATGCCCTAAATATGTATCCTGGTCACAGCATTCCTTTTTCTATTTGCTTGTTTCTGGTTATGTGAAGCACAGTGCTTGATGCACAGCCCTGTCTAACCTGCAGGGATTCCAGGGCTGGTAAGGGAAGGCAGTTATATCACTTTGGCTGACTGTCCTCTGTGCGCTTGACAGTCCTGAGACGTCGGGAATCCGGCAGGGCTTTCTAGAACACGCAGCCGATCAAGTCTGGCCGGGGGTGGGGGGAGGGGGGATAAAGCAGGAGCCGCAGGAGCTGAAGTCTGCTTTTTTTCGACAGGTGTGAAGCTACATCTCGTTCCAAAAAGCACAAAAATAAACCGTAAGCCCACCGATGAGCCCTGAAACTCAAATCTGAAATGCAGAACACTGACTGAAATGTAGCTGCAGTCAGGAGTGTGTCTTGATAGCAATCTCTGGAAACAAGCCAGTTTAGGAATGACTCTTTAAAACCAAACTGTATTTGTATGCTGTCCTTTCAATAATGCCATCATTGTGATGCCAGTGAATCTTGTTTATGTCAGATCATAATGCTGATAAGGAGAGTAAATGAAGAGCTGAATGCGAGTGTGTGGCTATGTTTGTGAATGTATTTTTGTGCTTGCAGATGTGCCTGTGCCTGTGTGTGTGTGTGTGTGTGTGTGTCTGTGTGTGTGTGTGTGTGCATGTTTGTCTGCACATGTGAGAGTGTGTTTGTGTGCATCCAGGTGTGTGAGTGCATGTGTGTGTATGTGTGTGTGTTTGTGTGTGCATGTGTGTGAATTTGTATGTGTGCATGCAGGTGTGTGTGCATGTATGTATGTGCATGTGACTGTCCTTCTGTACGTGCAGGTGTATGTGTGTGTGTGTGTGTGTGTGTGTGTGTGCCTGTGTGTGTGTTTGTTTGTGTGCATGCAGGTGTGTGTGTGTGTGTGTGCGTGTGTGTTTGTGCGTGTGTGTGTGTGTGTGTGTGTGTGTGTGTGTGTGTGTGTATGTATATGTGTGGTTCTAGGTCCTGAGGCTCTGTCCGGACAGCGCTACGTCCCTGCTCAGGCACCTTGTGTGGGAGGCTGTAGGTAACTACGACACCGTGCGGTTCAGTAAAACACAGTGCTGCTCACACGACCAACCCGCAGGCGCGGAGAGAAACTCTGAGGTGACTGATTCAATGGGGTAAGCAGGCCGAACGTTCCCGTGATGTTAATAATACATCACAGAAACGCTGGCCTGGTCCCGCTGCACTCCATCTCCCCTGCCTCATGAATAAGAGATAGCTTTCATGTTGTGCGTTGAGTTATGAAAGCGAAAGGCCTTTCATTCTGCCATTGTTTATGGAGAACGCCGTCTCCCGCATGCACGATTTTTCATTTCATAACTGTCCGGTAACACGGTTTCATTTTATGTAATGTTTCATGTAATGAAACTGTGGAGTGGTATGGGTACCGGCGGGCGGTGGAGCGGCTTCGGTCAGTACATTAGTTTAGCAGCCAGGCTTAAGCTCCTACATAAATCAGAGCAAGTGCGCACAGTATAAAAACATGTGCATGATGTGCTCACTACATTAAATCACAGCGCAGGGTCTCTGCTTCTTTGATCTGGAGCTATGAAGCAGTCGCTCTGACAAGATATTAATACATATGTGTATATCCTGTCCTGTCTGGCGTCATGTGCATCCATCAAACAGGAAGAGCCCACATAAATGTTTAGTTCCCTGTGCTATCTTACTTACATAGCAAGCAAGCCGTCATGCTATTGCAAATCTCTTCAGTGGGAAGCACCATAATAGTACTATACGCTATCCAGCTATACGCTGCTATATGATTACCACAAAATATCAAGGGATACGGAACACATGTGGCTAGTGAGTGGCTACCAAATGCTGTTTTTGTCCTGACTGTTTGAGTCCTTGACTAAGGTTAGCTAAACTAGGCAGCACTACCGCAAGCTAGGCTGGCATGTTGAACTAGTTCCAGCCAGCTAGGTAACGTTATGGCCTATTATCCTGGTAGCCACAGGTTATTGTTCTAGCTAGCTAGCAGGTATTGTGGTGGTAATGTTAGCTGTCTAGTTAGCTGTACTTAGCTAGCTTGCAACCTCTCAAACAGTTATTGAAATTAATTTCAAATCCAACTGTGCATGTATCCTCAGGTCAGAGTAAGAATTCTTGTGTGCTGATATGTCCACTGACAGGACTGTCCTTGGTGTTTTCAGAGCTGATTAGTTTGCACAGCTGCAGCCAGGGATGTTCATCGTCTCAGCATTTGGTACCTTTGGTACCTTTGTCCTGCGTTAACCTGACACACAGCACAGACTTTGGAGAGTGTGTATTCAACCCACCCAGTGGTTATTCTTCCTGCTTCTGAAAGGGGGGGGGGGGGCATTTTGTTCTTCTCTTCCTTTCTGTCTTTTTTTTCAAAGCTGGGGGTGTTCACACAGACATGTTCAAAATCCTGTTCTCAAGCTGCCCTTTTTACCTAAAACTGCTAGGCAACTGCGATCTGTAATTAGCAATTAGCTGTTTGACTGAAAGCCAGCTACATTGTTAATATATTAACATTTTAGCCCACAAACCTGAGGATCTAGAGGATCCCACAGGGTCCTGTTTTGCAGGATGGGGACCGGCTCAGTCTTGGCTCCTGATGTTGCAACGCTGTCTCCACCGGGGGTCTCTGCCTCTGCAGCACCTCATTACTGAGCCCAGTCCCAGGTGTTCAGTGCATCTCTCTGCTTCGCGGGCTGCATGCAGTATGAACTCCATCAGAAGGCAGGCTCCCCTGGGACAGCATCATTACACACACAGGCGCACAGCTGCATTGGGATCACGCAGCACGCAGAGAGCCAACACGTCCGTACACACGTGTGTCTGCATCGTAATGCCCCCGTCCGCATGTCATAACGCCCCTGCGTGCTCCTGCCTGCGTGTCATAATGCCCCCTCTCTGTGTCACAATACTCCTGTCCGCGTGTCATAATGCCCCCGTCTCTGTGTCACAATACACCCGTCTGCGTGTCATAATCGCCCCTGTCTGCGTGTCACAATGCTACCGTCTGCGTGTCACGATGCTCCCGTCTACGTGTCATAATGCCACTGTCTGAATGTTATGATGCTCTCGTCTGCATGTCACAGTGCCCCTGTCTGCATTTCTTAACGCTCATGTCTGTATGTCAATATGCCAACCTTAATGTTAACTCTTCTTTTTCTGATGTCATTCAATGTGATTCCCAAGAATTGCCAAGGACTACAGACAATATTTAAAGATCTTTAGGTCTCTTAAATAAATATCTGCGAAGGATTATGGGATCAATACAGAAGCACATGCTGAATTGGAGTGAGAACACATTTTAGTGTGACACAAATCAAGAAGAATTTAAAATTTAGAATTAGAATTTAGTTTTTTCCAATGCCAATTATTTGCATATGCTGTGGCAGTACAATACATTGGTGTAAATATATCCATTCATGGATTTTGTATTTTAATATGAATAGTGCTTTTGTCAAAAGGAACAAAGTCTTTTTCTCTGAGCCATTTTAAGCTCTTTTTATGGACACTGAAGTGGGGCCTCCATTAAAATGACTGTTCTGGTTCATTCATTTAACGATTGCATTGCTTGTACCATCAGAGGAGTTTGATTGAATTCTTCAAGATAAAAAGGAGGAATTAAGCTTAATCATGGAGCAAGCAGAGGAGTATGTTTCATCCTCAGGAGCCAAGGCAAACATATTTACTGTGATATAATTCCAATACAAATGCGTATACACAATCACATGCACACATAAAAACACACTCATGCACTCATACTCACACACACACGCGCGCACACACACACGCACACACACACATACATGTACATGTGCACACATGCAAACAATCACATGCATACCCCAAAATACACCACCCCAAAATGCCCTCTTTGGGGAGTCTGTGAATGTGAGTGTTAGTTACACACCCAGAGTTTGGGACTGGCATGGCAGAGAGGGCCTACAGCTGGGGGAGTGGAAGCTTGCCAATGGTGTCTGACCCACATTACATTAATGCCACTTAGGTGATCATACAGTAGGTTACAGTTTTATCCATTTACGCAGCTGGATATTTACTAAGGCAACTGTGGGTTAATTGTATGGCGGCAGTGTAGCATAGTGGTTAAGGAGCAGGACTCATACCTGAACGGTTGCTGGTTTGATTCCCCACTCGGGCACTGTACCCTTGGGCAAGGTACTTAACCCACAACTGCCTCAGTCAATATCCAGCTGTATAAATGGATAGCATTGTAAAAAAAAATGTAGCCAATGTAAGTTGCACTGGAAAAGAGCTAAATGCCTATAAGGTCATGTAAAGTACCTTGCCCAAGGGTACAACAGCAGTGCCCCAGTGGGGAATCAAAGCAGAAACCTTTTCGCTACAAGCCCTGCTTCTTACCACTATACCACACTGATGTCCTGCTCACCTGTCACACTCCTGGTTGTCTACCTGAGGAGCGTTGACCCCGCCCCACCACCAGCGGGCCCTCAGTTTGGCCTCACCCAGCAGCTGTTGCCTCAGAGCACCTCTGGCATTTGCTACAGTTCTGTGCCACTGGTTGTGGAGTTGGGTGTGGTTTCGCTATGTTCCGACAGACTGTTGTTAGTCACTGTCGTCTGGACAAAGCCAAAATCACCAAATCAAGTCCCCCAGAGGGCTCAGGTCAATTTTCTGCCATACGACTGAATGGCACTTATCCTTAAGAAGCCAAAGAGGTTTTTACTGAATCCGTGTGTATGTTAGGACGATGCATTGTCTTGCATGGATCATTTGCAGGCACAGTGTCTATGCTGTGGTAGAAGGTAATGGCTTTGTAGCTGGTACTTTGTACTTGCTTTGATGCTCCCTTTTTAACTGTGATACAGTTACTCTGGTATGCTCAGGCTGCAGCATTGTGTTTTTATCTGTCTTTTTATCTTCGATGCTTAGCTTGCTATTCTGCGCTTCTCTCTCGCTGCCATTGTGAGGTCCACGATCTTCCTGTTATTCCACAACGGCCTTGCATGCCTGTGAAGAGGTGCGAATGAACCGACGCTCATAGAATGGAAACACGTTGACACCTCAAGCAATTGTAGGTGTGTGACCTCGGGGGGTTTTAAAGAATGCTCTGAGCGTGATCGCAGCCAATGCCTTTGCCAGATGTTTTAGAACACCGCCTCTCGGCGGAGCACAAGACCAAACCAGTCCTCCGGCGTCCTGAATTTGTGGCCGACAGGAACCCAAATGCCTGCCGAGCTGTGGTGTAATGGCTAAGGCACTACAAAGGCATCCCTAATATCGTACCGACACGCTCACGTGAAACAAATCCATTGTGATGGAAAACATCATTAGGAAAAAAGAACAAACAAAACAAAACAAAAAAAAATCCCAAACCGAAGCGAACTACAGCCGCTATTGACATCTGGAATCATGAAATATGCGACCCACACTGGAGCTCATTAAATCAAATAATGCCTTGGGTTTTCCTGTTTGCCCTCATTTTGCGAGGGAGCATTTTCAATTACGAGATCTTGCTGCCTGACCTTTACATTACAGAATGGTTCGTCAAGTTTAGACTGCAATGTGGCAGCGAAAACATTGCGAAATGGATCACACAGCTCATATTTCAGCTTTTGTATTATATTTTATGTATATGTCATTGTTTAATTATGGTAATTTCACAAGTGGGAAGCACTATTGCTGCAATCAAAGACTATGAAATCAGTAATTACATACCCATATTATTTGGTTAATATAATCATAGGGATGGAGGTACAGTATGTTTAAAAGGCAAAAAGAACACAGACATATAATGGTCAGGCCTCATATGAAATGTAGATTCATAAGGCCTTTGTATAACATACATAACCCTCTTTATAAGCATGATGCTACCACTTTATAAAACAGTTATTAGCCAGAAATGTGCTTTATCATAGCTGGGACAGAATTAATGTACTATACATTTTGTTGACAATGTTCAGATTTCCAGATTCTGTGTCAGCTGTCATAAAGCACTGCAGTGGTTTATGAATCCTTCATAAAGCAGTAATAACATGCTTAAGAATATCTAACCTGTGCGTTTTTGAAGTTGGATGTAAACTTGTGCTCCTGGTCCCTAATCAAAAAAGCAGACATATAACTTGACAGAAGAGTTGTATACTCACAGAGCTGTTTTTCTGTTTGGGACAAATGAAAAGCTTCATAAGGCTCTATAACGCTCTATTGAGCCGGAGAAAAAGAGAGGGGTGTACTTCGCAGGACAAGGCTGTCATCTCAGCTGAGCTAATTAGGGCAAAATGTGGTAATAATAAGAGGAAGTGAAGGAGAGCAAGCGAAAAATTAAAAGGAAATCTCCGTCAGGTCATGTGGAAAATTACTGTCAGAAGTCGGGAGGCGTCAGTCACTTAACATCGGCATGGGAACGGAGACGCGCTGGTTTGTTGTGCTTCATCCAACGACAGGGGCGAGGGTGAGAGGTTGCCGTGGGAGACGGCCCTGTCCCTGTAACCCCACCCCAATCCTGCCAGCCAAGACAAACCGGAAAACAACCTGTACTATTGCGCAGGTCCCTCTCTCTCTCACACATGCACATGTGTTGTCTCCTCTCCTCAAACACCCTGATCTGAGAGGTGAGAGGCTGGATGTAGACAGGCAGGTAGAAAGCCATTGTGCTGGTGTTTTTGTGTTCCAGCCCAGGCACAAAGGCACAAATTGGAGGGGGGTCGGGGGGGGGGGGGGGGTTGTCCCCTCCATAATACCTTACCACCTACCTGTATGAAGTTCTGTGCACTAGGTTACCAAGCAGTGGGTGACCAGTAGAGGCTGGGTTTTGCTATAACTGACCGCTGATAGATGGTTGATTTAGGGAGGTTTTGAAATCCGCTGTTGTCAGCTGTCAGAGAGTTCGTGTCAGATCATTGCTGGCTGGAGTGCTACATTAATTAGTATCTGTGTGGTTAACATTGCCCTAACATTGTGCTAGCGTTGAGATTGATTGCATGGTAGCAGTGCCAGTTCCCGCCCCCCCCCCCCCCCCCCCCCAGAAAAATAGAATAGCTTCTGTTGGTCTGAGCCAATGTTCAGATGAGGCCTGTGTTCATGAATACAGCTGTTACTATGCTTCTTTAAATAACTGTCAGACTGTTGCATCCTGGTCACCACCCTCAGAGCAATCTGCCTGTGGCAGGTCTCTCAAGGTTGCATGATTGGTTGGACAGAGAGTCCTCTACACTGGAAGCAATATTGCCACTGAAAACACATTTCTGGCATGGAGCATTTTGTCTGACATTGTAGCAACCATAATTAACAACATTCAAAAGCCTTCCATTTCTAAAAGATCTTCATATTTCTCTTGCACACCAGAGAGACAGAAATGTGAAATTCTCTGTTCTCTCATCCTCCTCCTCTCTGCTTCTTCTCCTTCCTGCTTAAGGCCGGTTGCATTGCTCACCAGGGACTGCTGGCCAGTGGAGAGAGACCCCAGGAGGTAATTACAGTCACCTGCCATCTTTAGTGACCTGTCTGATGTTCAGATGAGGATGTGGGCTGAGTCCTCAGCTCACCCCGATCACAGCTCCATCACAGAGATAAAAAAGCCCGGTCTCAGAGCAAGGAGCGAGAGACGTCAGATCGCCATGGTGATATCGCGCAATTAAACAAAGCCCAAGCCACCTGAGGCAGAGACAGGCTAAGAGAGAAAGGACACACATACACACGCACACACACATGCGCGGGACACTTTCTTTCACGTACACAATTACGCACACACACTCTCTCACATACACAAACACACACAGACTCTGCAGTGCACACATGGAATACACACCGTACACACTATCATAATCACATAAATAGGCACACAAACATTCAGAATACATTCTCTGTCCCTCTCTTTTATGTGCGCATGCACACACACACACACACACACACATACACACACAGACTCTTTCTGTTTGCCTGTCTATCTGCCTCCCTGTTTCTCTGTCTCTCTCTCTGTCTGTCTGTGTTTCTGCCTATGTGTTATCTGTCTTTCTGCCCGTCTGCTATACATCACTGTTCCTGGTCCAGTATTGGGGGGGATTATCAAAGACATATTTCAGTTTCTTCAGACCCCCTGTGTGGGCAGGGTGAGGTCCAGATCTGTGCCTGGCTGTAGCATGACACTTGTGTACCTGCACACCCTGATATAACAAAAGCTTTTCAGTCTACCCAATGCTCTCCTACACTTACATTTAATCACGCTTAACCTGCTTCAATTAATTTGATAAATTGTGTGCAAAAACCCTAATGTCCTAACGTTCAGGTTAAAGACAAAGCACCATGGTGGTTTGATTGAATCCCTCCTCCAAGTCATTTAATTTACTAAACAGTGATCATTTTCTCCTACAATTAATTGAACTGAATATACTTCATTCTGTGGAAGGAAAATTAAGTCCTCACCTGTGGCATTGTATCCTATGCTATATGTAGAACCATAAATAGATATCTAGAAATCTACAATACATCCACTACAGGACATGACAGATCAATAAATAGATTGCATACTTATGAAGGACAAAAAACATGTGATCAGCTCCTGGTAGATATAAAAAGACTCAGCAATGAAACAGACACAACCCTAATGAATTACTAATTAAACAGGCTCAGCATTAACGAATTAATGTATTACTAATTAGACTCTAAAATTGACTAATCTCACTCTGATTCCTACAGGAGAATACACACCTCTGTTACACTAAAATACCTGTTTGTTATATTAAGCACTTTGTGTTTTGAACTGATGGTTGCAGAGAAGGAGGAGCATCTGTTAAAGTAAAAAAGCAAAACTGCATTCACTCATGCAGAAAACGTGTACTCACCAAAGCGGCAAGGGTTTGTTGTTTCTTTAACATTCTCCTTTATGTATAGCACGAGTCAAATGTTTGGACACAGCTTCCATATGTTAGAATAATAGTAAAGACATCAAAACTATGAAATAATACAAACGGTGGTGACCACAAGAAATCAAAACTGTCATATAATTTAGATTCTACAAAGTAGCCAAACATATTTTTTAATTTTTTTTTTTTTTTTTGGGGGGGGGGGGGGGGGGGTAGAGAAATTCATTCATAGGCATCAACATGCATGTTTCTAATTGTCTTAATCAGGTGTGTCCAAACTTCTGACTGGTGCTGTGTCTGTGCTGAGCAGCCCCTTCCCCCATTGGTCTCATTTTCTGTCTCACTAATCCAATCACAACCTCCTGATGTCATAACGCTGAGCAGAGAGCATCTGTGGTAAATTACCAAATTTCCTGACCTCGTGAAAAAGTAGTAATATAGCAAAATTTGTCCACGCAGGTTAAACGTTAGTGGGTGACATTTAACTGGCCTGTAACTGTGCATAACCCGCCAGTAGAGGCAGTAATAAGCTTGTTTCACACCCATTTTTTTCTGTTAAAGATATTAATACTTTGAATCAGCCTGATCTCATGGGAAGGGTTGAAATTACTCCGGTGCAGTCCTGCCTGAAGAGAGAGACCACTTGTGTCATGTGGTTCTGAACCCAGACCTGCACCACAGTCTTTGCCTTTGTCACCAGAGTGAAATACAGTCAGTCTCTCTGTGAAGCTGTGGCTTCTGTATGAGTTCCTGTGACGTACACATCAAGGTTAAAAATAGCCATGCAAAATGCAAAAAGCTGTTTATTTGTAACTTGGAGGAATACAAAGGCAACACAATGAAGATCAATAGAATTCAGTTCCCGAGGGTTTGATTTTTGATGGGGTTTCTGTGAAGGTATTTGTGCTGTGAAAGGACCTGTGTGTAGCTTATTAAAATACCACAGGCTGATGTTCTGCATAACACATTTCCCTGCGAGTTGACACGCATTCCTGTATGATAAGAGAACTCTCAGGCTCACCCACCGAGCCTCTCCATGTGTGGCACCGCTGCAGGTGCCAGAATCAAAACCCAAATCACCATGAGCCCGCCCACGTGGCTTAATGAGCGCGCTCGAACCTGGGGACACTTCCAGCACCCAGCCTGAAAAGTGCTCTCAGGATTAGCAGAGTAATTGCCTGGCTTCCCGCCGCCTCCAAAGCACCATACCTGGCTAATGAAGTCCGCTCCCTTTGTGGCTCCGTAACCACGGCATCGAAACAGCAGACCGTGAGCCTCGGTGCGAAGGAACAGGAAGTGAGCTCTGTCCATCTCATCGGTCATGTGACCGAACGGGCCACCGTGCTTGTAAGTCTTTTAGGTTAGAGGTCACAATGCAGTAAAGACATTTATACACCTGAATGGTCTTTAGGACAGGTTAGAAAGGATAACCCCCCCCCCCCCCCACACACACACACACACACACAGTAAATGCACAGATGCGCACACGCACACATATATACATACACACAAACAGCGTTACTATGCACCGGCCGTTGGATTTGAAACACTGTTGTGAGGACCCACCCGTGGAAAGAGTGCTATTGTATAATGTGTAAGATTACTCAGCCAAACTTGAACCAAAGCTTAAGTCATTAGCGTGTAGTGGACAGGGTGTCTGGATGGTCTAGCAAACATGGCTGTTTTTAAAAATCTTTAAGTGCACTATGTAATCAATGGAACCCCAAGATGACATAAAAACATACCCAAATTTACCATTTTGATCATTGAATTTGCTAATTGGTACCTTCAAATTATACATTTTAACTGTAAAATGAATAATCTTTTCCCCTCAAATTTCTCGAACCTTCAGTTAGTTCAGACAGATTTGCCAATTGGAGTCCTCAGTCTCAGAATTAGTAAACTCCAATTACTACCTGGGACCTTCATTTGACTCAGTCATTCGAGGGTGTGAATTATGAAACCGAGGGCTGTTAATGAGTAAATTGAAGGTTCTGAATAGTAATTTTAGGGTATGGGTGGAATCAGAAGGGGGGGGGGGGGGTGGTTTCTCACCTTTTTTCATTTCAGTGCTGTCCCCTCAAGGGATCGGTGGTGATTCGGGCCAATGGCAGCTGCTCTGCTGTTCCGCCTGGGCCAGCAGGAGTCCTGCGTTTGAAGACTCTCAGGGAGAAAGAACATGGTGATGAATGCTTCCCCTGCACCGTGACTGGCCGTCCAACCCCTCACTGCGTGGGCAGGGGGGGGGATGCCGAGACGCCGTGTCATTGCGCCACTGAACGACACCTCCTGCCAAGGCCCCCTGCTGAGAGATAACTGGGCACGACGCACATGTAGTTTAACACCTCTGTGATTTACGCTGTCACCAGCCTATACGGGGGTCGTTCTCTCACATCTGACAGAGCTGATTTTCAAGAAAAGGACAGAAATAGCATGTCTTTTTTCCCCGGCAATATCTGAACAGGTTAGAAAAACACAGAATTTTTCCATTTTTATTTATGCACTTGTAATGCATGCAGTTCCTTTCCCTTGGGCTAACAGACTTTCAAATGCGTGCGCTGTGAGGTAACAGATGGTGTCCTGTAAAATCTAAATTACGATTATGGTTAGTTACAAGTTTTTAATAGATTAAAAAATTTACAGCATATTTTGGAAAATGTCTGAGATATTGCCACTTAAGACATCAAGTTTCATGCAAATATTGTACAATATTTTTGACAGTACATTTAACTGCAAACTGGGGTGCATTCTGCAATGCTTGCATAAAACAGCATATTTGAAAGGAGTAATATTCCATTTGTTTTCTAGTAAATAGAGTATACTGCCATTTTGAATTTTATATTTTAACATGTGTTTCTTTTTGGCAAAAGCAACATCCAGTATATACATTGATTACACTGACCTGTAATCAAAGCTCAGCCAAAGCACCGGACTTCAAACAGGTCACGTACATTGACCCAACGTACTGATTATGTTGGGTCGCTGTGTTAGGGAAATTGCAGCCAGTAAGAAAGAACCCAGAGTTTGTGCTATGCAAATAGCTACTTTATTACATAATCATGTCAATAATATTAATCAGAGTTGCAGCAATACTAATATTTCTTATGAGTACTAGCAGATGTGTGGCTGCAATGTCTGTGTGGTGTAGGGGTAGGGAGCTGGACTTGTAACCAAATGGTTGCAGGTTCAATTCCCTGCTCAGGCACCACTTTTTGTACCCTTGGGCAAGGTACTTAACCCACAAGTACCTCTGCTAAATGACAGTAATGTAATGTAATAGGGCTACAGTTAGATCAGTGATTTATTTACAGAGGTGTTATTCTCACGATCCAGTGCAAGATATTTACAGACCAAGAGAGAATAATAAAGACATAAAAAATACATAAATGGA